>NW_023270316.1:43653616-43818263 GCF_011800145.1 Mirounga leonina
TTTATTTTATTTTATTTTATTTTATTTTATTTTATTTTATTTTATTTGAGAGAGACTGACAGAGAGGATGAGAGCGGAGTGAGAAGCAGAGAGAGAAGCAGACTCCCCACTAAGCAGGGAGCCCAATGCAGGACTCGATCCTGGGACTCTGGGATCATGACCTGAGCTGAAGGCAGCCACTTAACTGACTGAGCCACCCAACTGCCCCTGGAATTTTGAACATACTAGGGACAGAGTATCTATGTGACCAGCACAATAAAACCTCAGGTGCTCAGTCTCTAATGAGCTTCCTTGGTAAGAAATATTGCACACATTTTATTGCACTTTTCACTGCTGAAGAAAGGGTCATACTTAATTTGCCCCATCACAGGAAGAAGAAAACCTGTATATGGATTGCTACACATCCTGTGTGTCCTATGTCTCTTCTTCTTGCTAATCTTGTCATATATCTTTTCACTAAAATACACTTTAGCTCTAAGTCCATCTAGTGAATCACTAACCATGAGGATGGACTTGGGGACCTCTGAAGCAGAGCATTCTAAATACTAAATAAATTTGTATTTGAGTTTAAATCTAATAAAGCTACTTGAGTAATGTATTAGAGCTTGGAGGACAGGCAAAATTAAATGAGTAAAAGACAATTTCCACATAAACAATTTTGAAAACGGGTTTAAGAGTGCTTTTGGCAGAATACCTGGAAGCCTGAGAAGCTCCCCTGATGGACCTTCCACCAGAGACCATGATTTGGTTCAAAACTATTCAGGTCTACTGCTGAGAAATAAAATCAAATTTCTTTCTGGACTCTAATACTAGTTTCATGAAGGTGTATTTTTTTTTAAAGTAGGCTCCATGCCCAATGTGGGACTTGAACTCACGGCCCTGAGATCAAGAGTCACATGCTCTACCAACTGAGCCAGCCAGGCCGCCATGAAAGTTATTAAAATAGCTAAACTTAGATCATCACAATACATTTACATTTAAAAGTCTCATAAAAGTAGAAGAAGCATAGGGCACTGTTAGGTATGGAGAAGTTCCCTCAACAAACTGCTGACCCTTGTCAGGGTGGGCATTTGCTGATGGGAACTGCCTAAAACTGGGACTATGCATCCAAGTCTCCCTTTTATCTTGGTAAAACCATATAACTATTTCTTAATAGAACATGAATGGAAATGGTGTGGCACATCCAGGTCTGATGTTCTAAGAAGGAGATTTCCTCCATCGCCTCCTGACTTGTCACCTGCATAGAAGCCGAAGACTCCAAGATCATAGAGTCCAGCAAAACCAAAAATAGAAATAGACCATTCTTTGAACTATGTCACAGGACATCCAGCTGACTACAAACATTCACGTTGTGCTTCTACAGGAACAAGAAATAAATGCTCATTGTTTGAAGATTCTAAAATCTGGGTGTTTTTTTTTTTTATAGTCGTTGTATCCACATATCCATATATTATCCACAGGAAGATCTCAGGATATAGAAAAATAACTGTGTACAAACTCCTTCTATTTGACCTCAACAAACAAATACACCTTGACAAAGTTTTATTTCCAGAAGATCCTGTTACCTGTGGACAAATCACCACCTTGACAAGACAATAATGACAGCACTCTTTATGGTGATCAAATTCTCTAAAGGGTAAAATGCTGTGCAGTTCAGTCCCAGATCAGAGCTGCTTTTAAAGAATCTGAGGCCAAACAAGAATATCCAATATTTAATCTAAATTCTTCCATAAACATTTAAGGGGGTTTTACAATAGACCCACTATAACTCTTAGACAGTCCCGATGCCTCACCTAATAACTAGCCCCACACAATCTCTAAAAGTTCATTCTTCCCTCATTTAGAACATCTCTAAAAGTTCAGTCTCTCTCATGTTCTCTTGGTATTCTGTTCTCAGTATCTTGATTCCTTCATTCCCCGCCCCCCACTCATGTATCAATGTACTCATGTGGGCCATATCAGCAGAAATGTGAACCCCTTGAGCATTACAATTTAAAAAAAGACATCTGTTATACAGAATATATTATTATTCTGCAACAGATTTTTATTCATGCAATGAATTATATTTAATTCGCCAAACTGACATATATTTATTTTATTTCCGTATTTCCACAACAGGAATTTTAGTCATTTCTAGGACTCTTCTGAAGAGTTTGAAAAGCAAGAACTGTCTCTATCCATAAATGCCACAAAATATTAATAATATATGAGATTATATAAGTTTCAGTATATTCTTAGTCTTTTTTTGGCAATGTTTTTGCCACAACTATCTGCTAATTAGCAGTACAATATTATTTTGACTACTATTATACATAGTAGTCCACTATGAGTTCAACTCAACATATCAACTCATTGAATTACTAATATGATATGGTCAGAGTTTTATTTATTTTGTTTGTTGAAAGCATACAATATTTAATTTTGTATTTGCAGCTAAATACTAATGATATGAATGTATTTCTTACCTGATAACACTTCTACCAGGTAAAATTATTTTTATTAGTTGGAATTTTGATTTAATGACTATCAATGATTTATTTTTTTATTTGAATATAGTTGACACACAATGTTACATTAGTTTTGAGATGTACAACATTGTAATTAGACAAATGTATACACTATCCTCATTACAAGTGTACCTACCATCTGTATTAATGATGTTTTAAAAATCATCACTAAGGGATTTTTTAATTATAGTTCCAAAGAGACAAAATGGGCAATATTCAGACTGGGTTGACTTTTGTGAATATGTAAATCTATGAAAGCTTCAGAATGACAATTCTAGAATAATGTTAAATTTATCTATAGCAGAGTTGAAATTGTGCCAGAGATGTTTCAGAATCCCCTTTTGCTTTTCTTTCCAGCATCCCTTCCAGTATCTGAAAAATATGTAGGATAGAATAAATAACCCTTTAAGAATTTTTCTTCTATTCGAAACAAAGAAAATTATCTTAACAGGCCTTATAAAATGTAATTCTTTTTACACTTACTCTCCGCTTTTATAATATCTAAACGAGAAAGAGAATACACACTTTACAGCAGCAAAGATTAGGTATTCGGAGATTTGAGTTTCCAGGATAAATTCTAGGTTGGAAGGTCCAAGAACTCCCAATTTTTAAAACAATATATTAAAAGATTTTCTAGAATTTAGGTGAAATATGCAGTGTAAATTTCTAAATAAAATCAAACCACCCTATGGTGATTTATATAGCTCTGAATGATACATTTGGATTACTACTGTTTTTAATGTAGAGCCAACCTTCCAGAAGCTTTATAATAACTACTAGCAGTTAGTTTTATTCTGTTGCATTATTAATCCTTCCACTTTCTTCTAAATTATTATTATAATCCCTATACAAACTCTGCTTTTCTCTTTGTGTAACAAAATCAAGTTCTGCATTCCAAAATGAGCACTTGTCAGGTCAGGCAGAATAATTGGTGTTGTTCCCCATTTTTGATCTTTGTTACCAGAGTGAATCCAGAAATAGTTGGTTTAACACTGTACCATATATACCACAGGGCTCTTTCCATGAGTCATCATGATTTGGGAATAATTTGCACGGAAAACACAAAAAGTAGTATGTAGAGGGTAACCGATTTATCATTTAGCGTATTGTCACACAAAATGACTAGATTGAATGTGGAGTGGGGAAGAAATCTAGCCCAACACTAAGCCAACGCATAATAGCGAGGCCTAGTTTTTGTGTGTGGAATGGGTTCATTTCTTTAAGAGTCAATATGCTCCCTCTCCATCCGGGAAGGAATTTGTAAGATCTTTAAAATAAGTTTCTTCAAGAACTGTACTGGAAAACCCAAGAAATTGTCACACTCCCAAGTCAGGTTGACTATGGTATTAATGTTTATAGAAAAATACTTGAGAGTGACACAATAAAACCTAGAGCAGTGAAAACATAGACATGGTACCTAATTAGTTGAATAAATCAGAAATAGGTGATGGATAAATTAGGTAATAAGTGAATTCATGATTGGGAATGTGAATGGATAATGTGGTCTATTTAGTAACTCACCTAGTAAGGAGGTGGCAGCATCTCAAAATGACTTTTCTGAGCAAGCAAGAGATGCCTGAATAAAAGGGAAGAATTACTTCACTCTTCCCTAAGTCATCCATGTTGTTTAACCAAACTGAGTTAGTTTTAACACTCATTCAGCATTAAAAATAAAAAATGGAGAGAGTCCAGTTTAAATGGAAGCAGAACACAAAAGAGAAGCAGCTTAAACTATGAGTGGCCAACTCCTCTGAGTGCTTTTTACAAGGCAACCCAGTTAATTGCCTTCAGTGAAAACAGTGCAGGGGACTTAATGTTATATACCTTGGCTGGACCATAACTTTCTGCTGATGTACCTTCCATTTGCAATTGCTTTTATTTTTAAGGGGTAAGAGATGGAGTGGAACTCCATCTCAAGACAATATGTGAACAGATAAAATGAGCACAAAAGCAGCCCCATGCCCAGGCAAAGGTTTGGTACTTTTAGAAAGATTTTTGACAACCACATTACTGCCTATTTGGGCAGAGCTTGAGCCTTCTAGTTGCTTTTGCCTACAGTGGAGCTTGCTTCCTATTGGTTTATGCAAAGCTAAAACTAGTTCTTAGAAGGAGGATTCTTAATTAATATTGGCTATATGCTTTACCTTACTTAAAGAGGATAAGATAATAATATTTAAAATTGTTCTTTGTATGCCAGTCTCATGATCCAGAAAATAATTATGTCTTAATTTCTTATATATACTAAATTCTTCGCCAAGACATGCTTGATTTAACTTCTGATTCCTCCTTCTCAGGGTGAAAACAATCACGGTAACAGGATTTTAGGATATACACAAACTAACAGATGTTTTTTTACCTCATCTCTCAAGCAAGGTGTCATAAACACGACTCTTTAAAATATTCTAGCACAGATTTGATAAAATTATTGTTATTTATAAGTAAATTAGTTGTGCCCCTTATAAGATCCCTCAATTTGCTTACATTTTAAACTACAGTCTCACTATACTGATTCTTTATAATTTAGAGAGGACTGAACCTCAGATTTTTGTAAACATTTTCTATGCCAAGACAAACCCCTCACATAGGATTTCTTATTGAACAAACTACAGGTTCACAGATTTTTTTCAGGAGCAAGTATTTACTGGACCAAGAAGCTAAGATTTTGATGCCTTGTAACATGGGAGAAGAACTGTCCTAGTATCAGGCAATACAGAAAGAGGAAAATGTTTGGCCTAAGTTCTCAGTCATCGGTCCAAAGTCAAATACTAGTGAATGAAACAATAAAGTCAGGATGTTTTCTTTCCCAAACTGACCATGCACTAAGTGAAACATTCATGAAAATAAGAAAATGTTGCACTCGAAAACAATATATTTGTATATCTACATGTGTACCTGTATTCACGGGAAAAAAAGAACCTCCATACACATTTATAAGAACTAATTTTCAAGTTCATTTATCTTTAAAATACAATCTTTGTAAAACTCCATCAGTACATTCTCTATTTACACACATACTGTACAATGCATGCACTGACAATACTAAAACCAAGTAAGAAACAAAACGAAAGTTACGCATTGCTTTCCAAAAGTCGTACATTTTTTCCGTTCTTAAGGACAAAACATACCTTTGACAGGTCCCATATAAACATCACCACAACTTAAAGACAAGTAAACCTGGAAATGGCTTTATACTGCTTCTGCAAGCCAAACCCAATTTGCTAATGAGTTTTGTGTAGCCAAAGCAACATTTCTGTGTTTTTGTGGTTCAGCTGGGTTTGTTATTATTGAATTGAATGTTTTTGGTGGAGCTGGAGAAGGTCCCTGTTCTTTCATGTTTGCTGAGGGCAACACCATTCCATTCTCAAAAACCAGGCCCCATTACCTGTCTGAATTGGAAGATACTTGATTTTGTTACTGCTGTTTTGTATTAAGGTAATCAGACCTATAAGGCACAGCCTTTCAAACGCAGAACAGAAAATAGGTGAGCAGAGGAGTCAAGGATGTTTCAGTTGAAGAACATGGCACAATAATGACTAGAGTTCTGATGTGTAGAATTGCTAAATCAAAAAATGTAAGTTAAAGTCAGATTACAGAATATTTTAAAGCATAACTACATCATTGGGATTAATGCCCAGTATCAGTAGAAATTTATCAACCAATCTTATACAACTTGATTAAAGTCTTGCTTTAGAAAATTAGTTCTTAACTAGTTAGGACATAGGATTAATTGAAACGGAGAGTGGAAAGGTAAGGAGAGTATGTAACACTGTTATTAATAAAAAGATATGAATATGAAAAATAGTTCTAAGGATATTTTGGCCAAGAAAGAAGAAAATTTAAAAAAAGGAAAAGTTCTGGGATGCCCGGGTGTCTGCCTTCTGCTCACATCATGATCCCAGGGTCCTGCTGAGCGGAGAGCCTGCTTCTCCCTCTCCCTCTGCCTGCTGCTCCCCCTGCTTGTGCTCTGTCAAATATATAAATAAAATCTTTAAAAAAATAAAATAAACTTAAAAAAAAGGAAAAAAGTCGATAAGATATAGAACATATATGACTAGGAGAATGTTCTTAATTGTAATAGAGCAGGTAGGACTAGAGATCATTATTATAAAATATGAATTTTGGTTTTTTTTTTCTGATGCTTTTCATTATCACAGAACACACCACTTGCAATGTGTGCGAAGAGGAAATGAGGGGTGGAGGGAGAGAGGTCAAAATGGGAAAGGCTGCGTGGTCATTTCACTTCTTCTCTTTCTTCTTGTCCTTCTCATTCATAGCCAGGATCATCATGAGCTTTCTGAAGAGAGTAATGAAATCTAAGAAGAGGTCAACGCAGTGCCAGATATAATCCTTATCTCCATTTTCAGCCTTTTCAATAATGAGTTGAGTATCAAAAAGGACAAAGCCACACATGACCACCAGCCCCACATACAGGTTTGCCTGGAAAAGCCAAATGGATCCAAAGAAAAGTTTCCCCAGGGAAGACAAGAACATCAGGCTCATGGCTGACATCAAGACACATCCCAGAAAGAGGTAGCTCCGGCGCCTGGCATACAGGGCGCTCAGGGTGAAGCAGGTGAAGATCATTGCTGTGCCCATGAAGGCTGTGCAAAGAATGCTGGGGTTGATGGCAATGCACAGCTCCAGAGCAGGGCCTAGGCCAACTCCTGTAAGGAAAGCAAATCCAGCAAGAAGTCCCAGTCTTTTTTGCTCAGTTTCATGGCTATGAGGTGTTGTCATCAGCCAAATCATCAACCCCAGGGAGCCCAAGGCAGAGAGCAGGCCAGCCTGAAGGAAATGAGTGACCACGTGGACACAGGCCCCCGCGGCCGCCACAAACATACAGAGGGCAAAATTGGCATAGACCTTCTTCAGGTGCTGCTGTGTCAAGGGGGTTATGTGGGAAAATTTTAAGAGTGCATCGAAGTTGATCTTCCGATCAAATATGTTCATGATGCCAGAGTCTGTGGGACACAGCCTCCGCTCGGCCTCCCAGGAGCCTACACAGCTCTCCTAACACCGGATGTGCTTCTCTGAATTTTGTTTTAAATGTGTTAAGTATGATCTCACTATTTAATATCTGAGAAGAAATGCTTAATATGCAGGTGGAAATAAAAAATTCATTATTTATATAATCCTAAAAAGTTATGTAAAAATTGAGTAAGTTAACATGTCTATTTTTACACCACAGAGTCATAGCCATGGATGTTCAAAAAAAGAGAGAAAGAAATCAATGAAATTCTTAAAAATAAAAACATGAAATTGTAGGTTTGATGAAAATACCTCCATGCAAAAAAAAGTATGGCTATTTCTCTATTTCACTGACCCCATATTTCCCACCCTGAGTTTAACAACATAACATACCCTGGAAAATATTTTTATGATACGCTGGAAAAATGTATAAACCATCAAAAATCATTATGAAAGTAGTTCTTAAACAATCTGATCATATGAATTTGAATAGTTCATACTTATCTTTACCACCAAAGCATATTGACCCAAGATGTGGCCTAATGCTATGGTTTCTAGTTTTTCACCCAAAAATTCCTCAGAGATTTTTGAGAGGGTATGGTTCTGAGAAACACATGCAACATGTTCATATCCAGCTTCCATGTTGTCTGTAAATTTCCTGAAGTTTATTCATGGACCCAAGTTTTACAATCTCTAACTTAAGGTAAGCTTCCCAATATGCAAACCCTCTTTTCCCTTTCCATTGAAATTTGAATTGCTAAGCATCACCAACCTCCTGCTCATTTTTCTGCAAACTCAACTCTACACATTAAATTTTCAAAACTTTTAAGAAGTTTAAAATTTTGAATTATGAGGGAAATTCAAAACAAATTTCCCTCTCACTGTAACATCCCAAACTAGGCCGTTTATTGTTTACAAGTAGCTAAATAACCTTTAAAAAAAGAAACTGAGTGCCCTGATCTCCAAAAATTACTACTTTTCAATTATTTTTTAAAAACAAAATTTTCAGGGCGCCTGGGTGGCTCAGTCGTTAAGCATCTGCCTTCGGTCCCACATCGGGCTCCCTGCTCGGCGGGAAGCCTGCTTCTCCCTCTCCCATTACCCCGCTTGTGTTCCTGCTCTCACTGTCTCTCTCTCTGTCAAATAAATAAATAAAATCTTTAAAAAAAAAATAAAAAATAAAAAAAAATAAATAAAAACAAAATTTTCATAACTTTGATACAATATTCAAACACCATTTAACATTTCTTGGAGACTGCCAGTGACGTCAGGGAGGTCAGTGAAACGGGGGCGTAGAAATTGATATGGCCCACCCCCCTCCCCGACCCCAAACATCAATTTGAACAACTCTCTGTGCAAGAATGCAGGAAAACAGTTTCACAAGGGCCAAGGGTTACAGGTAGGGATTACAGCACCTGGTGAAGCACAGAACTAAGAAAAGAGGCTGTGGAGAGGATAGGAAAGACCGATTCACACTGCCCCCTTCACCCCTCCCCCAAGCCCGGGCAGCCCAGCGCTGAGACAGAGACACTTCTCCCGTGGGAGAAGACTAGTGTGAACACCTGACTGCAACACGGAACCCGTCTGCCTCAGTGGGCCCTCGAGGCTTCCGTGCACTCAGGCCCCTGGCTCCGGAGTCCAGCACCTGCCGCACCAGCCACCCCCAAGCGGCGCCTTTGCAGCTCCCTGCAGGCTCCCATGAGCCTTGAGCGCCTGTCTACCCCAGAGGCTCCCAAGGCTCCAGGAGGCTTCCACGGGAGGGCTCAGGAGGTTCCCTGAACGGGCCGCAGACTTACCCGTACTTGGAAGCGCCAGCAACTTCAGACGCAGCCAGTGTCACCAAGCTCCTGGCTAGCTCCGGTGACCCTGGGCCCCCAGCACATCCCCCTGCCAGCTCGCTCCTCCAGCCCCACGAGCCTCCTGGCACACCTGGCAGCCACCTCTACCAGAGGTTGCTGGCCGGAAGCTGTGGGTCCTGGCCCGCCCCCTCCGCCCGCCCCCTACTGCCCCAGCCCCCAGGCGGCCCACCACCTGTCCTCAGGCAGCGCAGGAGGCGCCGAGCTGTTTCTGAGGCCTCCAGCTCTCAGCAGCCTCCGTCAGACGGAGGCCCCAGGCTCACCCCAGTGCCTGCAGGCCGCTGAGACCCTCGTGCACTAATGGTGGTAAAGTAAACTGGTGCAGCCACTATATAAAACAGTACGGAGGTTCCTCAAAAAATTAAAAATAACTACCATATGGTCTGGAATTCCATTTTTGGGTATTTTTCCAAAGCCAATGAAGTCGCTGTATGGAAAGGTACCTGCACCCTCCCACCTTGTTCACTTCAGCATAATTTACAAAAGCCAAGACAGGGAAAGAGCCTAAGTGTCCATGAGGGATGAATGAATAAAGACGTGATATATACATACAATGGAATATTATTCAGCAATAAAAAAAAATGAAATGTGCCGTTTGCAACAATGTGGATGAAACTTGATGGGATTATGCTAAGTGAAAATTAGGTCAGACAGAAAAAGACAAATACTGAATGTTTTCACTCATATGTGGAATCTAAAAAAAAGCTGAACTCAAAGAAATAAAGAGTAGAATGACGACTGTCAGGGGCGCTGGGTCATGGGGGAGATACTGGTCAAAGGGTACAAACTTCCACTTACTAGATGAATAAGTTGTGGGGATCTAATGTACAGCATGGTGACTGTAATTACCAATCTGTATTATGTACTTGAAAGTTGTTGAGAGGAACAACTTGACAGTAAAAGTTATCATGACAAAAAATGGTAATTATGTGAGGGAATGCAAGTACTAACTAAGCGATTATGGTAATCATTTCACAATATATACATGTATCGAGTCATCACTTTGTGCACTTTATTTTTTTTGAGAGGGTGGGGGAGGAGGAAGCGGGAGAGAGAGAATCTTAAGCAGACACCCCGCTGAGCGCAGAGCCCCATGTGGGACGAGATCTCATGACCCTGAGATCATGTCGTCGTGAGCCGAAATCGAGTCAGACCCTTAACCCTCCAAGCCACACAAGTGCCCCTACTTTGTATACTTTACACTTACATGTTATTTGTCAATAATATCTTCATGATGGTGGGGAAATAATTTTAAAAAAATAAGGGCACGTACTGAATGGAGCACTGGGTATTATACACAAACAATGAATCGTGGAACATTACAACAAAAACTAATGATGTAATGTATGGTGATTAACATAACATAATAAAAAATTAATTAATTAATTAAGAAAAGCATGGCCCTCATTAATGTTTGCAACGTATTTGCGTTTTTTTAACTAATTTGCCTTTATAACAGCAATGTATACAAGAGACTGCTTCCTCACAGGTATAACAGCTGTGTGTATCAGTAAGCTTTTACACAGCATAACCTGATAAACACTTCTTGGGGATATCTGCATATGTTTTAATAACAAATACTTGAAACTGAATTATTTTTTACATCTGCTAGCGAAGAGTGTTACAATTGGCTAACAAGTGATAAGGTATCAAATTTATTTTCCTTCTTTCATTACATTGCTAAATCTTTCTACTTGTATTTCAAAATATTAATCTTTCATGTCTAGAATCTGTTGGAATTTTTGGTGTACTTTAATTGAAATAGTTGTACTCAATCTTTACCTGCATATTCAGCCTTCCATTGTAACTGCCTGTTTTGAAATTCAAAATGATGCTGTTAAAATAAATAGGAATTTGATTTTCTATTTTTCCTTTTTTTCAAAATTGTCAATTAATTTAAAAAATTAACCATAAATTTAATAATCAGCCTTATGTTGATTGTACTATGAATTATCATCTTCTGTTTTCTAAAGTTGAAGCATTTCTGCCTAGGCTTGGTTTCCAAAACAGGACCACCTCAACCACATGATTCTATTTTCCTCTCTTAACTTTCTTCTATTTTTATATACAGGAAATTTATGCTTAAGACAAAAACGATTAACAAAAAATTTGTTTTAATTATCTACACTAGAGAGTGATTACATCTTATTCGATTGCGTTCATGCTTGAGGATGAAAGGATCGAGTATTAAGCTCAGTCTTTTCCTGAAATGCTGCTCTGGGAGTAATTATCCCACCTGTTTAGGAAGTGAACTGAGGTAACTTTGATTGTTTTGGTCTTTTATTTCTGTTCCAGTTTTGCCCCACCCAATTCAATATAGCTTTAAGTTGTACTCTTATTTCTAATGGAGCCATTGTTCCTTAATACCCTAGAATCTGTCTGATTTCATTTCCCTGCACATACAAAACTGCAATTCTTTAATTTTACCTTATTTCTTCACTTATACCTGTATCTATATTTTAACTCAAAACTATACTAATGGACTTTCTGAGTAAGGTCATCATTGCACACTATTTATCCTATCTTTTTTCTATAATAAGTTCAAATACAAGTAGGACCAATAGTAGTGATTTTAAGATTGCTTCTATGTGAAATTGTTTAAATGTTATGGATAAAAAGCTTGTACCTGCCTTTCCACATGCTCCTGCGATAGATTTTCCATACTCTAATTACTAAATAATGAGACTTCAGTTTCCCCAGAATTCCCAAATTAGTCCAGAATGCTCTAGAGAACTCTCTGTGCAGGAGATCACCACATCGTTTGTCTCTGGACTTGGGTCAGATCATAGTGAATGGTGTAGAAAAGGACCTTGCTGCCTTAAACAGAGCAGCTGACTGATACTTGTGGCTGATTGTTTTAAAAGCCTAGAAACATCAAGAAAAAGATAAACAGAAACATGTCCCTTAGAAATTCTCACTTGCTTGTATCTTTCTAGCATACCTTCACAGTAAATTTAAATTGTGTAAAATTAAAAATAAAGCAAACTGTTGACCATGCTAATTTCGTATGAAGATCAAATGTTAAAACAATATTCTTTTTAGGGGCGCCTGGGTGGCCTCATTTGGTTAACTGGCTGCCTTTGGCTCAGGTCATGATCTCAGGGTCCTGGGATTGAGCCCCATATCAGGCTCTCTGCTCAGTGGGAGTTTACTTCTTCCTCTCCCTCTGCTGCTCCCCCTGCTTGTGCTCTCTCATTCGAGCTCCCTCTCTCAAATAAATGAATAAAATCTTAAAAAAAATTCTTTTTAAATTTTAGGTAAAAGGAATGAAAGAGGAATAATAAAACTCTAAAGCTATATTGTCTAACATGGTAGATACATTTCACATGTGAATATCTCAATATAAAATTTTAATTAATTAAAATCAAATAAATTTTAAAAATCACTTTGGCCGCACTAGCCATATTTCAAGTGTTCAACAGACACATGTATTTCCATTTTCACATAAATTTATATTGGGCAGTGCTGTTAAAGGATAAAGAATTACGTTCTAATTTAAAGTTTACTTTATATTGGAAAAAAATTCCATATATATTTACTTTATATATGGAAAAATTCTATGCGCCTTTAAATGCATAGAAACACCTTGGTTAGGGCGCCTGGGTGGCTCAGTTGGTTAGGCGACTGCCTTCAGCTCAGGTCATGATCCCAGGGTCCTGGGATCGAGTCCTGCATCGGGCTCCCTGCTCTGCGGGGAGCCTGCTTCTCCCTCTCCCACTCCCCCTGCTTGTGTTCCCTCTCTCGCTGTGTCTCTCTCTGTCAAATAAATAAATAAAATCTTTAAAAAATAAAAAAATAAAAAAATAAAAAGAAACACCTTGGTTATATATTTGCTCCCAAACTTGGAAACCTGCATGAATGCCTTTGAACAATCAAGGACAGAGATAATGATCAGATACATCAAGATAAACCTGTTACAAAACCTGGCTAATTTTGCACTAATAAATTTCCACTTTTATGTAATATTTGATTTAACGATGATAAATTACTTCTCCCACAGTACCTCTGCAAAAATCCCTATCTGCAAAACTGTAAGTTGCAAATTTCCTCTTTCCTTTTTGAAAACATGGAGGAAAAATAACAAATGATATGTCAAAACCAAATGTCATATCCACAAACTAAACTTTTTTTTCATAACTACTAAGAAAAGTATAATTACTTTGTTCTGCTACAGTTCTCTATAGAAAAACGTAGGAGAGAAAGACATTTCCTTCTCCAGACCCCACACCCACCCCAGGGTTCTTCTAGCTCATTTAGGAATTAAAGTGTTCTGAGACACATGAAGAAGGAAAAAAAAAGTTTCATTACATGCACACAGGGGCCCAATAATGAAATTGAGACCCAAAGAAATGACCAAAGCAGGCAGTTTTTATACATTTTTAGACAAAGAGACAATAAATTTGTGGTGAATTGGCAGGATAAAGAAAACAAGTGTTTGGGAGCTTTAATTAGTAAGGAATTCTAAGCAGAACAGAGGCTGTAGTAATGGATTAAAAAAAAATTGGTTTGTTTCTACAGCTTTCTCCACTTTATTTTTAAAGATTTTATTTATTTGAGAGAGAATGAGATAGAAAGAGAACATGAGAGGGGGGAGGGTCAGAGGGAGAAGCAGACTCCCCGCTGAGCAGGGAGCCCCAGCGGGACTCGATCCTGGGACTCCAGGATCATGACCTGAGCCGAAGGCAGTTTGCTTAACCAACTGAGCCACCCAGGTGCCCCAGCTTTCTCCCCTTTAAAGTCCCTATCTCTACTGATAAGGATGTCTTTTTACTTTTTAGTACAGGGAAGGTATTTTTCATATGGGGGATTTTTTTCCTGCTTTTAGGGGAATAGAGGAAGGTCTGAGTGTCCTTGTACCAGTTGTTTCCCAAGTAGATTCAATTCACAATAATTAATATGCCATTGTGGTACTTTTGGGGGCAGCCTGCCCTGGGTCCCTACAAATAGAAAGACAGAAAGAAATTTCACTTTTTAGTTTTATATTTAGAAATGTAAATCCACATTAAATTGCAAGTAAATTACTTTAAAACCTAGCTATCTTTGAGACCATAAATTACAGTTTACTTTTTAAACCTACAGAAAAGAATTTGTAAACTGCAACAAATAGAGTAGAACATGGTACCGATAAGCAGCAGTTAATATAAACCTTAAAAAAGAGAGCATTTAGACTGAACTATTTAACTATCATTCTCCACAATAAAGCAAGAAAATAATCCGTGTCCTCAATACCACTACACGCATGCATGTGTGCACACACATATTTAATAAACTATTATAATTTCAAATTATTAAATGGGGTATGGGACTGAGCTTTGTCCTTAAACCAGATTTTCATGAAAAATTAATAAGTAGTTGTTAAAATACATAAATTTGCATTTCTTCTTAAACATAATTTTCCTTTCTGTTGGTAGTGAAATTTTTCAGAAATTATGGGTTGGTTTCTTCTCTCTTCTTGTGTTGTTTTGTTAGGTTTTTTTTTTGCCTTCTTCTACTTTTAAATACCTAAGATCATATTACATTATAATATCTAGGAATAAAACTAAAACTTAGAAATAATAGAAAGTATAGCACATTTATGCAAATAGAATTACCTCACTAGTATTTTGAAAATATACCATTACTTTTTAATAACATATTATAAATTTACATTTTCTAAATTAATGTGATTAATATTATTTTAAGTAATAGAATGAAATCTAGCATTTCTAGCAATTTTAATAATTATATATACAAATAATAACGAGTATACATGATGGAGGGAATGAAGTACAGGACCAGACATGATTTTCATCAAATATAATTGTTGCATGCCAAATTGTGGTAACAAATTTGTGAGAGTCACATAGTGCCAACTACTATGAAAGAATATAATGTAATGTCATTTGCTTTGTAAATTAATCAATTTCATCATTCTTAAAGTTATTTTCCAGACAACAGCATCCCTTCCACTTAAAAATTTAGTTACTCAATAGGTCTTTCTTCCATTTGTGAATATAACTATTTGCAATCCTTTAGATATCCACATGTGTCCCATTCTTAGCAATGTTTCTAATTTAATGTATTTAAATCTATATTTTAATGAATAGCCTTATTATTTTTATTTTCAAATTAAGTAACTATAATTAGTGTTAATCTTTTTAACTCAGAAAAGTAGATTAGCTATTTGTAGCTCACAAAACAAACGATGATCACAAGTAAAAGTACAAAAGTCCCTTTTTATTCTGGATATGATGCAATAAAATGCATATTCATCCATATATAAATAACATCAGTGGTTTCTATTTCTATAGACAACTTACACTCCAATTATCTACTGAAGTGCTATTTATCCTCATTGGGTGAATGAGTATTTAGATTTGGTTTTGGATACTCAATACAATTTGAACTCTTGGCAAATTTAAGCAATATTTTTGAAAATATGAATTATATGTGCATATTGAATTGTACTATTGATTGAATAATCTTGAGTTTTCCTTTTTTTAAAGATTTTATTTATTTATTTGAGAGAGAGGAGTGAGCAAGAGAAAGAGAGAAACTGAGAGAGAAGGAGCAGGAGGAGGGGCAAAGGGAGAGGGCAAAGCAGACTCCCGGCTGAGCAGGGAGCCAGATGTGAGGCTCCATCCCAGGACTCCAGGATCATGACCTGAGCTGAAGGCAGACGCTTAACCAACTGAGCCACTCAGGTGCCCCTTGAGTTTTCTAAAATATTATAATTTTCAAAAGTCATAAAGTGTCAGTTGTCTCCTTTAAGACACCTATCACATATTTACTATTTCTAGTAGTATTTTAACTAAAATATTATAGGTGTCAAATTTGAAATTCTTACAGTTAGGTGTTTAGGAAGCAAAATAATGTAGTTTTTCCTTTACATGAAAAATGTTCCTTGTAAGATACTTAACTAACTAAATAAAACATGCTATTTTCTACATATGTTTTGTCCTTATATTCACTCAATTTAGTAATAAGATAAGTAATTACTGAGGATGCATGACCCTATAAAATGATAAAAATAATCCATCTTTTAAATTTGTGAAATTTGTCTTTATTTTTGGTTTACAAAAGAACTATAAAATATGCCTTTTTTGCATTATATGAGTTAATTGGAGAAATATACATTATATTGCTGGATAAATACTCAAATCATTCCAAAAACCTAGAATACAGCAATGTTAATGCTTAATCTAATAAAGGTATGTATCAGATAAACACAGAAGTCTGATTTATTCTTAAATCAAAAAGTTTAGTAGGCCAATAAGGCTGACATTAATTGAGGGCATATTGTGTGCAGTGTCCAGTACTTCTTTATGTTTTAACTCACAGTGAGTCTTCTCTTACTTTATAGAAAAAGATACTGAGGCTTAGAAAGGTTTAGCAACATATCCAAATTCACACTGCAAATAAGTGGCGGGGCAGGGGATAGAATTCATTAAGTCTAACACAAGGGACCACACTTGTCATTACTATAATACTGCTTTTTAAAAGAGCTTTTAGCATCTTTGTAGTTGTTTTACAATCAACACAAATTAATCCATCAGTTCTCTTGGACAGAAGCCAGTTTGGGACAAGGAATCAGGCAAAATGGGCAAATGTGACATAAGAGGTAGAAAAGGGGGGCAAATTTCAAGTGGAAAGGACATGGGAATTGGAATTTCAGAGTACAGATTATATGTATATCCTATTTTTTCTAAGGAGAGTCATAAATTTCAGAACTCAAAATTTAGTTTCATTACATTAGGAGAGAACAGAGTTCTCATGATTGGTCCTCACCATTCTCTTTTCTCCAAAATGTGACCTATCTTATCACTAAAGTGGTTGCTTGTGTTGTAACCATTATTTTCTGGTTTCTGTTCTGGGAACATGGTAGGAGTGTACTTCCCTGTTCCTTTGAAGTTACAGGACATGAGATCAGAAACAACACATACAACTTTGTTTGTTACAGCAGCCGAACTCAGCCTATCCTGAGTGATATACTCTCAAAGTGCCATAGGATGTCTGAGAAATGAATGTCTATCTTATGCAGAAATTTGGTTGTAAAATTTTAAGGAGGATTTTATTATTAATAAATCTAAAATGAATTTCATAACAATTACAAGAGGCAGTTTTTCCAAAAATTGACTTTAAAAGTGGGTTGTAAAATAACAAGAACAGTAAAAACTTATTTCTAATTAACTTCATATTTCTACAGCTGAAAATGTCTGTAGATATAAATCTTGATAGATCTCCTAATCAGAAGGTATATCCCAAAACAAATTTAGGAGGGAGAAAAGATGTTATCCTCCATTAGTAATGATACTTATATTATAGATCTCCTCTTAATTCTAAGTAATTCTAGAGTGACCATCTCCCATTGTTAGTTAAAACAGTCTCTTTTTAAAAAAAAAATATCTATGTGTTTCCCCATTTGACTGATGTTAACTAGGCAGAAAAGACAAAGAGGAGAAGGGGATGAATCTTCTATGACGATTAAATGAATGGGTGAGAGTGGGAACCAGGTTTCTTATTATTGGAGTGGTAGACAGCAAGGAGAGGAAGCTATATTGATCCAGTTGGAAATGAATTATACTTGAAGACGTCAGTAAGAACTTTTGTTTAACTTAACATAAATATAGATGACTACATACAGAAATAGGAAGGAAGTCACTACTTCCTTCCAAATAATACAATATGGAAGGGATGGGTGAGTGTAACTTTACAGTGGAGAACCTGGTAGGTGATCAAGGTCAACATCAATCATCATAAATCATGTTAATAGAATGATATAATGTGATGGAAATGGCACATTATGCCTGTGTTCTTCCTCCAAAAAACCTGTAAACACCTGAGAAATCCCAGTAGATGGATATCCTGCAAGGTATCTCAAGATCATCAAAACTCTCAAGGTCATCAAAAACGAAGAAAGTCTGAAAAACTGTCAGACCTATGAGGACCCTAATGGAACATGATGACTAAATATAATGTAGTATCCCGGATGGGATTCTGCAATAGAAAAAGGAAAAAATGGATATAAAGCAAGAGAATCTCAATAAAGTATAGATTTTAGTTAATGATAATTTATCAAAATTGGTTCATTAATTATAATAAAGGTATCATATTAATGTAAGATGTTAATAATAGGAGCGATGGGGCACTGGGTATATGAGAACATTCAACAAAATATGCTTAATTTTTCTAGAAAGCTAAAACTCTTCTTAGAAATAAAGTGTATTCATACTTAAAAGGGAAACCTTGTGCTCTAATGAAACCATGAAACCATCTAACCCAGGATAAGAGATTGATTGTTAGCATTTTATATTTTAACTGGTCTTGCATTTTTGTTTCATAAGAAGCAAAATTATGACCATATTGACTACCTACAGTTGAAACTATTTTTGATTCTCTACTTCTGATACATACAAGCTTTCCCTGACTAATCTGAGAACTACACTGCTATATAGAGTAATGGTCATATGATGAAATAAACCCCATGTGCCAAAAAAACTGATTGTTAAAAATTAACTTTCGGAAAACTATCCCTTTTCTGGGAGTTGTTGACTATCCATACCCTAAGTATCACTTGGCAAACTCATATTTTCTCATTTATATGGCAAGGTGAAATTCCTTTATGTAATCAAAAAATTTCACTGCACTTTGAAGACCACATTGTATTTTTAATCTCTTAAAAATTTTCTAGAATAAATGCAGTCATATTTTCAGTTTGAATTTTAAATTATTCTTTGTGAAGGATGCATGAACCTCTTTTTGAAGTGTTAATGATAATCTGATAAGTAAATGTAATGGGCTCCACCAATTTCCTAGGAATTGAATTTTAAAATGTCAACCAATTAAAAAATGGGAGTGTGAATAATCCTGTTTAAAGAAATTCTCTTACAGTGTAAGTACCCTAACTCTTTGTGTCATCCTATTAAAATAATTCACCTTGTTATTAAAACAGAAAGAGCCTGATCCTATAGCAAGTAAACTATCTCAATTACCATGTGCATATTGGATCAACTTTCAAGGCCTCAGGATCTCATGTCATATTGCAGGATGAGTTAATTCATTTCACTTAAGTAAATATTTTATTCAAAAAATCCAGGTTATTTCTTGGAAAATTGTGTCTAACATTTTATTTGTTTTCTCCTTTGATTTCTATCTCTCACCTGAATAAATGTCTCAGTTTCACTATTTTATTTTTACAGTATTACTATGATTAGTCATTATTCCGTTGAATGAAACAAATATATTAAAGGATAGCCTAGAATAAGTCCATAGTCTCCACCTGGAGGTTTTGTTGTATAAGCCTTTGAATTTGCTTTTCCTATTTTTAAATAGTCTTAATACACAAGATTCTTCATTTTGTAAATACCCACAATTTTATCCTTACTGTATTCTGTTTAATCTTGTATGCATATTATTCCTTTTGGCTCCATTAATTTTTTAAATTAAAAAACACCAAATTTAGTATTGAATATTCTATAAGAAGAATGCTTTTACAGTCCTGTCCTCCTTCTTCACTCTTTTGCTTCTCAGGATCCTCCCTGCCTCTTGTTTGCTTCCTTTCTGCCGAAATGCTCATTATAGGGGCAGGAATGGGAGTAATAAATTATAGAAATACAAAGGATATAAAAAAGTGGTTTTTTAAATTCCTTAATTCCTCTTTTCAAAAAACTAAATGGCAGAATAGAAATGTGTTAGAAAGATAAGCCAAAACCCTAAAAGCAATCAGAAGACATTTTTAGCTTCTTTTTTTTTTTAAGATTTTATTTATTTATTTGACAGAGAGGGACACAGCGAGAGAGGGAACACAAGCAGGGGGAGTGGGAGAAGGAGAAGCAGGCTTCCAGCCGAGCGGGGAGCCCGATGTGGGGCTCGATCCCAGGACCCTGGGACCATGACCTGAGCCAAAGGCAGACGCTTAACGACTGAGCCACCCAGGCACCCCTTAGCTTCTTGATATTAAGAAAAGAAAAAGGATAAATGAACATAAAGGAAAGCAACTTGTGAATTATATGTCTATAACATTCAATAGATTATATAAAAATATAAAAATTAAGGTATTAGCCTCATATATGTTTAGTTCCCGTCAGGAACAAAATGTCAAAGAATTGTAACCGGGCAAAAGAGATTGCTGCATCCTTTAGGTGGCATCTGGGGATTGTTCAGTGCATCGTGCATCCTCTGGGCATTTTCTAATTCTGTAGGGGTATTTTTTTTTTAAAGATTTTATTTATTTGACAGAGAGAGACACAACGAGAGAGGGAACAGAAGCAGGGGCAGTGGGAGAGGGAGAAGCAGGCTTCCCTCTGAGCAAGGAGCCTGATGCGGGGACTTGGGGCTCGATCCCAGGATCCTGGGATCATGACCTGAGCCGAAGGCAGACACTTAACGACTGAGCCACCCAGGTGCCCCTATTTCTGATTGATTTGGATCGACTAGTCCATTCTATAACTCTGTAAGAATAGAAATTAATTTATGGAAAACTGATTGTCATGCAAAGGTTTTCACCAATGGCAATGCAAATTAATTTTGCCCAGTAGAGAAGATAAACCTTTGAAGGCCAAATTCTCTTGGAATTGCTTTTAACCCTTTACTATAATACTTCATTAAAAAATGCAGTCAGTAAAATATTTTGACACATGTTCACTTAACATGTGTATGAGTCACGTCTTTACATGTTTGGTAAGATGAAATTCCTAACTGAAAGAGATTGACAATAAAGGATACTATTCTCCCTTAAACAGAAGAAGAGAAGATGAAGTAGAATTTGTGATCTCTTATCGTATATGACTATTTGGCATTCAAATTCCCTATATCACCGTCAAACCTTCTAGAGCAATGTTTTTGATTTTGTATATGCTCTGCGAAACTCGTCTTCAAAAATATGGAAGCCCAAACACTGCTCTGCCTGGAGCTGGTGAGGATCCCTCTGAGCCACTTCTCAGTGGGGACTCCCTGAGGGACTTCTTATGTAGCTTAAAGGAAAAGCCACAATAGACACTGTGCTTCAGCCCAGGGCAGGTGAGGAGGAAAGTTAAAATCTTAGCAAGTTCTGAAGCGATTGAAAAGTGAGAGCATATATACAACTGGAGAATGAGAGGGTCGCTGCTATCAGACCCATCTAAGAATTTTCTTCAAAGATGCTATCATCTCAATTGCAATATTTATCATATGATAAAATAAATACCTCTTTTTAATATTTCTCCCTCACATTTTAAACACATACTCAACTGGGAGACAACATCAAATTTGTTTCCAGAGGATCAATGTTGTTCAAACTATTAGAGCATAATGTTTATTTTATCTTCAAAAACTTTTTGAGAATTGTTTAAAACCTTAAACTCTCTTGACAGTAATATAATACTTTAGAGCTGTGCTTTCATTTAGAAAGTGTGGCAAAAAATGCAATTTGTCACTTCAATCAAGACATTTCTTTCACTGTGATGTGTAAATATTTCTGAATAGGCATCACTGAAAGCCTTTGCAAATAAAGCTGTCTTGTGTTTTTGGTGACATATTTAAAGCTTTGAATATGATCAAAAAGACTACAAAACTGACTCAAATAAAATACACATAAAACTTTAAAAGAATCCTGAATCAGAAGGCATGATCTAAAATAAGGAAACTAGTAATAAGTATAAGCTAATGGAAAACATAAAGTATCCAAAAGTCAGATTAATTGTCTGTATAGATTGCATTGAGAAGTAGAGTGGAAATATGCTAATACAGATATTGGCATTTAAAATAAAGAGTCATTTTCTTAATATCTGAAACGTTTTATCTAAATAGGTGAAGTAATGGAAACTTACAGTAGATTCAGAGTCCAAGACAGAATATAAGTAACCTTTAGCATAATGGGCTTACACACATCTCTTTCCGTAAGTATCAATGGCATTTTTTTCTTTATCTATAAATTTTCATTTGATTCTGCCTCTTTTTCTGATATATGCTGTTAATACTTGCAAAAGAACTTACCTACGCAGGTTTTAGACAACTTCAGTTTAACTCTATCACATCTTCAGAATGATAACATGCCCACTTACAAGTAGACAGCACTTTTTTTTTGGAAAGGCACATTCTTATTTTTCACTAACAGAAAAAAAAAAAATGTTGCATTTTCTCCATCATGCACAAGGGCAATATTACCACAGCAAAGGAAATGGCTCCTAATGTTCACATAATTTCTCTCTATCCAGGTGCAAGAGTATCCCATTCTCCTCAGAGTTTCTGATTGGCTTAAACAAAGTGGAAAAAAATCAAGGTGATGCATTACTTGGACAGAAAATTTCATATATATTGTGAGGACAGAGAAATAGAGTCAGGCCACATTTTGAGTAACATAAAGAGAAATGTCACCTCCTAATTCTACACAATTTCGTTTATTTCTGAGGAATAAATTCTCATTTTAACTTTTTGGAGGCTCCCATTTAAAAAGTATCTGGCTATTAATTCCTCAAATAACCTCTTCCACCGTCCCTTTAAAATGTTTATAATGAATAGGTAAGGTTTAAACCATGCAGTAACACAGATAATTAAAGTAAAAGTCAACTGGAGCCATTTCCCGGTTTATAGTCCTCCAGTGACTTCCCACTATACATGAATAGAACTCAGCTTCAAATATGGACGACAGTGTTGATTAAAATCTGCTCCCCATTCCAACCTTGATTCTCATCTCGTGAAACTCTCTCCTTCATCCACTAGTTCATAAGCTCTTTCTAATCCCCTAGCCCTTGGCAATCCCTTCCTCTGCCTGAGGAACTGATTTCCTATTCCTTTACAATATTTGGCTTTTTTTTTTTTTTCACTTTGAGTCTCAGAATAATAGCTTCTTAAGAACCATTCTATAACCGCTCTGGTTTTTTTATTTATTTATTTTAAAGATTTCATTTATTTATTTGACAGAGAGAGAGTTAGCGAGAGCAGGAACACAAGCAGGGGGAGTGGGAGAGGGAGAAGCAGGCTTCCTGCGGAGCAGGGAGCCCAATGTGGGGCTCGATCCCAGGGCCCTGGGATCATGACCTGAGCCGAAGGCAGACGCCTAACGGCTGAGCCACCCAGGCGCCCAACCGCTCTGTTTTAATTAGGTATGCCTGGTATGCATTCTGTTTCTCTATTTGGAGATATGTATCTTGATTTGCTATGGCTGTTAAAAGCTTGTGTGTTGTTTCAAAGGCTGCAGTCACATCGTGACAAATACGGCCATACAATGAGTGTTCTTAGGCCACAATGTTACCTAGCACAGCATTGTTTTTGAAATCACATTTACGGGTAATATTTCAAAGTTGGGAAATTTCACATAATAATCTTGATTTCTGACTTTACTTAAACGCCAGAAAATCTCACACCAGTGGTCTGGCTCTTCTCATAAACTAACTCCATAGAATTGAGTAGCAGCTGTATCGATGAAGAAGCAAGTGCTTTCCAATCCATGAAAGAGTCTCCACTCTTTTCTTCTATCTCTGAAATTGTTGACTTTACTCCTCTGTGGCCTCTTTATCTACAAGGACTCGTACTTTTTTTTTTTTTTTAAAGATTTTCTTTATTTATCTGAGAGAGAGAGAATGAGAGACAGAGAGCATGAGAGGGAGGAGGGTCAGAGGGAGAAGCAGACTCCCTGCCGAGCAGGGAGCCCGATGCGGGACTCGATCCCGGGACTCCAGGATCATGACCTGAGCCGAAGGCAGTCGCTTAACCAACTGAGCCACCCAGGCGCCCAGGACTCGTACTTTTTACCTTTGGTTTCTTCAAGTATTATTTGTGTCACTACAGATCCTCCAAGGCAGAAAAGGTGTGTATTTCACCATCGTAATGCTACATTTTATTCAGTGACTTGCATACAGTGGTTTGCTTGCACTCTATAAATATGTATTCGGTGAGCAAATGAATGGTGGAATTAATATTCCGCCAGAATCTAAGAATAATTTGCACCAAATTCTAAGATGGTAGTACATGAATGAAAAACTCATGATTGAAATGTGCTATGCTGATAAAAACTAATCAAACTTGCCCTTCCAAAGTTATCAAGGATGATTACTGATCCCTTCCCCAGCTATCATCTTCCTCTTCCCTTGTCTATATACGGCTTTTTTTTTTTTAAACAAACAAAACATTGCCTACCCATTCCTTTACTTTAAAATCTGTTTATTTTTTTGAAACAAATGGAATTCCTTCATGCTACTTTCATCTTCACTGCCAGAATTATTTCTCTTCCTATATCCTGAGCCTAAAATTCACAAAAACAAATGGACAAGAAAGGAAAATAACCACACTGTTAGGAGGGTAGAGTACACAAGACTTTTATTTTCTTACATCCTCAATCTCTTTAAATTGTTAGAAAGTTAGAACAACAACAACAAAAAGATTGAGTTCAGTATTAGGCAAAGCCTGTGAAGGGAGAAAGAGAAAGAGAATTTGGTAGAAATATTCCACTTAAATTATTCTACATGGTAGTACTGAATATGAAGTTGCCTACACAAAAATTGGTACCAACAATCAACCTACAAGGGCTGCCTCTTGATAAAACCAATTTGGAACTTCTTAAGCGTTTTTCTTCATTCAAGGATGATAAGATAGAAAAAATAAAATATTTTATCCATGCAACAAATATTTGGTTAACATCTACGGTGTACCATGCACTGTCATATGCATTTAGGAAGCAAAGGTGAAAAGGGAATACAGGTTCTTTGCTCTTATGAATCTTAAACGGTAATAAGTGCTTTATGAAAAATGTTCTCATAACAAGAGATGTGAAAAGTTATCCTTAAGCCTTATTTCAGCAAGAGCATGAGTGTGGACATGATTATGAACATGATTAAAGTAGATGACCCAGAAAAAATATTACTGATGTATTTTGTATTTTCAATATGGTACTGGAAGACACAGATGTCTCTAACGATAATAGCAAAAACTAATAAGGAGGTGAAAAGGCAGTACATAATTCTGTGAAAACAGAAATAAGAGGCAAAAGCATAATAAAATAATCATAATAAGGTAACTAATTGGAAAGTAATTTAAAGATAGTAAGTAACACATTTGGAATTATAGATACAATGGAGCATCAACCTGGAAAATGAAATAAAATTGAAGAGACTGGAGTTGTGCATACCAATTAAGGTGTCATTTGTGTTATCTGAGTTAGGATTAATGAAGGTATAGAAGATAGCGATGGGAAATCAGAGGAGGACATCAATTCATAAGTCAAGAAGAAAATGGGTAGGACAGGTGAAAAGGTATTGAGACACAATGAATTTAAGATTTCTTGTTTAGAGATGAGTTGACTAGAGATGCCGTGAACTAAGATGGAGCTCAGCACAGAGGAGGGTGGTAGGCAGAGAATTATTGGCATTCCTCCCATAAGATGTACATTTGGAGGTCAATTTTCTAGCTATCTGGCTGAAAAATAAAGTATTAGAGCTCAGGAGAGAAATACAAGTTATAGATTAAAATTTTAATTATTCTTTATAAAGTAAGATTGGAAAATTGGGGGAACACATGCTGAGAAGCACTAAAATGAGAATCTCTGCTTCTAAAATGTTGTTTTCCGTAACAGACTATATTTCCATTTTTTTGCATATGTTAAGTCACTATCACCTTAACTTTAGGTATCTCCCCAGTCTTACTACCCATCAGTCACTGCTTCCCTGCTTTCAATTTTTAATAAGAAACTTCTCATATTTCTACAATGCCCTCGGTTTTGTGGCTCCTTGTCTGCCTTTATGCTTTTCTTTCAGCTTCAAATGATTTATCTCTACTATATCCCTGTGAACTATGATTGAACCTTTAAATTTTAACCCCGATATCATTCCTGCAGTAATATTTTCCTGAACTCCTGGGTTAGATAAGGCCTGCTTATTGGTGTTTCAATACTACCTGTGATCAGTTTTCTTTTAGCACCTACCATGATATATTTATAGTACATAAATATAAGAACTATGTCTTATTCCTTGTTTTGTCATCAATAATTACTATGGTCCCTGGTACAGATAAGGTACTCAAATGTTTCTTAAACTTTACTTCAGAGAAAATATGAAAAGGAAATCCTAAGAATGACAATGCTTAATATCCATGGATACATTTTAGCGGATTACTAATTGGTTCATGTTCATTAGAGAGAATTTGAAGTATACAGATAAGCACAAAGAAGAAAGTGCAACTCATCTGTTACTCCCCCTCCCAGAGAAGATGATTGCTAATAATTCCATGTATGCAGGCATTTTGTCCTCTGCACACTTATGTACATATACATGTTGCTAAATTAAGATAATACTGTACCTTTTGCTTTAAAAATGCTTCTCTCATGTTGTAATACATCATAAATATTTCTTCTACAAAATAAATTGCAACTAATATATTGCATTACACTATGATATGATGCCATATTTTATTTAACCAATCACTGGCTTGGGAACATTAGATTTGTTTAATTTTTATTATTAAGAATTCTGGAGAAGAAGCCTCAAAATTAAATTTCATTATATAACTGTGATAATTTAATAATAATAAAATGATTGACAAGTAATTTGTCCAATTAGAATGCATATTTTATTTTTTTTAAGATTTTTAAATTTCTTTGACAGAGAGCACAAGCAGGGGGAACATCAGGCAGAGGGAGAGGGAGAAGCAGGCTTCCCACTGAGCAGGGAGCCCGATGTGGGGCTCGATCCCAGGACGCTGGGATCATGACTTGAGCCGAAGGCAGACACTCAACTGACTGAGCCGCCCAGGCTCGCCTAGAATGCATATTTTAAAGCTTAATGTATCTTTAAAATTACTCATCTGAAGAGAGGTACCAATTTAGACTCTGAAGCACTGCATGAAACTTGTATCTAAGTATTCCTATTCTCTACAAATATGGATACCATAGATTTTGTTTTATTTATTTTTTCTCACCTGATAGGCAAAATATGACATCTAATAGCATCAGTTTAATAATAATGTTGGTTACTAGAACAATGGAATATTTTTAAATATTATATTTTATTTGGGAAATTTGTACACTTTTTTACCATTTTCAACTAGAGTTTATAAATGTATACTTTTATAGGATAACTACATGAAGTAACTTATATTGACTTATTATTTGAAGTATACTGAACTTCTCTCAGCTTATTATTTTACTTAGAAGTACATCTTTTGATGATTCAAAATGTCAAAGCCTCTTAGAAGCCCTACAATAGAAAATCTCATGTATCTTGAGTTAAATATATTTTTTCTAAGTTTATTTTGCTATTGGACTCTTAATTTTTTATATTAACACATATAGTATTTGACAGAACTTGCATTATATAAGAAATACCTTGTGATATAATTTTTAATACATGGAGAAATTTTATGTGTAAAAAAAATCAGAAATTTTAAGAATACTCATAAAAATAATTGTCAGAAATATAGAAAAAGTAGAAGAAAGTAGTCTCTGGAAATAAACAGGGGAGATAATTTCCAGCAAAATGTGTGGTCAGAGAATTAAACACTGTAGAGTGGTAATATAGGATGAAAATGGAACGAGGTCACCCAATTGGGCACAGAGAGAGTTCTCATTTTATATTCATTAACAACAAATTATAAATACCTCTGAAGGTCTTGCTCTCATTAAAATGTCTACTAATAAAATAAATGTAGTAGAGATTTCAAATCCACATATATCATTTTTTATTTCCATTCAAAATATGTATCAAAATATATTTGAAAAGTTTCCCTGAAGATATCTTGATGACCGTGGTAAATACTTCACAGTGTGAATAATATCATATCTCTCCTGAAAAGGATGTTTTTCTATCATCTACTCCTGACAGGCTTTTTTTTTCCCCCTTAATTCTTTGGGTAGTTCCTCAGGGTAATATATTGCTATATATGTAGAATGCAACTCAACTGAAGTTTGAATAAATCATAGATTTCCAAAGCTGTATCTTTTAAATGAAAATTCAACTGAACAGCACAAAGCTAATCAAGAATTTTCCTAAAGTATTTTGCACTTTAGAAGGTTATTGTTGCTTTCTTACTTGAGAGAGAGATTGGATTAATCATATTAGCATAAAAAGTTCAAAATGTAGGTTTAAAAAAATGCACATTTTAAAACATATTT
Source organism: Mirounga leonina (assembly GCF_011800145.1). NCBI lineage: Eukaryota > Metazoa > Chordata > Mammalia > Carnivora > Phocidae > Mirounga > Mirounga leonina. Next base: position 43,682,005 of record NW_023270316.1, read on the forward strand.
CTTTAGATATCTATATTGAATAATAATCAGATATTATAGCACCACAGGAAAACTTTCTTGGTGTCTTTGAAAAATGAAAGTTGGACTTGGAGACAAGAAGCAATAGGAAACACAGTCTTGCATATTTGAGTATTGTAGGGCAGGTGAATACAAGGCAATAGTCAGGTTTTTCATATTTCAAGATCTTTTTAATCATGGCTACTAATACACCTAGATATAAATGTTTCAGTGCATTTTATTTTTTTTTTTAAGATTTTATTTGTTTGAGAGAGAGAGAACAAGCAGGGAGAGGGACAGAGAGAGAGGGAGAAGCAGGCTCCCCGCTGAACAGGGAGCCCAGCACAAGGCTTGATTCCAGGACCCCAGGATCATGACCTGAGCTGAAGGCAGATGCTCAACCAACTGAGGCATCCAGGCACCCCAGTTTCAGTGCATTTTAAAAACAAAGGACATTTAGAACTTTCTGCATGATCTTAAATCAGTGGAATAATACCAGTGTTGATCTGTTTTGTCATCTGGTTGATTTTCTAAGAACAACATTCCCCTTAATACTAGAGTAATTTAAATGTTATATTACACCACAGTATATAAGTAACCAAACCAGTAGATACACGGTGGTTAGCATGTGGGTGTTCATGTGTATGTGTGCTTATGTGAGTGTGTGTGAGAGAGACAGAAACAGAGAAAAGAGAGAGAGAGAGAGAGAGAGATACAAATGCTACTAAAAAGGAAGACCTTGATATGCCTATGGCAAACTTTATTATTTAGAATATAATAAAAACTTGTATTTCTCATAATTGCATTTGAAGTCTTCACTTATTTTCAGTAAATTCTAAAATAAAAACCAAGCATTAAAAGTTGAATACAGTTTTGCAATCTTACTCAAGAATCCAACTGACAATAGAAGACAAACATATTGACATTAGTTCCATGTCTCTCTGGTATGTCAAGAACATACCTCATCTTAATTTCTAGAATATTTTCTCTGTGCTCTAGGAGGGCAGGGCACTCTAAAATGTATGATTCCCTGTTACGCTGTTCCATTTTCTTTTTAATTTTAATTTTATCTAATTAAAGAACAAATTAAGCTAAGAAGCCTGGTTGAAAGGCCTGTTAAGAGAAATGGAGCTTCTCAGTTCCAATCCTTTTCACTCCTGATTTCCACTCCTCAGAGGCAGATTCTTTCCATTATTTCAAGTTTTTCCCCCTAGTATATATATTTCCATATATTTAAATGATATGCTTATATTGATATTGCTTAATTTTTTGGTTGTTCATATTATGCCCTGACATTTATGCTAAGCCATGTACAGATACATACTTCTCAATTGTTTGATCTTGTTTCTTTACTCAATTTGAACTAAGTTATTATCATGAGCCGGTTTTTTATAATATGTTCTAATCCCACTTCCTATTTTCTTCTTAGCTTCTATTTAATTATTCACAAATTATTATTCATCATTCCTCTATGAATTCATTATTATTAAGTCATCACAATTATGTGATGAGATTTAATTTTGAGGCTGTTTACCCAGCATTCTTAACAATAATAAAATTAAACAAATCTAATGTCCAAAAACGAGTAACTGGTAAAAGAAATGATGGCATAACATTTTATTAGAATATAATACATTTGTTGAGATTTATTTTCAGAAAAATATCTTTAATATATTTTAACAGGAAAGGAGCATTTTAAGTGAAAGTTATAGTATTAAGTTAACAACATTCTCTGTTCTACTATCAATTAAGAAATAGAAAAACATATTTCATCTGATTTCTATAAATCTTACCCCAGAAGTTGAATGCACACTTAGTTGGACTAGACACCTTGGGAAAGAAGAGAAGATTAAATGAAGTAATTGAGGACACAAGGTAAGCATTTTTAATTTTTAACCGCCCCCCCCCCAACCTGATACTTACAGATATCCAATCACCCTACAGTTAGTGTAGGTGGGAGGTTTTTCTGCTTTTTCTTTGATTTGCATTCATTATATAATAAATTTATTCCTGGGCCATAAGTTTTTTTTCTTCAGTTTCTTCTGGGATATCCTTTTCTTCTATGCAACCTCCTCTTCTGGGTTAGGACCAATCTGCACTTTTTCAGTAAAGATCATTTCAATGTGACAGGGATGGCTCCCGAGTGAGTTAATCCAACCCTGAGCCTGTTAAATTCTGCACCACGTCTTTGGGACTGTTCACCTGGATGTGGTCAATGACCAAAGAATCTACATCTGTTTGTTGAGGTATCAGGTATCAAATTTGTTTTGTTTGTGTTCTATCCCTTCTGTATTGTTCTGTTTTTTAACTTAGCTGTTTCTTTTTTTCTTATTATGTTATGTTAGTCACCATACAGTATATCATTAGTTTTTGATGTAGTGTTCCATGATTCGTTTGCGTATAACACCCGATGCTCCATGCAATACGTGCCCTCCTCAATACCCATCATTGGGCTAACCCATCTCCTCTAAAACTTAGCTGTTTCTAACAGGAAACTTTATTTTTTTATGCTGCTTGGTACTTGCTGCACTATCACCACAAATATTGCATTTTTCTAATATTAGAAAGCTCTTAATGATTATATGTTTGTCACTTTTTTCTTTTATTATTATTTTTCAAAATGTGTTTTAGAACTACTTGAGGCCTCTTGATTTAGCCTTGTTGTCTTCATATTCTTCATGTTTATCTCTGTTCAGCTTTCATCACCAAATATTCAATACCAACTCCACAGTCACCCATTTTTTTACTGATTCTGTTCAGTAGAAAATGCACCACATACTAATTAAGTTTTGTAAATCAATTAATATGAAAAAATACACACACATATAATTTGCAATGATTTTGTTTTCACATCTTCATGTTCTTGATACACGCATTTTCGTAAGTCCTTGTTTTTTACATATTTACAAAACAGGATACATATATTGAATATAGTGTCCTTTCAGGGTTGTTCTACTTTTATTGGGAGTGTATCAACCTCCTTATAATTAATTTTTAAAAAATCTTTCTTGCTAAAAATTTTCCTCATGTCCCTCGATTTGTTAGTTTTCAGGCTCACCTTGATGAGAGGTTGTTTTTCTTTCCTCTGTATCTTCATCTCCTCCACTAGTGGTCTTGTAGAAACTCTACCTGGAGTCTTAAGTTGTCCATGCAGGAACTGTTCCAAAGGGGTGGGTCAGAGTTCCTGCCCCACAGTAAATTGGGATACACTGAGCATTAAAGCAGATGCCGAAAAGGCTGTTTTCTCTCTCCTTTGACCATTGCGGATACGCAGCTTAACAGATATGGTAGTTCCTTATTGTCAGTAATTGCTTGATACACTCTCATTTCACAGGTGAATGAGCCCCACACCAGTCCCTAGTTCTATGAAGTTGAATATATCTCCGGCCCTGCCCATGCATGGACATCTTTTGGTTTCCATTATCCTCACAAATCACAGGTCTGCCTTTCTGTCCTGCAGGCTCCCAACACTAGTTTCTGCCTATTGTTATAGGTTTCTGCCCATTAAAGTTCTATAATTTTCTATTCCTACATGTTAAGACAAGTGATTAAAATTTAAAGCATGGCTCTACCATGCATCTTAATGTAAAGTTACAAGTATTTTTCTCTATTTATGTCATTAATAGGCTCAAATTTTGCATTTTCCTATTTTACCTATAAGTAGCATCTCTCTCCTGAAGTATTGCACATAGATGTACATACAGAAGAAGGAGAATTTTTAAGTGTCCTATATCATATATTTTGTTTTAAAATAACTAGGTTTACACTCAAAAGAAGCGAATGCTCAATGATTACCAGAGGCTAGTACAAGAACGTCCATGTGAGCTTTATTCATGAAAGCTAAAACTTGGAAATACAACCCCCCCCCCCAATAGTCATCAATTTTGAATTCAGTACCTTTGTATGACAGTCTTTTAAAGTTATATCATGCTTGTATTGTGCGTTCTACTTCATATTTACTGCAAAATAATTGAAAAACACTCTTCTTTAGTGAAAGAAACCATTATAGGATCTTCAATCCCTTCTTTGAAGAAATGCTAAAATTTTAAGAAAATTAGAAAAATAAATCTCTCAGTTCTATGATAGTTAGAATTCAATAAAAATGCATTGTGTTTGAATTCTAAAAAGGAGAATTGAAAAAATGATTGTGTTTGTTAGTCATTTGTTTATTCACAAATGTTCTGCCCCTGTGGTCACAACTATAGGAGTAATAACCTATTGGTCCTATTGTCACTAATGAATAAATCTGTATATTTATTACTAGCTTTTATATATATTTATTAGAAAAGAATATTTATCAACCACAAATTTGATAATAGTGGAATAATTTAAAAATCTGCTCAATCACAAATTTGATAATAGTGGAATAATTTAAAAATCTGCTCATATAAACAGTCTCTTTTTGCACAAAGTAACATCTCGTGTATTTGAAGAAGTTTGTGACATATACAAATAGAAATTGTTTTGTCTTTGCTATTTCTTCCCATTTTCTTCCTCTGCACAAACTTGAAAACTAAGAGAACAGCTTTGCTTCCTCAACTACATATGATTTCTACATGAATTATTATAACAAACATATCAAATACGGTGCCATAGCATTGATTATCCTCTTGACTTTCAGATTTGCCTTCTGTATTTGCTGCTTTTATAGAACATTGTATGTAAGGTGCAAAATTACCCTTTGTCATGAACTTTTTATAGAAGTTTGGGACTTAACTGTGCCTGTATTAATCTGGAGTTTGTATACTTAAGTACTGAAAAACAGAAATAATTTTCTCAATTATTTCAGACAATTATTGAAGATGAATTTAATATTTAAATATCACTAGAATCAGCTACATAATCTGTATGCTACTGTCATTCCTGCAAAATAAACGAATTGAAGTTTGCTTGTCTTTTACACTGAAGAAAATAAGATAATAATGTTAAAAAAAACCCAAGCTTTTAATATCTTAAAGGTTCCAGGCAGTCAGAAGAACGCTGAAGAAAGGCTAGCATTGTTTCATGGTCCTTGAAGTGTACTACCAGCACTCCACTCCCCTCACCCCACAGTGGAATAGCTTCTTGTTCAATGTCTTAAATCCTTATAGAAATAAGAGTATAACTCCCATCAGTGAGGTAGATGCAATTTCTCCAAAAGAATTCTAGTGGAAACGCACTGATTCAAATTCATTTCCTCCCACTTAGTTTTTGGAACTTTGGCAGTGCTGATGCTCATTAGAACATATATTCCACTGACTCTGGTAGAGAGTACTGTGGAAGAAATAGCAGATTTTGCAGTCATACCAAGCTACTTGAGTAGTAATTCTCATCAACACCACCACACTCGGTGATATAGGAAAATACCTGTATACTCTGTATCCCACAGTAAATTGCTTTAGAGAAAGAAAGGGAAAATAATTACTTCAGAAAATCTAGTGATACTCAATTTTTGCTAATTCTGATTTGGTGACAGTTGGCTTGCCCCATGTCTTGAAATTTATGTCTGTTTAAGTTTCTCTTTTATTTACAGGGTGAATTTGTAGTGTAAATGAGTTTGCCATGGAAATAATTGTTACTTAAAATGAAACAAAATTAAAATAACCTTTTTACAACACTGTCAACTTTTAAAGACACTCACAGACATGTAATTGGAAAGATACTAAAGATATATTATTAATATGTCATTAACTCAGATTCACTCAGGACTTCTACATAGCCATGCTTTAAAAAAAAATACAGTTCTCTATTTCTAGATAAGGTAATTAATAAAGATTAGGGGTTTGGCTACATATAAGAGAAAACCCAAATAATTGGCTTCAACAAGAGAAAGGCTTACTTAGTTCTCCCATTAATTATGTTTGGAGGTTGGGCAGTCTATAATTTGCTAGGCAACTCCCAAACCGTTAGGGACACAAGCTACTTTCACTTCCCTGCCATGTCACTTGAGGCATGGCCCTTTCCTTTAGAGTCCAAGATGGCTGTCACTCCTCCAAAATCACATCCAATTCTGAGCCATGGAATGAGGGGAAGAAGAGCATGTCTGCTCCCTTTTACAGAGAACTTTCCGAATCCCCACACTGCCTGAGTACTCATAAGTGATGCCATCCAGGTTTTAGGTACACTGAAAATGATAAAGGATGTTGAAGTAGTCTCTTTTTACTTTTTATGGTAGTGGCATAATAGAATCACATTTTTAATAGCTTAGTAGGTCATGTAAACTACTGTTTTGTACCCAAAATACAAGCTTATTACACTCGTAGAATACCCTAACGTTGAGGGCTTATTTTTCTTTTAAATAAAGCTTCTAATACTGAACGTTGGCAATCATAACATTTCTCTCAAAATTTTTTTGCGAAGGGTTCAGAAAGAATGAAAATATTGCTAGTTTGATTCCATCTATTATTCTGTATTTTATTATGTATTTCTGTGGGAGGGAGAAGGATGACGGGAAGGAGTCTATTCTGTGTTGAAGTTGGGAGTGTGCCTGACGGCAGCTCTCTTGCTCTGATTTTCCACCTCCTCGGTGCCTGGCATTTTCCTCCCATTACCCAGCTCCAAGAATCCGTGTCTACCAGAGAATAATCCTCTGCCTCTTCACATGGGGAAATCCTCAGTCTAACTCTGGTATATCAAACCTAAAGCAGATATTAGTGGAAAGGTTATTTTTCCCAGAATTCATTAAAAACAATGTGGAATGGAGAAAACTGATCCAATAAGAAGTGGAGAGATGGTGAAAACTGTGTCTCATTTCCTTATGAAATCCTGAAGAATCAAAAACACTCATAAATGTATTGATTTTTCTCCAAATTCTACCCAGTGTCATCACACAGGAAGAAATATGTATTTTGCTGACCAAAAATACTTTGACCCCACTCCAAAATGACTATTACAGCTTTTCTGTGTTTAGGACCATTTGACTACTTCCTGAGACTGATCTCAATCTTAAGGAAGAGCGCATGGTCTGGGCTATCAGGAGACGTAGCACCAACATGAATACATTCTTTGTGATCCCATAATGTCTTCCACGATTCAAAGAAAAAAAAAAGGTATATGGTTTGATTGCTCAAAAAATAGTATTCCTTATGAGATATTATACATTTAAAAAATGTACTGGTAGTTTGAAGGAAAATATTAAAGCAATATCTTTTAAAAGTAGTGTTATTTGCTTATTTGCTAGAGTTGATAAAGTATTGAATCATGAAGGTCTCAAAGTAGACTTTGAATTACTTTATGTAAGTAAAGCTTGTGATAGAGTTTTCCAGTGCTTCTCTACTGTGCTATTCTAGAATTGAAATTAGTTTTTTAAAAAACTTAATATTTCAGAAATTCTTTGTGAACAATTTGGAATGTTGAGTCAGATAGAGGCTCATGCTTTATTTAGTTTACTTCTTCAACTGCATTTGTAAGCATCCTAGATATGACTGTTCCAAAACTGCATTTAGGAATGCCATTTGCATTCCCTCAGGGTAATTATAAGTATTAAATGAGGGAAATAAAAAGAGAAAGTTCTTTGTAAAGTACTTTATACAAATTAACTTATTGTATAAATTCTTAGTAATATATTTAACACTGTTTTAAGAAAGATAGCAAACTTCTTATAACTCTAATCTTCAAAAGTATGTTTTTTGATCAAAAATTGTGTTTTTTGGTGTTAGGCAGAAAATATCTAATTAAAGACAGTAAAATATACATGAAATGTCAAGTGTTATTTAAATTCCAAATAATACCTAATTTTTGTTCTTTGTACTTCAAGGATCAAAAATGCTCTATCATTAGATACCATAAATGGATTTTATGGATAACTTTATGATGTAATGCATAATCAAATCAATCATAAGTATGTGATTTAATAAAAAAGGAAGTTCCAAGAGTAGATAGATGTATTACATATATGTACACATATCTTAAAATTTCCTATTTGATCAACTTAATTTAAGATCATTTCATTTAAATGTACTAATGATATTTCATTGTAATGTAAGAAATTTTAAAATGAACAAAATGTATAAGCCTGGGAAATGAATATTATAGAATTTCTCAAGGTGTGGGGTTGGCATTTTTTGTTTTGACATCATATTCATTCCCACTTCTGCAGTAATAGTACTTGAATATCCCTACAGAACAGTCTTTTGCTATGCAGAATGTTGCTGACCCAACTCACAGAGGTGAGAGTATAACTCAGAGCTAGCTTGTCACAGCATAGCTACAGTGACTGGATCATAGATGGACATATGACCCCATCTGTGGTACATTGGCACTTTTATATTCAATAAATTAGAAAACAGAAAAAACAATATTGGGGAAATTCAAGTACCAAATTCCAGCTGTGATGCATCAGGAAGGCCTGGACAAGAGTAAATGGCAATGCATAGGTAAAGGATAGTACAGGTGGGCTCACATAGCCTTATAGATTGAACAGACAATCTAAAGTTGTATCTAATGAAGTCATACAAAAATATAGCACATTTTTGCTTTTGCCATTTTTCCTTTAGTAACTCATGTTCCTTTAATTAGAAGCAATATATAGAAATATGTAAAATAGAGATACTTGTAGAGTCTGTAAGTTTCCTGGATACCTGCACAGTCAGTTTTGTTCATATACATTTGCTACAATTGTGTCATTGAATCAAGCATCAACAACAATTTGCTATCTCAACTGGAGCTTTGACTCAATGACTCAAGGTTTCTTGTAGGGAATTGAACAAAGCAGACTTTGATTTTACTGTGACAATTAAATATTTGTGGAATGATAAAAGTTCCTCATTTTAATTATAAGATGTGTACTTATTAGCATAAAGCAAAAGGCTTCACTGTGAAGCTTTTTTGAATGCTCTGTACTGATCTCATCCCAGGCTAAAAAAAGTAGATACTGGTCAACCTGCTTTAATAATAGAAAACAAACATCATTTCTTTGGATTACACTTCTCAAATGAACTGATTTTATGAAACCTTTCATTAGCTTCATCAAGACATGTTGTAATCAAACCACAGTCCCAGAGATCAAGGGAGAATGTCAGCTTTAAGTGGAACATGTGTACCACAAGCAATTTTTAACAAATACTTCATAGTGCAAATGCTTAATATCCACATACATTTTCTGTAAAAGGGCATCTTTGTGTCTAATTATAACTTAATTTATTTCTCTTTTAAACACATTATAATCAAAAGATCAATGCTGCTTTTTGAATAATCCAGGACACTTTGGTTATTTTTACAGCATGAGTTTTATGATGGATCCAACTTGTTAGGAGATTGAGAAAATTTTAAATATAAACTTTAAAATATTATACCTTTTGAGTGATTTTTAACAACTTTGTATGATCAAATTAGGACACAGTTATGCTATTTACCCTGAAGGATGTATTTTTTCCACAATCATTTTGCTTTTATTGACTTTTACTCACTCACTTATTGAAGTCAACTTGTTAAATGTTCATACAGTCCTTAATATGTGAACTGCTAAAGGAGACAAAAAGGCTGAACCAGACATGTTCGTCCTAATTTTCTTCTAATGCTGAGTGAAGGAAATATGTTACTCATGAGATATAAACAGCATGTTGTAGGTAAGCAAAAAAAAAAAAAAAAGAGAGAGAGAGAGATTAATTCTTTCTGGTAATATTAGGGAAGATTACATAGAGAAGTGGAAGAGGGATCACTTCTTGACATTGAAAGATTTCAAGTCTTGTCCATCTCTAAATATATTCAGTGAGAAATATTTGGTGCTATCTTCAAAAATGGTAAAAGTTATTTTTCGTGAATAATAAACTTGCATCTAGAAGTTAATTTCTAGGAAAGTTTGGTATTTATAAGATTGCCTCACTGAATATATCATTAAAAAAATATCTACCATTAAAGATTTGGTTATAGAATGACTGCTATAGCCAGATGATAGCACATTATTCATCTATCAAAAGGAATTCAGGAAACCTATCTATACTGGTATAAAATGGTATCCAGCATATACTAATTAGAAAGAAGCAAATTGTCAAAGATTATGGTTATCCTTACATGAATAAGCATATACATAACCACAAGAGGAATTTATACCCACTCTTTTTTTTTTTTTTTAAGATTTTTATTTATTTATTTGACAGAGATCGAGAGCACAAGTAGGCAGAGAGGCAGGCAGAGGGAGAGGGAGAAGCAGACTCTCCACTGAGCAGGGGGCCTGATGCGGGGCTCGATCCCAGGACCCCAGGATCATGACCTGAGCCGAAGGCAGACGCTTAACCGACTGAGCCACCCAGGCGCCCCAATTTATACCCACTCTTAATAATTGCATTTTTAGTGGTGTAATCTGGCAGAGTATCACTTTATATAACATATATTTTAGCAGTCATTGAATTTTTGAAGGTATATGTACCACTTCTGAGATCAGAAACTTATAAAGATAGTCACTGATTTCCCTAAGCCCCTCAATAGCCTTTCTAGCTACCACCTGATTTCTCTTTTCCTTCTGAGTGAAACTGAAAGAATATTTTTCACTCTTCTTTGGTTCTTCATCTCCATTCCTTCCTCAAACGAGGCTCTCCCTTTTTACTTTATCTCACCATAATTTTTCAAGAAAAAAAAAAGAGTCAGAAAGCAAAGAGAAAAGAAGGGAAAAGAAAAGAAAAATATATCATCTTTTTGGTGTAAATTAAAATGAATTCTTTTTTCAGGCTTTATGCGAGAGTATTCTTTTCCCTTGAACCAGTACATTCTATCATTTTCTTTTTACCTCTCCTGTCTTCTTACGGACTCCTTTTTTGTTGTTTATCTGCTCTTCGGCAATAGAAAAAACATTCATTGCTTACTGAACAGTCAATCCCACTCTTTACACCTGTTAATTAAATTTCAACTTTGTCAAAATATTCACCCCTCCCCATCATTTCTCAAGAGAGATTTACCACATCTTTGACAGGGAAGTAGACATTGAGTGGACTGAGCCAGAGTGGTTCCATTTTTGGCTAACAAGAGGCTTAAGGGTGGCCATGTGTTGTGGTCATAGTCAATGGCATTTTAAAACCTATCTGAGGTCACAAATATGAATGTCTTTCTTTCCCTGATTTTGCCTTATTTTAATATGATACCTACAAGTGCTGTAGTACTTTGTAATCATCCATAGTAGAGACACTCTGAGGGCAAAGACAAAAATGAGGATGGTGGAGCACAGACATAAAAGAAAACCCAAGCCCTTAATGGCAGTGTTGAAATGTTACAACAATCTAGAGAACTGCTATCAAGTTGTTATTTGAGGAAGTCTGTTTTCTTGTTGTTAAGCCAATTTGAGGCTTCCAGATACAGCTCAAAGCATCCTAAACAAGAGAATGGCTACCTGTTCTAGAATGCCACATTCATTATGGGTCATTCTCAGACTATTAATCGTCTGAATGGCCACACACAAAGCCATGGCCTTGGGAATCATAATTTCTAGATCCCTAGCTGAGACTTCTCTGCTACACACATACTGATAAATCACATTGCCTACTATCTTCATGTTGGTGGCTCATGTGCACTTTATAGTCAACCTGTTCTCAGTGAAATTAATCTTCTACTCTGTAACCTCCACCCCAAGTCAGAAACTTAGGTATCATCTTAAATTTCTCTTTCCCCCTCAAGTATTTATCCTTTTAATCAGCAAATAATGTTGATTCTACCTCATTAGTATATTTTATCTCTCTAGGGGCATGATCATATAGTGGTTAAGAAGAGGGATTCTAGAGTCAGACTAACCAGGTTTAAATTCCATCTTGACCACTTCCTCAGTATGTACTAATTGTGACATTCAGTGAATCACTTACTTTCTGAGATCTCTCATCTGTAAAATGGGGACAGACACAATTACACATATCATATGGGGTTGTTATTTAAATTAAAAGGGTTGATAAGTATACAACAGTGTACAGAAAAGTACTCAGTAAGTATCAGCCGTGATAATTTATTTACTTCTTGATGTTATCCTCCTCACTTCACTCCAACTGCTCCTACTTAGTTCAGGCCCTCACTCACCATTTCTCATCTGAAAACAGAACTATACCTTCCTCATCTCCTTTCTCATCTATATTCAACCCATTCTCATGTTCTAAGAGGTCTCATCTAGTTCTTTCTTCTGTCGGTGACCTTTCTCAGAAAAATCTGCTCACATAACCACTGGCATGGAATCTTACCATGATTCCTGTTGCCAATGGCATAAAATCTTAGCTCTGTAGCTCAGCAGGCAATGCCCTGCCATTCCTCCACAGTATCTTCCTTACTTTTACTTTCCCAGAAACACTAGCTCTCTCAAACCCCAAGGCATTTGCAGGCACCATTTCTGATGACTAGAAAGTATTTCTCTCTTTTCCTTACTTTTGTTACACATTAGTCTTTCAGGACCATCCAAGTTTCCACTTCCTCCAAACATTCTTTATACCTTCAGGGCTCACTAGATAGACACTTATGCCCTGTGTATGCTTGTATCTCAACCATATCCTTTTCCTGTATTGCAAACAGTTGTCTGTGTGTATTGACTGTTGTTTTTTTTTCTTGTTTTTCTTAGGATATAGGCTATGTGAAGCCAGATATTGTGCCTTTTATCTCTGTATCCATAGGACCTACTATATTGATGGTCACATGACAATTATTCAATAAATGTGCTAACACAAGAAATTAATGAGTTATGCCTAACCCTTCATATCTAGCTATCTGAAAGTCTATTAGCCTAAAATCTACCAACTCATCTAAAATACCACCACATTTCCCCAAGGTAATCTCTCTCTCCTTTGAAACCACTGACTCTATGTAACTAAGTAAGCAATTAATTTAATGTATCAGTGGAAAACTCTTATTTATTATATGAACTTCTCCATTAAATTCATTCAAGAAATACTTCTTGAATAGCTATTATGTGCCAGACTCTGTCGTAGGAAGTCAGAACACTTCAATGAACAAAAATGATAAAAATTTCTTCTTGAAGCTGCTTACCTTCTAGCATGTGTTGACAGAAAATCTTTTACTATCTGTTAGTTCCAATTTTCCTCTTGTCTTCCCAAGAATATTATAATCTCCATAATACCCATGACTTTTTCCTCACACTTCATAGTTTTCAAAATGCTGATATTGTCTCTTGAATTTAAATGTTCTCTTTCTCAACCTTTCTCCTTCTTCTCTTTTTGTTTCCTGCCTTTTTCTCACTTTCTCTCCTTTTTGCTCAAAAGTAGACATGCATTTAATTATATATCATTAAACTGTATAGTTTCTCTCAAATTTCACATATATTTCAACTATTCCATTCTGCCTTTCAGGCATTCGAGAATTTTGTATTTTAATACTGAGAAGCTGGGACTAAGCACTGATAATGAGCATATAAAATTTCATCACAGTAGTCTGTTTTCTTGAATCATGTGCTGCTTTCTCCTGAAATGTGATCCGAAGAGGTTCCTTTGAGACTAATACTGATGACTCCTAGATCACATATGCTGCTTAGGTGTGGTTGGTAAAGTAGACAAATGTGCTTACCTGAGTTTTTCCTTTTGAGTCAAAAATAAAAATGAAGTACTCACTGCCTATCTCATCATGGATGCATACTTAAACCACAAAATTCATGTACAGGATCAAGATGGCACTTCCTCATTTTGTTGGGGAGTGTGACAGTCAGAAACAAGTTCTTCAACTTGTTGGCTTTAACTTTAAATAATCCTTTAATGTGAAGACTACCATGATCCCTCCATTTTACAGTTTTGTTTCTAACTGCATCTTACTCTTAAGTGTATGCTTGCGTGTGTGTGTGTGTTTGTATGTGTATATGTGTATGTGCTGTATGACACTCATTTCTCCTTAAATGAATCCCTTAGGAAAACCTATAATTCTTATTCTCTAACTTCGTAACGCCCAGATTAAAATCAGATAGGAAGGATCACAATATGGGAATGTTTTAAGGAACTCCTTAATGGTTATATGACTAACACTGAACCACTCTTCTTATTTAATAAGTTACATTTATCCAGATAATCCCAAGAAGAAACTAGAATTTTAATTAATATATAAAGTTACTTGGAAGTTACTGGACATAAGGTTACTAGATTCTATTTTTGACATGAACCTACTTGGGAATATTTTACTTTGGCTCCTAAATAAAGCACAGTTAAGGACAATCGTGATAATAAAAATTATGCCAGATTTCCCTAGGAAGTGTTGCATGAATTCACATAGGATCAGAAGCTCAAGTATCAAAACAAAATAAGGATAGTAGGCCTAGTCCCTCCAAAAGGATCTTATTTAAAAAAACCCTTTATTAAATAATAAAGGTAAGCGTCAACATTATATTTAAGTAATTAATTTTCTCTTATCACATAACCTCACTGAATAATCAGTAAAATATAGGATGAGAATAGCCAAATCATTTTTGAAGAATTATTCAAATACACTTGAAGTAACATACTGTAGAACATATATATAAAGAGGGATCATAAGCTTCTAATTTGCCCATGTAATTAAAATCATTTAAATATTTTATCATCGTTGGAATAAATATCATTAATGACAGAAGCCAAAAAATGAAGTACTTTGTGATGTATTTTTTGTTGATTTTTAAACCAACCTTCCTTAGTCTAATATCTTGGAATGTTTATTGACTTTTATTTAAAAAATCAGCAAATATTTATGGAGTAACATCAGGTACCATGATAGGCTCAGGGGAATCAGTAATGACTAAAACAGACAGTCTCCTCCTCACTTGTAGACTTTACATCCTATAGAAAAAGAAAGATAGTGAACAAATACATATGGTATTTCTGAGTGTTGTAGAGAAAAATGATGATTAAGAGAAAGGATTTTCATATTAAAAATATACTCTCTTTGTTCTATGATTATATGTCCAATTTTTATAGCAAGCGTCCATTTTTAGATCATTGAACACCTTCCAAGTTACTTGAAGGCAATGGAGTTGAGAGAAAGAAAACTAATGACTACCAGGGCTCCATGAGCATGCTGGAAAACACAATGAGGTTAAAAGACATACATGGTCAGAGATGCCTTGCAGCAGAAGTGGGAGGCCAGATGGACTGTGAATAAAAATAGAATATAAATAAGAGTATATCATGAATGTACACCTGAGTCAACATGCTTAGTGTGTGCAAGGTACAAGCCTGAGTGGAAGAGGGCATATCTTGAGATAATTAGGTAGGCTAGAGAAGATTTTACTGACTTACAGAAACTTTGGATTATATAATACTAAATTCAAAAATTTTGATCTATTAATTGTTGATTTATACTGTTATAAATTGAAGATTGTGTTATCTCCCCTTAAAAAGCTAAAGCTGGAGCTACAATTGGAGATTTCTAGACAAATCTTTTTTTTTTTTTTTTTTTAATATTAAAGAGGGGGCAGGAGAGGGGAGAGAGTCAGAGGGAAAAGCAGGCGCCCCGCTGAGCAGGGAGCCCGATGCGGGACTCGATCCCCGGACTCCAGGATCATGACCTGAGCCGAAGGCAGTTGCTTAAACAACTGAGCCACCCAGGCACCCCGATTTCTAGACAAATCTTAATGTGTCCTGGATCATGACATTAATTTTATTTAACTGGGAGAGACAGGATGCTCTGTAAAACAAATATGGGAGAATGACCTAGTTTATATTTTGGATTTTTTCACTGCAATAATTCAGCATAAATTATTGGGCTTCTTTCTGCTTTACTATACGTGGCTTAATAGGAATTTATATCAAAGCTCAGGTGCTATACTATCCTAAAGAAACAACCTGTGAAGCTCAATATAAATGAAAATGCTTTTATTACTTTAAAAAAAGCCTTAGAAAATTTTGCTTAACTCATCTCTCCAGGACATAGTCAAATGCTTTATCTAGTTTATTCTAAATTCTTTCCTACATTAATTGATGTTCTGGTATAGGCTGTTATGCGTCTATATGAAGAGATGTCATTTGAGAAATAATGTGACTTCTTTGAATGAAGATTGGAGCACTGGGTATTATACGAAAACAATGAATCATGGATCACTACATCAAAAACTAATAATGTATGGTGACCAACATATCATAATAAAATAAAATTAAATAAAAGAAATAAAACACCTCATCTTCTAAAAGAAAAAGAAAATTTAAACACTAAATATAGAAAAACAGTGAAGCTGATTACACCATAGAGTTGAACTTACATGCCCTTCAAAGAGAGAAGAATTGACCCCATTGTTCAGCAGCTTATAAACAGTCCCAATGAACAAAAATTGCATTGTGTTGAGTCTTCATTTGTAAATGACAAATTTTCAGATTTTAAGTTTTGGCCCTGATGTATACTCCAGTTGAAGTCATTTTAATCAAATAATTGTGGTTCTGGAAAACAGAACACAATTTGTAAAGTGAGAGGGAACACTATGAAATTTCCCACATTTAAAGCCTCTATTAAATCCATGTCTAGACTAAACAAGAGAACTTGTTACTAAGGTAATGAGCGACATAGTACTGCTTCCTACACTTGTAACACTTATTTATTATTTAATAAAGCTGAAGTCATTATTTAAAGCTCACTGGCATAATTGATAGATTCTAAAACTTTCTTTCTTTTGAAATATATCAGTATAGATATGGGTGGTATACTGATTTAATAAATTACTATGATCAACCAAAAATCCTGTATCACAACTTATTTATTTACATCATAAATGGAAGCACTTGAGCATTTCCTTATGAATAGCAATTTATTCACTTACATCTCAAAAAAATCAACAAGTGCCACACTATACAGGGAATGACAGTGGAAAAATATGCCATCAAAGGAGAACTAATTATAATGGGGGAAACTTCAAATTGCCCACATCTCTGTAATCATTGGTGCTAAGAAATAACCAACACTCCTAGAAATATAATCAGCAGTGATAGAAATACAGAAATGTAAGAGAAAAAGAAAGAAAGAAATATAATCATCAATGACAAAAATATAAAAACATTGTCACCAGTAGTTCAGAACAATCATGTAACTCTTTAATAGAATGTTGATACAGTTTATATGTATTTTAAGTCCATAAAGGGATTCGGAAAGCTGGCTATCTAATTCACATATAGCTGTTAATCCAGAATAGTCATGATTATTATAAAAATCCCATGATTCTAAGTACTGGGATTGGAAGTGAGGTTTGTAAATCCTCATAAAAGTTGAATATTATCTTAGGCAAATCCTTTCACTTGATAAATCTTTCTCTCTCTTTTTTAGTATGGAGAAAGACCACAGCCATTGCATTTCTGTGTGACACCTGAGTATCTGTGTCTCACAACTCTCTTAGGCCCTGCAAGTGGCTCTTTTCTGAGTTCTGGCCAGTTTTTGAAGTAACAGCTGGAAATTATCTAATTTAATCCATTCAGCTGCTCTCAACTTCTACAATAAACATCGTTAGTTCTTCATTACAACCATGTGTAGAAATATCTGAACTAAAGAAGATAATTATCCTACTTGTCCCAAGAAGGTATCAGTTAATCCTGATTATATAAGCATAATAGTTTGTTCAATTTACATTTCCTTCTGCCTACAGATCACGAGGGTGTCTGTCTAGTGATGAACTAACACTTATGTGAGCATTTTATAGAATTCTATAATCCCATAAAGATTCTAGGCTGACCGTATAATTTATCGATCCAACTATATCTCTTTTGATAATGAGAATGAACTTTATTAATAATTACATGAAGACATTAGGCACATCCTATAGATAAAACCCCCACATTTCAAATTCCTAGTTATCAAAAAGTACAAGATTTATGGAAAGGAATTAAGAACTTAAGAAACGGAATATCTTAACTCCTCATGTCCTTATCAGCACAGAGGTGAGAAAAACCGTATCCTCAAAGTTTGATGGGCCTAATGTTTTTGGGTGTGTGAGCTTTCAAGTGCCTGAGAATTTGGAAGAAATCATCAAAAGCTCCTTTCAACTCTATTCTTCATGGTTGAGGGGCCTTTTAAATCTAGAGTAAGACTTTCCTCTTGGAACTAAACAAATTTTCTTTCCCGGGAATAACAAGACAAATGTTCCTGTTTCCTCTAAGGAGGAGGTAAAGAACTGGTAAGGAGAGGATATCAGACTCCATTTTTATGTACCTGAGAGCTCAGCATTAATAAAATAAGCATAAAGGCATCATTGTAATAGCATTTTTTGTGGGGGGAAAGAAAAGCATAGAACAGGGTGGGAGGTATACCAATAATTTGATGATCAGCGACAATGACCAAACAATCCTGTGTTGCTTTTGCTTTCTCTTACTCTCCCTTTCATCCCAACTGCTATTTAAAATATTCTACACTTTCCTCAAAACCTACCCACTCCTGTCCCCCATTATTATTTCTCAGAGAAAATAAAAGAAAGAAAAATCCCTCAGACTTCTACTCATTTGAGAAAATTCATTTGGGATGGCATTATATTTGGGATAGCATTATATGAAGACTAGTAAAATACAATCAATATCATCCTCATTATTAGAATCTGAGTGCTGCTATGGATCTCTGCATTTATCTCATGATTGTGAACTTTCTTCTTTTGTAATTTTTAAAAATTTTTTCTCATTGATATCATGAGCAGAAAATTTTTAAAAATATGAATTCTCAACAGTTTAATAAAAGTAAGAAAAGTTTTTAAAACTTACAAACACGGTGTCTCCACATATCATTTGTATCTTCGTGAAAGATAATGCAATACTTCGATAGAACAATAACAAAATTTACAGATGATATACAGTACTGATTTATTTTACTATTGCATGACCCTTCTGGATGATTCCATTCTGTGTCTATTTCCTTATTATTCTGGTCATTTATTTAGCATGGGATAATAATTGATGAGTGATGCTGAAATAATTTCTAGAATAAAAAATTGCAAAATATTTCAAAATTCTTTGTTTAAAAATTCTTACTTGTTTTTGGAAAACTTCCAATAAATTAAAAAAGTTGGAAAAGATCAATCTTTATAAGTTGTTAGAATTGTTCAATAAAAAAAACTTCAACATTACATTGGGTCCAGTGAACCTCGATGATACAACAAGAATTAAAGATGAAAGTCTGAGGTTACCCTGCTTGCAAAAGAAACATACCAACTGAAAATATAACTGAATATTAAAGACATAGTAATAATACTTATAGTAGAGGAATGAAGCCATAAACAACTC
This sequence comes from Mirounga leonina, assembly GCF_011800145.1. Classification (NCBI taxonomy): domain Eukaryota; kingdom Metazoa; phylum Chordata; class Mammalia; order Carnivora; family Phocidae; genus Mirounga; species Mirounga leonina. The sequence continues at coordinate 43,701,102 of NW_023270316.1, forward strand.
TATACTTATAGCTGTTATATGAAATATAACTGGAGCTTCTTCTTGCATTTCCCAGATTACTGTATCACATACCTTATTTTTATTTTTACCTTTCTACTTCACTTCTCTACTATATATGTACATTATACAGTGGTTGTTGCATTTTCTATTTCATTCACATAATGGGAAATACCAGTGTAGCAATTCTATAGAACTAAAAAGAATACACATCAACTTAAACTCTAGTCTTGAGGCTTATTCAGTAACTGGATGTGATTTTAGGTTGTCTTCATTGGAAACAAGATTAAATACTCTTAATTGTTTGTGAGAGGGAAAGAAGAAGCAGAGGTTAATACTGGGAATAAGTTTCTCATGAAGAAATGTCCTGATGTGAGAGAAGCCACAACCTTGATTAACCATAGATTCGACTGTTAAGCCCAACAAGGTTAAGAAAACAAACAGCAAGAGAATGGCAGTGAAGAAGAACACTTCTACCCAACTTCTGAATGTTATATTCCACAAGACAAGATGGAAGGATGAGGGGGATTGAAAGGGAATAAATATTCCAGTTAGAACACATCTGAAAGGCCTACAGAGCTTAGAACATTCAAGGACTTTAAAGAATATTTTTAAATGACTGGAGTCAAGTCTGAGGAGAGGTGACAACACGTTGAGACTGAGGAAGTTTAAGGATGGGCTTTATGAGCCATAACAAGGAACTTAAACTTGGAAGATAATAGAAATAATATACTTGAAAGATGTTTAGAAAATCAAAGTTAGGGGGCGCCTGGGTGGCTCAGTCGTTAAGCGTCTGCCTTCGGCTCAGGTCATGATCCCAGGGTCCTGGGATCGAGCCCCACATCGGGCTCCCTGCTCGGCAGGAAGCCTGCTTCTTCTTCTCCCACTCCCCCTGCCTGTGTTCCCTCTCTCGCTGTGTCTCTCTCTGTCAAATAAATAAATAAAATCTTAAAAAAAAAAAAAAAAGAAAATCAAAGTTAGTTTACTTGGTGACTGACCAAATACGAGAAATTTATTGAAAAAAAGGAAATTAACAAGAATAATTTCTAGGTTTCTGGGTTGGCTGATTGGATGGAGAGCAGTACCATCAACTGTGAAAGAAAACTAAAGAAAGATTTGGGGACAAAGAGGATAAGTTCTCTTTTAGACATATTCAAATGTGCTTCCATTCGAAAACATTCAACTAAAGATGCTAATAGTTGGATATACATATTTAGAAATCAGGAGAGAAATATAAACTCCATGTATTCATTTGGGAATACATTAATTAGTACATAATACATTAATACTATTAGTACTATTAGTACTAACACTATTAGTACTATAATACATTAATAGTAATTAATAATAAGTAATTACTATAATCAGTATAATTATTACTATAATTAGTTTGAGTGTTGTTCACACTCAAAAACCTATGCCCCAAAGTCACAAAATTCTAACTCATGTATGCGAATAATTGCCTTAGTAATTAATATCGTGGGGGCTATGTAACATCACACAGGATTTATACGTGACTGGAGAAGAGAAGAAGGGAAAAACTAAAACAAAAATGAAAATCCCTGAAGTCATAAGAACGTAGAGGAGAGTAAGAACAAAATCTGGAAAAGAATGGTAAGAAAAAATCAAGATAGTATGGCTTTGGAGAAGGCAAGGGAAGAGTGTTTATTGGAAGAAGAAGTGATTAGTTATGTTTTTAAAAAGTGAGGAAGGAAAGCAAAATAAAGGGCAGAATAGTGTTCACTGGATTTGATGAGAAGGAGCTCACTGGGGAAATTAGTAAGGGCAATTTTAATGGTGCGGTGGTGTTGGAACGTATCATAGCTGGATCTGAGGAAGGGCAGGTAGTAGTAAATGCAGGCAATTTTCAAGAAGTTGGACCATGCTGAAAGCCAAATGACAGTGTAATAGCCTGGAGTAGGGCTATTTTTGTGGGATTTCAAGTTTATACAGTAGGTCATGTGGACATATTAGGCAGTAGGCTTTAGAAGAGGCTGTGCATGTGAAAGACCCCAAACTTAACACCTTTACAGTAACTCAGCCTGTGGTAATAGATGAGGCCAAGGATAGAGGAGGGATTTATTAGGTTCCAGAGATTAAATCTACTTACCAGAATCAGCAGAAAGGAAGAATTTCTTCATCTGGATTGCCTAGAAAGCTCATCATGAGGCTAAGGCTTATATGCTATTATTTTAGAGACTTAAGGACTAAAGTCTCAGGGAAGGAAAGGGAGAAAAAAGGGAAGTCTATCAGTCAAACCAATGAAGTCTCTATGACTGGACTGACCACTGCTTGCCATCAAGTATGACTGCTCACTCATTCTCAAAGGTCCAACCTAGTACATCTCAGGGAGTCCTAAGACAACAAGGGCAGTGATCCCATTGGTGAACCGCTCATTCCACAGAATGAACTCCAGGCTGTACATGAAAGATGCCCCTGGTGTCTTAAGCCTCATCATTAATAAGAAGTGCTGGGGCATGACATAAGAAATGCACTTTCTATACAACTATAATTAGCTTGAGTGTTGTTCACACTCAAAAACCTATGCCCCAAAGTCACAAAATTCTAACTCATGTATGCGAATAATTGCCTTAGTAATTAATATCGTGGGGGCTATGTAAAACTTTTTAAAAACATAACTAATCACTTCTTCTTCCAAGAAACTCAGGAATAGCTGCCCTCATGGAAGTGGATCGAGTTCAAACAGTTGATTAGCTCAATGTGCACTTGGTGTGGAAAAAATGGGAAAAAGTCCTGGAGACAAGTCAGATTTAGAGGATCTGATGTGATGCATTAAAGGAGTCTGATACACAGTGGTTAAAATTATAGAAGTGATTAAGCATAATCAATAGAACATTTAAGGTAAGTAATCCAGGACAGAAATGAAAGAATATAGTCTAGATTCTGTTGTTCACACTCAAAAACCTACGCCACAAAGTCACAAAATTCTAACTTGTGTATGCGAATAATTACCTTCATCTAGCCCAGGAGACATCTGGGCCTGCATTAGCATCCATGTGCATGAGATCATATTAGGGGTTGAGAAGAAGAGAACAGTCACCAGCACAGGTATCTTCTTCATATAATATCCTAATGTTTGGCAGAGTGCCTGGAATACAGTTGGTCTCCAATAAGTGATTCTGAAAGAATAAAGGCAAACAGCAGAAAAAATGTATAATTCACTTTTATATTTACTTAAAACTGGAATAATAAAATCTTCCATCTCCTTTTCCCACAACACAAGTTTATCCTATAGGCTGAATCTATTGTTGATTGATATAATCATTCATAGGCAGTGATAGAGAAATATGTCTATTTACTACAACATCTGTCTATATTTGTAAAAATTTTAAATTTCTTTCATTCTTTCAAATGTGTGCTTTAGAAAAATGCTCTTGTTTTGTGGGAGAACATCTTCCAAAACCATAAAAATACTTTCCACTCAGAAAAGCAAAGCTGTTTATGGCATTTTCCATTTGAAAATAAAATAAACCATTGGCTAATAGTATGACAATTGGTATTGTTTTGTCACTGAATATCTATCTAATTCATGATTCAACAGATCAGACATACAGTTTTAGGTCATATTTTAAGATTCTTGAATATATCATCCATTAATCTTTAATTCTCCATATTATGTAGTTATGCTTTATTCTTTGCCTTTCTCCCTTTAATAATCTGTAAAGCCAAATGGACTCTATCTTATCAGTCTTCTCAAGGAAACAAATGTGACTTAGGTGATATATCCCTTTTTATTGCTTTTTTTTTTTCTATTACATGTACTTATTCTCTTAAGTTTATCACACCTACATATATTTACCTAGATTTCTCTTCTTTCCATTTCCTTTGAGTTTCTAGATCATCAGTAAAACAAACAAGCAAACAAACTACACCAAACCTCATGTTTAACACAAATACAAGTGTATTTCTTGCATACATCACAGCTTGATATGTATAACCAGCATTCTTCTCTATGGAACAATTGAGGCACCTGGTTCTTTTCTTCTGTCATATTCTAGGTCTTCTAGCACTCTTTAATGGCTGTCACATTTAGATAGCAGATAAGGAAGAAGAAAAAAAACTAGAAAGAGTTGGAAGCAAGCATACTTACTCACAACTACATTGTCTTGGACACAAGACATATCACATTCCAATGGCAAGAGCTAGTTATATGCCCCATTTAGATGAAATACGTGGGGAAATGTGATCTAGCTGTGTGTCCAGGAAAAGGCAAGGACATCAATGGTGGGTGAATCCCAGCAATATTTGTCAGTCTGGTTTTGTGGTCATCAGATAGCCCATTGCTCTCTTCACATATAGAACATACGAATTCTATCCTCAAGGGAAAAAAAAATCCGCAGTCTCATCACTGAATCCAACTCAATATCTGTACTCTCTGGAAGATGGGTAGTCTTCCTCATCAGATTCATAGCATTCATGTTCTCAAGACCTATGAAGAAAAATTATCTAACTCTTTAATGGTATAGTAGGATCACGATAACTGTAATAGACATTTCTGCTTGGTAGAGGAAAGATTAGAGACACACCATTTAGCATGTTTGGAATCCTGATGGGCAGGTGGTATAAGAATTCACTGTCATGGACATGAAAGAAGTTCCTTGATTAAACTGTGGTTCTTTCTGGAAAATATTCTTGAGAAAATTTTGGTCATCTATATGGCCCCTTGTTCTACTATCTGGGAAAGTTTTCTTTAGGCATTATTCTCAGTGGCAATATCTGAAGTGGGTTTTGTTGAATGTGATGTCATTGGGACTGTACAGTCCTCACAGTTTCTTATGCAAGTTTGGAGGCCCACCATATGAGTTTAGGCTTGCACCATAAAGGCTTTTCTCCCAAATACATAGCTTTTTTGCCAACACAATTTTCTCAAATTCTTAATAGACTTCTGACCTATTCAATTACAATCATTTCTCTGGGAATCCCCCCCCCGCATTTCTAAACTTTAAGCAGTAAGAACTATGTACAGAGGTATATACATTGGGCTGCTATAAAGACCACATAAGCCATTTCCCCACTTCAGAGACATTGTGCCTCCAAATGATGGCATGACAGATGAATGCAAATTCAGGAGATGGAGAAAGGCAAACAAAGCCCTGATGAATTGTTTTATCCACTGGACCAAGCCTTGCCTGAAGCCATAATAAACCATGAGACATTATTGTTATATAAGTCCTTGATTGCTTGCTATTTCAAGTGGATTTCTTGCATTTGTAAAACAAAAACAAGAAAACAAAAAAAGATCCCAACTAATGCAAGATAAAAGTTGTATTTCATCTGTATAGCTTCCATTTTGTAGAGAAATTTAGGAATAATTATTATTTGAGTAGGGTGGCTTTGATAGAAAATAACAAAAACAGAATGTATTGGTTGATGATGCATTCAATTTCCTTCCTTTTTCTACTTTCTAGTTTAGACTGATTATAAGAATTAGTAGTTTATGTGGAGTAAGAATTGGCCAAAGGGAAATGAGACACAGAGAAATGTTCCACAGCAGAAGGAGAGCAGTGGAAACTGTCAAAAATTATGAACAAATATTAATGACAGTATAATTTATCATTAAAGAAACTAATAAACTAAATCAAGCAAGTGAATATTTTTCCCATAAGGGGATCTATTTGCATTTATACTTACTGAATGTTTGCTTGATATGTTTTGGAAAAATACTGTAAAATAAGATTTAGAGTAAGAAGAACAAAATTTTATAATCATTTTGCATGCCAAATATCAAACACCAGAAATAGTTCTCTTTACAAGTGAGCCTACAGATGGTGACTACACTTATGGTGGTGAGCACTGAGTAAAATATAGAATTGTTCAATCACTGTGTTGCATACCTAAAACTAATGTAACATTCTATGTCAACTATATTTCAATGAAGAAAAGATGTAATAAGCATGCTACACAAATGTGTTTTACCTTTCACAGGATTTACTCACATTTAAAAAATTTCACATAACATAAAAATTAATGGAATTTCAATAGCTAAGTTTTGTGTGTCTACCTGAACATTTAGAAGATAATTGCCAATTATCATTAATTATATCACTAAACTTTTATGATAAAAAAATTGAAGTAATTTACTCTGAAAGGTACTTTCCTCAAAAAAGATACAAAATTTGAGATAGTTGAAAATTATAAGAACATGTATCAAACAACAAAATTATTGAAGAAATAATCAAGTTATCACATTCTTTTCTGTCAAAACAAAGACAAAACAACCTGAAATCTTTTATTAACTTTGAAAAAATACTGTATAGCCTATTTATTTATTTATTCATACATTTTTTAAAATCAAAGGAAGATTAGCATACAGTGTTATATTAGCTTCAGGTGTACAATATAGTGATTCAACAAGTCTATACATTACTCAGTGCTCATAATGATAAGTGAACTCTTTAATCCCCTTCACTTATTTCACTCAACCCCTACTCACCTTCCCTTTGGCAACTACTAGTTTGTTCTCTATATTTAAGAGTCTTGTTTTTTGGGGGCGCCTGGGTGGCTCAGTTGGTTAAGCAACTGCCTTCGGCTCAGGTCATGATCCTGGAGTCCCAGGATGGAGTCCCGCATCGGGCTCCCTGCTCGGCAGGGAGTCTGCTTCTCCCTCTGACCCTCCCCCCTCTCATGTGCTCTCTCTCATTCTCTCGCTCTCAAATAAATAAATAAAATCTTTAAAAAAAAAAAAAGCTGTAATTCTGATTTGATTTGTCAGATTTAAAAAAAAAAAGTCTTGTTTTTTTGTCTCTTTTTGTTTGTTTTGTTTCTTAAAATCCACATTGAGTGAAATCATATGGTATTTGCCTTTCTCTGTCTGACTTATTTTACTTAGCATTATACCCTCTAAGTTCATCCATGTTGGTGCAAATTGTAAGATCTCATTCTTTTTTGATCCAGTAATTTCACTACTGGGTATTTACCCAAAGAAAATGAAAACACTAATTCAAATAGATATACACACCCCTATGTTTATTGCAGCATTATTTACAATAGCCATGATATGGAAGCAACCCAAGTGTCCATTGATAGATGAAAGGATAAAGAAAAATAGTATAAATATATAGTGTGTATATATATATATGGAATATTATATATGGAATATGGAATATTACTCAGTCATAAAAAAGAATGAGATCTTGCCATTTGTAACATATACAGCCCATTTAAATCAACTGTAAAATTGACTGTGGTGATCTGCAAAGCTGGATTGCAGTCTGTAAACAGAAAGCAAAAGTTTTAGCTTAGAAATCATGGACTTAATGGAAAATAAGAATAATATCAAATATGACTTTTTGCAAGAGAAATTCACTTGTCTATACTCTAAAATGTGTAGGTATTTGAGCCCTTCCCATCTTCAATTTACAAGTGCCAAAGGAGATTCTTATTATGTAGCTGTGATAGCTAAGGATAATATCAAACAAGCAAAAAGGAGTGTGAGAATGTTTCAAGTTAGGCTAACATTTGGGAATACCACCAGCTGCTCTCTTTTACAATGAAGGAAAAAAATAGCTCAAAGGCAAAACTGTAAATAAAGTAATTTCAATCTTATTTTACAGGTTGGAAAATATTCACAATGAAGTCCTTTAATGAGTTTGCCCTTTTTCAAGCTGCCTCACAGTATAACTAAAATTAGGTAACACCCTAAGGGGAAATTTGAATAATACTGTTATTTATGTCCTATTAAAAGGTATTACCATATTTTACCATAGAGGCTTTGCAGTATTTTAACATAATGCCCACAAACTCAATTTTATGAATTAGTGAATAGAAGAACAGGCATTAAGCAAAACAAGAAAGATTTGAATTTTTATTCATTTTAACTGTTATGAATTTTAATTAATGCTTTGTTGACTGAATATTTATACATATTTATATTCATTTGTAATTATATATATCACACATATATGTATATGTATGTCTATACCTATATGTATACGTTTATTTATAGATAGATGGGTGGAGAGAGAGAAAGACCTAACATATGACCACAAATACAAGTGATGCTGTTCAATAGTTAGGGATAATTCATTTGTTAGTTAAAATTCCAAACCACGATATAAGTCTAGCTAATGGCAGAAATTCATAATAAACCAACATTTCTTCTAGGTTCTTTCTATAAATTACAATGTCTTTAAGAAATGTGAATTAATGTGTAGGTGTTTATTTAACAAACTATAAAAGTTGTATTTTATTTCTTTGTTTTCTGAGAAAATTTCTCAGGAAAATTAACTTACCGAGGGCTAAAAATATTTTCTCTCAATTTATAAATCATGATGAGTATTTGACCTATTATTATGACTTTGTGGGTGGATCATTAGACATAAGTGAAAGAAAAAAACAATTTAAAAGGAGCCAAGAAAGTAGATGCTAAGTTTCATTCAGTACTAACTCCACTTTACCATTACTTTTCAAAAGCAATCTAAATGTCAAATTTCTGACGCCAAAATTGGTAGCAAGTAAATCACATAGCACTAAACTGCAAAGTGGCATGCAAAATTTAGAACAGTAGGTTGTATATAATTAGGAAAGAGTTTGTGCTTCTAAATATAAAAGTCCTACATTCAACATGAGGAAATAAAACTCTTAGGAAGAAGGCAGTCTGGTTGCACTCTTTAAAGACTCTTAATACAAACATAAGGGCAACAGATAAAACATGAATGCTCACTTAGGAGAAGCAGGCTTTTCACAGGCAAATGTGTAAGACCATTAGTGGAACTAATCAGAGAATGCTGTTATGTTTTGCCTTTCTTTATCCTTAAATATTTTGCCTATATTCCTTCCAATGGAATCGTAAAGGTTTAAGGCAGAGTCATGTCAAACATAAAAGACTTGCATTTTTAAATCCCTTGAATATTCCATTCATTTGCTAAACAAATAATTCTGAATATTAATAGTCAGGTAGTATTTTAAGTTCTTGGGATACAGAAGTGGAGAAGGAAAAGTCCCTGCCTTCATAGCACTTAATAGTGAAGGAGGCAGATGGCAAACAAATATAAATATAGATATATAATAAAATGTCAATACTCTCATGAAAAATAAAGCAGAGACATCAGATAAAAAGTGATGAGGGTGGGGGATAATTTACAAAGGACAGTCATTCTACCTCTTTCAGAAGTGGTCTCATTTCGGGGCGCCTGGGTGGCTCAGTTGGTTAAGCGACTGCCTTCGGCTCAGGTCATGATCCTGGAGTCCCGGAATCGAGTCCCACATCAGGCTCCCTGCTCGGCAGGGAGTCTGCTTCTCCCTCTGACCCTCCCCCATCTCATGCTCTCTGTCTCTCATTCTCTCTCTCTCAAATAAATAAATAAAATCTTTAAAAAAAAAAAAGTGGTCTCATTTGAGCAGAGACTTGAATTAAATAAGGGAACGAGCCATGCAAAGATATAACGGAGAAAAATGTTATGCAGATAGACCTGCAAGTTCAAAGGCCCTGACGAGGAAATGAACTGGGTTATGTTGACCCCATATCCCTACCCAGGAGGTAGGTAGGAGGCAGATGAGGTGACACCTGTTAGAAGACTATTCCCAATTCTTTGCAAGAGATGAAGCATTAAGGCTGTAGCAGCCGCAATGGTATTAGATTGAGGCTATAATTTGAATGTTGAGGCACCAGCAAAGGTTGAGCAGGTTGCTGTGGGTTAACAGGAAAAGAGAAAAATCAAGGATTCTGTCAGTATGTTGGCTTGAGCTACAGGTAAATGATGGCGCTCTTACTGGTATTGGGAAAATTGGGTGGGGGCAGTAAAATCAAGAGTTAGTTATTGGATGTATGCAACCAAGATGCCTACCAGGATATTCATTATCAATATCACAGTGACATTAAGAAAGAGATAGGCTATAGGAGTCCAAACTTGAGGAATAGTATGTGGTAAAGAGAGGTGGCAGAAGCATGGGCTATTCATTTGGAAGTCATCACCATATAGAGTTTATTTAAAGCCAGGGGGATACAGAATATCATGTAGGGAGAGGGTACCCATAGCCATAGGAGAGGAATACCATTCAGGAAGAGGAAAGGGAACCAGCCACAGTTACTGAGATGGTGTGGCCAGTGAGGTGGGAGGGAATCTGAAAGAAGGGGTGAGTGATCTGAGTGAAGGAAAAAGAGCAATAAAGGAGAATAAAGTACCAACCATATTCAATCATAGTACTATTCTCTGCCTTCATTACAGTTGTACAGGTGGTTAAGGCTGGAATATTTTCTGACACTTAGCAGAACAGGTTATGTTGCCTGGCAGAGGAGCCAGATTCTATCATACATAATTTGAGAGGTGTTAACAGGAATTATAAACAGAGTTCTCCTCTTTGCCCTTCCTCCAGGGAATGGAATGCCCAACAGTAGACATTTGTTAGTGCATAATTAATTGGATTGAAACATTTCTGTTACCTGGGAAGAGTCACATAAATTAGTAGACAGCTTAGTAAGGACTAGTCGAAGCAGTCCCATGTCATCTGTTGGTCTTTGGGGGAACATGAGAGGTTTGTGCTTGTAAATGAAAGACAGGAGGTGAATCACTTAGTGCCGATAAAGCAATATTATACTGACACTGTGTATCCTGGGGGAGAAGGTGTGCATCCTGGAGGAGAAGGTGTACCTGGGAAGAAATAACAACTGACAGAGAGAGAGAATGGGAAGAAAAGGTCCTAACTGTGTTTAGTTTGGGGGCATCCCAACCAGGCTCTCCTGCCTTCTCCTATCAGCCATTTTTCCTTTGCATTCACATCTATTCTTGCCACTTCAAATGTCATCTATATGCTAATGATGTGTGCCCCTATATTTCAAGCCCAACTTTTTTCCCTTACCTTGACTATTTCTGTTTACTGACTATCCAGAGATCCCTCGCTGTCAGCATGTCAGAGAGCAGAGTCCGCATCTCCCTGCCTCTGTCCTGCTTCTTTCACTACTTCCAGGGGGCACCAGCTTCGACCCAGCTTCTGAAACTCAAGCCCAAAAGTTACCTATGACCTCTGCTTTCCTACTTGTTTATCCTCATACACTCATAACTTATATTCCCTGTACTTCCTATGTATATTCTGTCCTGTTATCTCTGTCTTTCCTACCCCATCTCTTACCTGACAGCATTATCCTATTTGGTCTCCCTGCTCTAAATATCATCCACTCGCACAGCGCATTAACTTTAGATTTTTAAACTGAATTATACAACCCTGCATGTCTGATCTCTATTTCCCACGCCACCTTTACTTTGCACTGCTATGTCACATATAAACTGAAATGAAACTGTAGAGACTTTTTCGTGTGCTTGGAGACCATGAGAAAGCAAAGAGAAATAAATTTACTAACCACACTACAACACAAAGTACATGCTGATGTGATGGAATACTAAACTCAGAAGTGTCTACTTTTAGAAATTATTATAATTATTATGATTTTACTATGAGCTAACTTAAGAAATGGCATGTATTCTAAAAATTAAAGTACAGAGGCTATGACAATTTATCTGAATTTACTCTCATGCATTATGACCAGATTATGATAAACTATGATCTCACATTTTTATTGAAAGCTTGTAGAAAACAAAATGCATTATCAGAAATTAAATTTAATTGACTGTAAGAAAGAATATGTTGCCTGAAACTGCATCTTGATACCTTTATCCTTTATTTATGGAAATCTTCCTAATTCCTCAAAACCTAGCCCAAAAGTCATCTTATTTTTTTTTTGAAAGATTTGTTTATTTATTTGACAGAGAGAGACACAGCGAGAGAAGGAACACAAGCGGGGGGAGTGCGAGAGGGAGAAGCAGGCTCTCTGCTGAGCAGGGAGCCCGATGCGGGACTCAATCCCAGGACCCTGGGATCATGACCTGAGCCGAAGGCAGACGCTTAATGACTGAGCCACTCAGGCAGCCCCCAAAAGTCATCTTCTTAATGATGATTGTTTTCAACCCAATCAGATATAATTACTCCATCTTACTGTATTTTACTTCCAACTCTGACTTGTGTTAAAATAGTAGTTGTTGACAATATACTGCAACAAATTATATCTTCCTTGAAGGCAGGTAATATGGATTAAACATGTTTGTTTTCACTGAAGTAAAACTATCCTTCATTCAATGAAGATCTGGGTTTTTATAATAGTATCTTAAAATAATTACTATGTTTTCTTCTTTTAGTTAAAATGTATGAATCAACAAACAAAAATGTAACTCAATATATACCACAAAGCTACTTCCCTGATAATTCAGAATATGGTTTCCCATAAAGAAATAAATAACTGTGACACAAATGTTCAGCGTCCCTCATTGTATACTTATTCTTTAGGTAGATTAAAGCTTATATTTATAAATATTTATATTTATAGCCATTTTAAGGATATATATGTGTGTGTATATATGCAGAAGTGGGTATATATACATATATACACACACACATCAAATATATATCAGACATATATATGCATGGTCCAAGATACACACATATATAAATGACACTTTATGAGACATTCTTCACAGAAATAGATCTAAAAGGGAATTTAAAATGTTACTAGAGCCACATTTAATAAACTGATTAAGAAACTGATTATAAATATACTGAGAGTGAGATGCAGAACATATTTTTTACTCCAGATAGAACATAATTTGCAATGGACTTTAACAGAGCAACTTTTCTGGAGTTCACACACAATACTTTGGTGTCATGGCAACAAATCATTTAGTTTAATACCTTTCATCCCACATCATATTTTGAGAACAAATTAAGGATGTCAGTGATCCTGGTTTACTTTGCACTATACACTGCCTCAATCATTTCAATTGAGTTGAACTGGATGCTAAAGAAGGCTGGAAGTATTTTTTCTAAGGATAACTTTTTTTTTGGTCTACATAGCATTAGTTAGTTAGAATGTTGCCTAGAGAGGTCAGAGGGTCTAGATTAGCTCCCACATTCTATTCTTCTGGTTTCACAAAATGCTTTTCAGGAAAGAGTGGATTACAATATACAATCTCTGGGTCCTCTCTGGAAACCTGTCCCGCTGAACACTGACATGCCTAATTTATTTTGCTATGCATCTGTCATGGTCCTGAACAAAAGGACCTGATCCCAATGTAAAGAATTATTAAAATATGATTATATGCCCCAAATCAACAAATTTAGAAAGAAACAAAAAATATCATTACTTGAGTGGAGGTTTTGAAAATTGTTGTTTTTTTTTTAATGAGTTTGAAATACAAAATAAGAGAAATTGATTCTACTTAATGCTATTTAGGTCACACAGGAATTTGGGCTACTTCTTTTAATGATCTTCAGTGTTTCTCTAAATGTAGGGACTGAACACAACTTGCTTAAAGCATGGTTTCTCAGCCTTGGCAATATTAACATTTTGGGTCAAATGTGGGAGGTTCTGTGTGTTGTGGAATGTTTAACAGCACCCCGGGCTTTAGCCCACCAGATGTCAGCAGCACCCACTCCCCAAACTGTGACATCAAAACAGACATTGTTATAGGTCTGCTTGAGCGTAAAACAACCTTCTTTTAGAAACTACTGGTTTAAATAATATTGAAAATGTTTTGCATAATTAGCTCAAAGCAATTTTATGCTATTGGTCAAAATAGAAGTTATTTACATTGACTTTCAAAATGTGAACCTTAGAAAAATATCTAGATATTGAAGAGGAATGTTTGGATTAAAACAAAGAGACAGTATCATACCTGACAATAGCTACAAACTCTGTTATAAATATCTTTAAGACCTTAGTAACATTTTAACAACATGGTGAATTTTAACATGTGAAAATAATGAAAAAGTATTAGGTATATTTATGACAAATTATATCTATCTATCTGCGTTTCTATTTCCACAATCTATTAAGCACTGCCTCTGTTATGGTTCAATTAGCTTATCAATTTTCACATTTATAGTCCATGCTATTTATTATATCCTGAATATTTTTATAGCTTATTAATTTGAATATATCTAGTCCTCATAAATTCATTGGAGAGACAAGTATATGTAAACATAATAATCATTTATATACATATATTATACATACATATATGTTTTTTGTGTGATATGATGTGTGTATACTCTATGTGTCTGATATGTATACATATTACATATACATAATATTTATGTACATATAACACATATAAATTTTATATAACATGTATTATGTATACATATTTATGATCATATCATTCTATTTCTTCTGACTTCTTGAATTTGAGCTTAAATACACAATTGTCAGCAAAGTGGAAGGAATATTTACATATTTGAAAATTTATAAGCTTGAAAATATAAATATGAGGCTATAGGGCCAATCTAAAGAGAGTCTTCCTACATGTAGGGGATTAAAAAGAGGTGTAAACAAACATCCTATATGCTAAATTAATCATGTCCAAATTTACCAGTAGCAATTGTTTTGCAAGATAAATACTTAATTTACCCCAATGTCAGTCGTTCTATCTTTTTACACTGCCTGAGTACAGCATTGTTCTAAGGAGATGCAAAGATTTAGAGGCATTCCCAGTCAGGTATGGATCAGAAATATACACCACTAATAAAACAAAGATGGATTGATGGCAACTAGGCTAGACACACAGACATGTATAGAATAGAGGAAGAAAGCAAGTAACAGCATTCTGAGTTGCATCTTGAAGAGTATAAGTTTTCTAAGTTTACAAGGGGCAAGGCATGGAAACGTGAAATTGCACAGCTTAATGAGAACCCACAAATAGCCCAAGTGCAAAGCATCTGATCAACAAAAGTTGAGAGATAAGGCTAGAAAGACAGGCAGGACCAGACTAAAGAGAGCCTTTTTTTTTTAAGAGTTCATTTATTTAGAGAGAAAGAGTTGGGTGAGGGTGGGCAGAGAGAGAGAGGGAGAGAGAATTTCAAGCAGATTCCCCACTGAATGCAGAGCCCGATTCGGGGGCTTGATCTCACAACCCTGAGATCACCACCTGAGTCAACATCGAATCCGAGGCTTACCAACTGAGCCATCCAGGCACCCCTGGAGAGAGTCTTTTATCCCAGTTAGCCCTCTTAGCCCTGAGGTACCACTGAGGGATTCTAAACAGTGGGGTCACATGGTTTGGTTTGGTTTGGTTTGAAGAAAAATAAATTACAATAAAATATGACAGCATGCAGACACTTGGTAGGTTCACATGGAAAAGAATGCAGAAAAAAAGAAGATGCTAAACAAGAGCACGGATGCCCAAAGTCTACCAATACCTAAAGACACAGAAAAGAAAAAAAGGAAGAGAAGAAAGTTTTCTTTGAATGAACATTCACACCAAGCTGTACTCTTTCCAACAACTCCTTGAGAATAGACTGTTTTAATGTTAAGTGGAATATATTGTTGTCATTGTAGTCACAGACTTTGTAAGTATATACAAATGTCATGATACATAGGTGTTGCTCAAAAATTATTGCTCAAAAATTATGAGCATGAGCAATATACAATCTGCGATTAGAGGCAAAACTGTAGATACAAAATCATTCTTTATATAATATTTCCTTATACTGAAAATATATTTTCTGTCATCAAAAATCCAACAAATTGTGGATATTTGAGTGTTGAATGATAATGTATATATACAACTTGGGTGATGATTTATATATATATATAAATATAAATACTATATGCACACACACACACATACACACACAACTTATAAGGACATGAGTATCTGCTATAAATTAAAAAAGAAAAATTAGAGGGGAAAATTAATTTTCTAGAAGATAACTGATAAGGTGCATGAATTATTTCTAGAACCATACATGTTTGAATATTCACTTAACAAACTGCTGTATCTTACTCATTACTGGCGTTTCAGGGTTGTTTATAGGCTAACAATCTAAAAACAAA
This sequence comes from Mirounga leonina, assembly GCF_011800145.1. Classification (NCBI taxonomy): domain Eukaryota; kingdom Metazoa; phylum Chordata; class Mammalia; order Carnivora; family Phocidae; genus Mirounga; species Mirounga leonina. The sequence goes on from NW_023270316.1 coordinate 43,716,940, forward strand.
TTTTATGTGTACCTGTCTGTGTGTTTACGCATGTGCTAAGAACTTTCCTGATTTGCTCACATTCAATTATGTGAGTTTGTAAAAACTTTAGTCTCTTTTTTGGAAAACATTTTAAACTTCTAGACATGTATATTCAATTGGAAATAAATATTCCTACTTCAAAAAATCATGTTATTTTAACTGAAGAATATCTCTATTGATTTCTATAGTAAAATAAACTCTTCTTGTATTTCAATGAAAAATATGTATTTTTTATAATGAAAAAAATCATTGTAATTTTTTAAAGGTATTACTTAATATCATTCCAATCAATGTAGTAGTCTGTTCTAAGTCACTCATGTAGTATCAGCAAGATTGATGTGATTAGACATAGAAGATCTCTAATATTTATTAAGCAAATAAATATATTAGAACAAACAAAAGGAAAAAGAGAAAAATGATGGCATCAACTCTCCTTTGTCTTTGATACCTTAATTGACTTTAAATTAAAAATTTGACAGTCATTCCTTCAAAAAGAAAACTGAGTTGGATATGCAACTTTGATTTTGCTTTTAAATTACACATTAACAAATCTTTGGGGCACCTGGGTGGCTTGGTTGATTGGACGTCTGACTCTTGATTTCGGTTCAGGGTCGTGGGATCGGGCTCCAAGTTGGGCTCCACACTGGGCACGGAACCTGCTTAAGAATCTCGCCCTCAGGGGGCGGAGCAAGATGGCGGAGGAGTAGGAGACCTGGATTTCGTCTCCTCTCAGGAATTCAGCTGGATAGGGATCAAACCATTCTGAACACCTACAATCTCAACAGGAGATCGAAGAAAAGAAGAGCAACAACTCTCTGAACAGAAAAGCGACCACTTTCTGGAAGGTAGGACGTGCGGAGAAGTGAATCCGAGGCGATATTCGGGAGGATAGATGGCGGGGGAGGGGCCTCCGTCGGCGGCTTCTGGCAAGTGATAGAACCACGGAGCACAAAATCAGAACTTTTAGAAGTCTGCTCCTCCGAGGGACGTCACTCTGGTGGCTAAACGAGGGGTGGAACCCTCCGGGACAGTGTGGTCTCAGGACCCTCGGGGTCACAGAAAGACCGGGGGTGCCTGAGCGCGGCAGAGCTCCCAGGTATCGGAGCAGGGAAGCCGGCTGCAGAGGCGGAGCCCAGGCGCGGGCTCTCAGCTCGGGGTCGCCATAAACCGTGATCCGTGGCCCAGTCGGGCCCCTGCTCCTCCAGCAGGGACCCAACAAGCGGCAGATCCGGGGAGACTCACCTTCCTCCCCCGGGAGGAGCCGCGCGGGAGTGCACCGCAGGGATCTGCTGGGTTTGGAGACTCCACCCGGGGTCGGGTGCCAGAGATAGAAACCTGCGGTCACAGGCCAGGTGAGTGAAGAGTGCGGCCGGAGACCGGGGAGACAGGGGTGACTGACTGCTTTTCTCTGGGGGCTCACTGAGGAGCGGGCCCCGAGTTCTCGGCTCCTCTGGGGCGGAGATTGGGAGGCCGCCATTTTCACTCTCTGCCTCCAAAGCTGTAGGGAAAGCTCGCAGGGAACAAAAGCCCCGGAGAGCAAACCCGAGCAGATTACTTAGCCGGGAGGGGGCAAGGGCGGGGCAATTCCGCCTCCAGCAGAGACCTTTGGAAACCACGGCAACAGGCCCCTCCCCAGAAGATCAGCGAGAACAGCCAGCCAAGACCAAGTTTACCGATCAATGAGAACGGCAGAACTCCAGCGCTAGGGGAATACTGCACATAGAATTCATGGCTTTTTTACCATGATTCTTTAGTCTTTCAAAGTTAATTTTTTTTTAACTGTCTTTTTTTCTTTTTTTTTCTTTTTGAATTATTCTTTTTCCCTTTTTCAACCAACATCTTATCAATCCCTTTTTTTTTAAAAAAAATTTTATTTTTCATTTTTAGAGTCATATTCTATCCCTTCATAGTAGTTACCCGTATTTTTGGCTTATATAGATAAGTTGTTCTCTCCTTAAAATTTTGAGATAGTTTCTTCTAACAGATTAAAATATACCCTAAATCTCTAGTATATGGTGTTTTCTATTCCCCTGCCTGATCACATCCTCTCCCTTTTTTTTTTTCTTTTTTTAAATCCTCTTCTTTCTTTTTTCAAACAACTTCTTATCAATTCCTTTTATAAAATTTTTTATAATTTCCATCTTTACAGTCATATTTCATCCCTTCATCATATCAACCCTTATTTTTGTACATATATAAGTTTTTCTTTCTTTAAAATTTTGGGAGGCACTTTCTTCTAAAAGACCAAAATACACCGCAAATCTAGTGTGTGGCACTGATCTATATACCAGCCTGATCATATTTGATCACATTCTGTTTTTTGTTGTTGTTGTTGTTTTGTTTTGTTTGTTTTTGTTTTTATCTTTATCTTTTTCTTTTTCTTTTTTTCTTTTTCTTTTTTCTCTCTTTCCCTTTCTTTTCCCACTGCTTCAGGTCTTTTCTGATTTGTTTAGAGTATATTTTCTGGGGACGTTGTTACTCTGCTAGCATTTTATTCTCTCATTAATCTATTCTCCTCTGCACAAAATGACAAGACGGAAAAAATCACCTCAACAAAAAGAACAAGAGGTAGTACCGACTGCCAGGGACCTACTCAATACGGACATTAGTACGATGTTAGATCTAGAGTTCAGAATCATCACTTTAAAGATACTAGCTGGGCTTGAAAAAAATATGGAAGTTATTAGAGAAACCCTTTCTGGAGAAGTAAAAGAACTAAAATCCAACCAAGTCGAAATCAAAAAGGCTATTAATGAGGTGCAATCAAAAATGGGGGTGCTAACTGCTAGAATAAATGAGGCAGAAGAGAGAATCAGTAATATAGAAGATGAAATGATGGAAAATAAAGAAGCTGAGAAAAAGAGAGATAAACAACTACTGGATCACGAGCGCAGAATTCGAAGGATAAGCGATACCATTAGACAAAACGACATTAGAATAATTGGGATCCCAGAAGAAGAAGAAAGAGAGAGAGGGGCAGAAGGTATAACGGAGCGAATTATAGCAGAGAACTTCCCTAATTTGGGGAAGGAAAGAGGCATGACAATCCAGGAAGCACAGAGAACCCCTCTCAAAATCAATAAAAATAGGTCAACACCCCGACATCTAATAGTAAAACTTACGAGTCTCATAGACAAAGAGAAAATCCTGAAAGCAGCTCGGGAGAAGAGATATGTAACCTACAATGGTAGCAACATTAGATTGGCAACAGACCTATTCAGAGACCTGGCAGGCCAGAAGGGACTGGCAGGAGATATTCAGAGCACTAAATGAGAAAAATATGCAGCCAAGAATACTATATCCAGCTAGGATGTCATTGAAAATTGAAGGAGAGATAAAAAGCTTCCAGGACAAACAAAAACTAAAAGAATTTGCAAACACAAAACCAGCCCTACAAGAAATATTGAAAGGGGTCCTCTAAGCAAAGAGAGAGCCTAAAACCAACATAGACCAGAAAGGAACACAGACAATATACGGTAACAGTCACCTTACAGGCAATACAATGGCACTAAATTCCTATCTTTCAATAGTTACCCTGAATGTAAATGTGCTACATGCCCCAATCAAAAGACAGACTATCAGACTGGATTAAAAAACAAGATCCATCGATATGCTGTCTGCAAGAGACTCCTTCTAGAACCAAAGACACCCCCAGATTGAAAGTGAGGGGGTGGAAAACCATTTACCATGCTAATGGACACCAAAAGAAAGCTGGGGTGGCAATCCTTATATCAGACAAATTAGATTTTAAACCAAAGACTGTAATAAGAGATGAGGAAGGACATTATATCCTACTTAAAGGATCTATCCAACAAGAAGATCTAACAATTGTAAATATCCATGCCCCTAGCATGGGAGCAGCCAATTATATAAGGCAATTAATAACAAAAGCAAAGAAACACATCGACAACAATACAATAATAGTGGGGGACTTTAACACCCCCCTCACTGAAATGGACAGATCGTCTAAGCAAAAGATCAACAAGGAAATAAAGACTTTAAATGACACACTGGACCAAATGGACTTCACAGACCTATTCAGAACATTCCACCCCAAAGCAATGGAATACACATTCTTCTCTAGTGCCCATGGAACATTCTCCAGAATAGATCACATCCTAGGTCATAAATCAGGTCTCAACCGGTACCAAAAGATTGGGATCATTCCCTGCCTATTTTCAGACCACAATGCTTTGAAACTAGAACTCAATCACAAGAGGAAAGTCGGAAAGAACTCAAATACATGGAGGCTAAAGAGCATCCTACTGAAGAATGAATGGGTCAACTAGGAAATTAAAGAAGAATTTAAATAATACATGGAAACCAATGAAAATGAAAACACAACTATTCAAAATCTTTGGGATGCAGCAAAGGCAGTCCTAAGAGGAAAGTATATAGCAATACAAGCCTTTCTCAAGAAACAAGAAAGGTCTCAAGTACACAACCTAACCCTATACCTAAAGGAGCTGGAGAAAGAACAGCAAATAAAGCCTAAACCCAGCAGGAGAAGAGAAATAATAAAGATCAGAGCAGAAATCAATGAAATAGAAACTAAAAGAACAGTAGAACAGATCAACAAAACTAGGAGCTGGTTCTTTGAAAGAATTAACAAGATTGATAAACCCCTGGCCAGACTCATCAAAAAGAAAAGAGAAATGACCCAAATCAACAAAATCATGAATGAAAGAGGAGAGATCACAACCAAAACCAAAGAAATACAAACAATTATAAGAACATATTATGAGCAACTCTATGCCAGCAAATTAGATAATCTGGAAGAAATGGAGGCATTCCTAGAGATGTATCAACTACCAAAACTGAACCAGGAGGAAATAGAAAACCTGAACAGACCTATAACCACTAAGGAAATTGAAGCAGTCATCAAAAATCTCCCAAAAAACAAAAGCCCAGGGCCAGATGGCTTCCCAGGGGAATTCTACCAAACATTTCAAGAAGAATTAATACCTATTCTTCTGAAACTGTTCCAAAAAATAGAAATGGAAGGAAAACTTCCAAACTCATTTTATGAGGCCAGCATTACCTTGATCCCAAAACCAGACAAAGACCCCATCAAAAAGGAGAATTATAGACCAATATCCCTGATGAACATGGATGCAAAAATTCTCACCAAAATACTAGCCAATAGGATCCAACAGTCCATTAAAAGGATTATTCACCATGACCAAGTGGGATTTACCCCTGGGCTGCAAGGTTGGTTCAACATCCACAAATCAATCAATGTGATACAATACATTAACAAAAGAAAGAACAAGAATCATATGATCCTCTCAATAGATGCAGAAAAAGCATTTGACAAAGTACAGCATCCGTTCTTGATCAAAACTCTTCAGAGTATAGGGATCGAGGGTACATACCTCAATATCATAAAAGCCATCTATGAAAAACCTACAGCGAATATCATTCTCAATGGGGAAGAACTGAGAGCTTTCCCCCTAAGGTCAGGAATATGGCAGGGATATCCACTATCACCACTGCTATTCAACATAGTACTAGAAGTCCTAGCCACAGCAATCAGACAACAAAAAGAAATAAAAGGCATCCAAATTGGCAAAGAAGAAGTCAAACTCTCACTCTTTGCAGATGATATGATACTTTATGTGGAAAACCCCAAAGACTCCACCCCAAAACTGCTAGAACTCATACAGGAATTCAGTAAAGTGGCAGGATATAAAATCAATGCACAGAAGTCAGTGGCATTCCTATACACCAACAACAAGACTTTGTTGTTGAGAAATTAAGGAGTCGATCCCATTTACAATTGCACCCAAAACCATAAGATACCTAGGAATAAATCTAACCAAAGAGACAAAGGATCTGTACTCAGAAAACTATAAAACACTTATGAAAGAAATTGAGGAAGACACAAAGAAATGGAAAAACGTTCCATGCTCATGGATTGGAAGAACAAATATTGTGAAGATGTCAATGCTACCTAGAGCAATCTACACATTCAATGCAATTCCCATCAAAATACCATCCACTTTTTTCAAAGAAATGGAACAAATAATCCTAAAATTTGTATGGAACCAGAAAAGACCCCGCATAGCCAGAGGAATGTTGAAAAAGAAAAGCAAAGCCGGCGGCATCACAATTCCGGACTTCCAGCTCTATTACAAAGCTGTCATCATCAAGACAGCATGGTACTGGCACAAAAACAGACACATAGATCAATGGAACAGAACAGAGAGCCCAGAAATGGACCCTCAACTCTATGGTCAATTCATCTTTGACAAAGCAGGAAAGAATGTCCAATGGAACAAAGACAGTCTCTTCAACAAATGGTGTTGGGAAAATTGGATAGCCACATGCAGAAGAATGAAACTGGACCATTTCCTTACACCACAAACAAAAATAGACTCCAAATGGTTGAAAGACCTCAATGTGAGACAGGAGTCCATCAAAATCCTAAAGGAGAACACAGGCAGCAACCTCTTTGACCTCAGCCAAAGCAACTTCTTCCTAGAAACATCGCCAAAGGCAAGGGAAGCAAGAGCAAAAATGAACTATTGGGACTTCATCAAGATAAAAAGCTTTTGCAAAGCAAAGGAAACAGTCAACAAAACCAAAAGACAACTGACAGAATGGGAGAAGATATTTGCAAATGACATATCAGATAAAGGGCTAGTATCCAAAATCTATAAAGAACTCATCAAACTCAACACCCAAAGAACAAAGAATCCAATCAAGAAATGGGCAGAAGACATGAACAGACATTTTTCCAAAGAAGACATCCAAATGGCCAACAGACACATGAAAAAGTGCTCAATATCGCTCGGCATCAGGGAAATCCAAATCAAAACCTCAATGAGATACCACCTCACACCAGTCAGAATGGCTAAAATTAACAAGTCAGGAAACGACAGATGTTGGAGAGGATGCGGAGAAAGGGGAACCCTCCTACACTGTTGGTGGGAATGCAAGCTGGTGCAACCACTCTGGAAAACAGTATGGAGGTTCCTCAAAAAGTTGAAAATAGAGCTACCATATGATCCAGCAATTGCACTACTGGGTATTTACCCCAAAGATACAAAAGTAGGGATCTGAAGGGGTACGTGCACCCCGATGTTTATAGCAGCAATGTCCACAATAGCCAAACTGTGGAAAGAGCCAAGATGTCCATCGACAGATGACTGGATAAAGAAGAGGTGGTATATATATACAATGGAATATTATGCAGCCATCAAAAGGAATGAGATCTTGCCATTTGCAACGACGTGGATGGAACTGGAGGGTATTATGTTGAGTGAAATAAGTCAAACAGAGAAAGACATGTATCATATGATCTCACTGATAGGAGGAATTCTTTTTTTTTTTTTTTTTAAAGATTTTATTTGACAGAGAGAGAGAGAGACAGCGAGAGAGGGAACACAAGCAGGGGGAGTGGGAGAGTGAGAAACAGGCTTTCCCGCAGAGCAGGGAGCCCAATGTGGGGCTCGATCCCAGGACCCTGGGATCATGACCCGAGCCGAAGGCAGACGCTTAACGACTGAACCACCCAGGTGCCCTGATAGGAGGAATTCTTAATCTCAGGAAACAAACTGAGGGTTGCTGGAGTGGAGGGTAGGGTGGGAGGGATGGGGTGACTGGGTGATAGACACTGGGGAGGGTATGTGCTCTGGTAAGTGCTGTGAATTGTGCAAGACTGTTGAATCTCAGATCTGTACCTCTGAAACAAATAATGCAATATATGTTAAGAAAAAAAAGAAGAAGAAGAAGAAGGTAGCGGGAGGGGAAGAATGAAGCGGGGGAAATCGGAGGGGTAGACGAACCATGAGAGACAATGGACTCTGAAAAACAAACAGGGTTCTAGAGGGGAGGGGGGTGGGAGGATGGGTTAGCCTGGTGGTGGGTATTGAGGAGGGCACATTCTGCATGGAGCACTGGGTGTTATGCACAAACAATGAATCATGGAACACTTCATCTAAAACTAATGATGTAATGTATGGGGATTAACATAAGAATTAAAAAAAAATACTAAAAAAGATAAAAGAAAAAAAAAAAGAATCTCGCCCTCCCTCTCCCTCTGCTCCTCCTCTTGCTTGCTTGAGCTCTGTCTAAAATAAATAAATAAATAATTATTTAAAATATAAATTACACATTAATAGATCTTTATTAAAGTCCTTTACATCTACTAATGTCTGGTCATAAAAATCTAAGCACACTATTAAACACACACAAACACACACACAAAAGTGGACTGTTTGGATACAGAATAATAATGAAATGGCCTATAACATCAGCCTTCATTTACAAAAGAACTTATAGAATTTCTACTGTGCCTGGAAAACAGAGTTATGAAGATGAATAAAGCAGCAGGTAGGCCCTCTAGGACCTCACGGACTAATCAAACTAACAGATACAGCAATATCTTCAAAACAGTATATGTTGTATTATATTAGCGATTGCTTCACCTAAGAGTCAGATGTTCGTGGCACTTGTTCTGAGAGCCTTGAAGGCTGAAGTCAAAGCAGAGTGTGAACTCAAATGCATGTTGTTCAGGGAAATGGTGCTCAGTTCAGAGTACCTGGGTGGTCTGGTACCCCCAACAATGGACCTATTGGTGATACAGAGAGCATGAGATTGAAAAGAAAACTGGAGCCACATTTACAGTTGCCCTGCTCTGTAGTTGCAGACTTATTCTCTAAGCAGTAGGGAACCAGTGAGGCCTTTAAATAAAAGAAATGTATCATCAAACATAAATAACATTAACTTCCCCATGACAAAAGATGCTAGTAGAAAAAGACCAAGAGCAAAGTAAGAAGACAAGGCAGCACTGATTTGTTTGATTATCCACTCCCTCTGTAAGGTTCCTATTTAAAATAAGCATCACAATATTATTTTCTTTACTCTTTGCCTGAGACTGTCCCATCATAATTAATTGTCCATAACCCAATAAACATTTTCTCAGAATCAGGGAAATCAAGATTCCCATCTTACTCCAATAAAGGAGCCTATTTATATTTCATTTCTACTTAAGTGAATATATTCGTCTTCTTTTAGAACTGATTATATTTAATTGTGTTTATTTCCTTTATGAATAACACCTTTTTTTACCTTTGCTTGTTCTTCTTAAACACTCAAGGTACTTTAAGATAAACTCACCTCAGAGTAAAGAAAAGTGATATAAAAAAAGAAGAAAGTGTTATATAAAAGATGTTTTAGACTACTTCCTTTTCTATGGGGAGGTTTAATGTTATCTAGCCAGTTACTATGTTTGATGCAGGGATGCTTCGCCCTTTATGCTATTATCATCCTATCTAGCAATAAATGTTTGATAGCTGTTGTCAAACAAGACAGTTTTTTAGAATGATAGGCTAAAATCATGGGAAAATACTGTTTTGAGGGCCAAAATTGAAAATAGTCACCTCCTTCCAAAGTGAGAATATATCTAACCATTTTCCCTATTTCTTAACAAAGTCAACATATATAAAACTTAGTTGTTCTCATTTGTCTTCATATAAGCATTTGCATACCCTTGCCTTTTTCCAGAGCAGGTACTGAAGTCAACTGCATCATCTCATAAAAACTCGAGGAATTTATTTAAGATTTAATCAATGATTAAAATCTTCCTGTTTTCTCTTTCCACTCTATATATTGACTTAAAACTTTAGTAAAACTCCAAAATGTCCACCATGCTCAACACCATCCGTTTGGGGTGAGGTTATGGATGTAGGTGGATTTGAATTGTGAATGGGGTGATAGTTACCACCTTAACACATCTACCTCTGGCGACATTGATTCAAGCCTTGATGAAGGAGGTCATTATTTTTGTATAAACTTTACACAAGGAACTTATGTTACTGTGTAGTGATTAATATATTGATAATAAAATATTAGCCATTAGATGGGTTATTCTGTATGCAGTATAGATGTTTATTTAGGTATTTCCCCCCAAAACATATGGATGTGAAAGCTTCCTGATTACTCAGTGAATACTGATATTTCACTTAGGGACATTCATTAATTATATTTGAGCATGATTATTCTCACAGCAATTATATAAGAATATCTTCATGTAAAACTCTGAGGCAAACTTTACTTACCATTTTATTAATTTAAAGCTTTTGGTAGAATGTTCCATTCTATCATACAATCTTATATTTTGTATTGTGTTTACAAGGCACTTTTAAATTATTTGAACTGAAATTTTCAAAAGAACATATTGATTATTCTGAGATTTAAAATGTTAATATTAATATTATGTGCATATTCAATGCTCTTATGGTACAGTTGCCCAAACCTTAATATCCCAAATGGGACAAAAACAATAATGTTAAAAAATTAGACACTAAGGAACCTCAATAGGAAAATATCCTTTTTTTTTCTTAAGATTTTATTTATTTGACAGAGAGAGACACAGCGAGAGAGGGAACACAAGCAGGGAGAGCGGGAGAGGGAGAAGCAGGCTTCCCGCTAAGCAGGGAGCCCGATGTGGGGCTCGATCCCAAGACCCTGAGATCATGACCTGAGCTGAAGGCAGACGCTTAACGACTGAGCCACCCAGGCGCCCAGGAAAATATCCTTATAATTGTTCAGAATTATCCAGAGAAAATAAAATTCTTCATATGAATAAAATATGTATGTTGTTACTAGACATCATTTCCCACTGTTTTTCTTTAGATTATTGTCATCCTACTAATGATATGTCTCTCCCCTTCTCTTTTTCTCCTGGATCCTCCCCTTAAGTGGGGTAGGAAAGGTATAATCTTGTGAGTGAGCAATGTCCATATTCCCTTAACAAAGAAATCTCAGCAACTAGGTCACTCAGAATATTTAGCACTTCACTCAATACCATTATAAGCAGCAGATAAAGAGCATCTAATGATGAGAATACACTAAAAAGTTTCCTTGAAAATTTAAGTGACAATCACAGTGAGCAACCATAATATCTTAATGTACCGGGAAAACTGAAATGGGTTTGTTTTTAAGTCTCAGAACTACTGATTTTGTTGAGAGGACAGAAAAGGATATGTGTAGCTGACCCAGTGTGGAAAGGGTAACTCAGTATTAAAATTTTTCAATAGGATACTTGGTATAATTACTTTATATTCCTTGGACACTAGAGGATTATCATAGCAATATAAATGGCTCTATTAACTAAAGAGCTAAAAATACATCCTATGTAATACTAATAAATTTCAAGCTGGAAAAATTCATAAATTGATTACAACTATATGTAATTTTCCTATTATACTAATACATAATTATTATGCTTATCTATAAAAATCTTTAAGCATAATGAGTGATTCACTTAGGTATATTTACATACATACAGATATTATTATAGGAAATAGCCATATTGTAAAATCTGTTGCAATGATTATGTATAAAATGGAATCTGATATTTGACTTATATGACCAATGAATCAGGAGGCCATCATAATACCTCTTTAATAAAGCAAATAAAAATACAGAAAATCTGTGGATTTTATCATAAAGTTGTATGATAAAGACATGTTCTTCATTTAAGCAAAGAAAAGTATAGCCTAATTCTGAACAATTATAAGGAGAGAAGGTAAAATGATCCCAAATTTTAATGGCATTGGATTATATGTCTTTCACAATACTTGGTTCTAAGTTAAGTAATGATTACATAAGCATAACTTGTCAGGAACTACAGAAACACAACTAACAAAAATATGGGGATGGAAGTTGAAAAAGAATTAGAAGTAGTATGTTCAAATTTACACATTAAAAAAATTAGTAAATAAAGGTATTTAAAGGTGCTTACAGTTATGGTGGTATCTACCAGAAACAGTTATGAATACTAAAGGCTAAGTATGCTTACCTCTAAGACATGGTAAGAGATATGAGGGAGGAATGGAGCAAATTACTTTTGCTTATTTTTTATCTAACTGCTCTGTTAATATTTAGTTGCTATAACATAATGATTAAGGGTATCAATCTACAACCAGACTGCTTTGGTTCAAATCTTAGTTTCACTGCTTACAACATCTATTTATGCATCTTAAATACCTATTTATCTTAGTGTCCTCTTCTGTAAATTTAAAAATTAAAAGTGGTTCTATTGGAGGGTTCTTATCAGGGCTTAATGAGCTAATATTTAAAAAGCATTTGCTGGGGTACCTGGCTAGCTCAGTTGGTAGAGCATGTGACTCTTGATCACAGGTTGTAAGTTCAGAATAATTAAGATTATTTATAAAATACTGGCAGTTCTAATTTATAAGCAAGTTCATTTGTAAGTCACAGAATATAAAGGTCAGAAAAGACTTTAGAGCCCATCAACTTCCCACTCCATTTTTTTGTATAAACCCTTCTGGAACATCCTTATCACTGACAGATGGTCATTCATCCTTTGGTTAAAAATGTCAAGTGATCACAAGCTTAGTAATTTAAAGGCAGCCCATTTTGCATCTGGACAGCTGGAGTCTTTATTAAATTTTACTTCTATTAAACTGTTTCCCTATAGTCACACATACTTGCTACAAGTATTTATTTAATGCCAGATATGTCAAATACATTGAAATCACAGAACTAACCGTCCAATGGAAAAGACAAGAATCACCAAATAATAGCACAAATATATTATTATAAATTGAGAAAATGCAGAGAAGGGGAAAAAAAGTTACTGTTAATGTTTAGCTGGGACTCACACAAAAAACAGGCTTAAAAAAGTACTATTGCATGAACTAAGAAGAGGGGATTTAAATGGAGGTTGGGGGGACTGGAGTGGAGGATGCCCAGAGGAGAAGTGGAGAGGAAAGAGTGTTTCACTACAGAGATCAGAGTAAGGACAACTGGATGTGTGGGTTCTGAGGCAGACAGCTGCATTCAAGAAACCAAAAGAGGGACAAAGTATGTGACCCAAACTACACAAGAGGGAAAATGCTGCAGGGGGAAACTGGAGAGGTAGAAGAGGTCAGGCAGTTAGGGCGCTAAGGGTCCTTCTAAATTTGCTACTATCTCCACCCTAAAGTGACACCCGGTACATTTTCACATTACAATATACATGACAGTAGTTAACTCTGTTTCTCACATCTCAGCTGAACAAGCGTTTCCAATTCCATCCACCATTTTTCACACTGTCCAGAAATGTCACTCTTCCAACTGGCTTCCTCTGCTGTCAAAGCTATACATTTGGGTTTGTTATAAGTTTAACAATGTATTGCTAAAACTAATCACAATATTATACTTGTCATCTTTGTTAAATAATGAGCTGAGCTACTATTGATATTTGCTGTGATCATATGATCCATGTCCAAATCAGGTCATATTTGAAGGTCAAAGTGGGAACTATCATGAAGTGGGAAAGTTACACGAAGACAGTAAATGTAAACCAGTCCTCTTAAGGGCAAACCAGGGTTTATAGTTACCCGAATTACTGCTTCTCTTCCATTGTACACAGTCTACTTCCCTTTGACCTGGAGGATTGCCTGATAAAAACAGGACGCCCAATTAAATTTGAAGGTCAGACAGAGAATAAATACATTTTCAGTATAAGTATGTCCCATGCAACATTTGAGATCCACTTGTACTAAAGCTTATTATCTCTCTGACCTTCAAATTTAGCTGCAGGTCCTGTATTTTCGCTGAATTTGGAAAGACTTCTCCACATCTATAGCACTCTTAGTGGCCTAACGAACATTTCCATCAACTGTGGTTCCAAATGATGACTACTTGGCACCTGGCATGGCACAGAGACCATTATTACATTCAAGTCTTCCGTAAATCATAAGATTTTCATAATGCTTGTATAGAGGACAGAAAATTACAAACAACTTATTGAGCACCTTCAATATTTCAAGCACTCTGTCATACTCTGGAAATTAAAAAATAAGTAAGACACAATTCCAACTCTCAGGATGCCACCAGAGGAAACAAGGACAAACATCTAAAATGCAAGGTGACAAGTGATATATTAAAAGTGGATAGAAAACTTGATAGGAACATAATCAGGGAGTTGTTAAATATCAGGGAAAGTTATGAAGACTGGGAATTTGATATTGAGTAGAGGTTCACCTGGGAGAAAAACTGGGAGAAGACAGCCCAAAGAGAGCTCCTAGCTTGTGCAAAATCACTATTTGAAAGTGTTTTGGAAACATGGTACAGTGCAGTGAGCATGAGAAGATACAGCTACAGGCCAGATTAGGACAGTGGGCTACAGCAAAGGGCCTTGCTGAAGAGCATACACTGACAATTCTCATTTATTGAATGTATATCACTTGCCAGGGACAGTGGAAATAAAAGTTAAAACTAGAAAGGTAATTTGGAAGTTATTTGAACCTGGATCTATGACAGAAGAGCAAAGACGATCGTGAAGTACTCAGCTTAGGCAGTGGGCTAGATCGTGATGCCATTTCCCAAGAGGAAAAAAAATCAGAGGAAGAGTCAGTAGGAGGTGAGAGAAGAGGAGGCAAAGTGGAGCTTGGGCATGTTAAATCTAAACAGTGTTTCCCTTTTTATTTTCAATAGGGTGATGGCAAAATCACTTTTACTTGATGACTAATGAAGTTATGAAGTCAGAACAGCATTTCTGTGGATGTTTGGCTATTTTTAGCTTCTTCATTGCCAAAGTGAAGGGTTGTACAATGAACAGGTACATGAGTGGCAATGATGCGAGTTTCTCTTGACTATAACTCTAGACCAGTGTAGCCCAGGTCTCATTTCTCAGGGTCAAGTTCTCACTATTCTGAGACGGAGCTGCCCTCATAGGAAGGTTGATGGCATCCCAGATTGCGAAACAGAAGTGAATTGATAAGAAAGTTATTTCCTGATTGAATCACATAATTATACAGTTAGCCCTGAGTTCTGTTTTTAGAGACCGAAGTTAAAATTTACTTCCTCGGAATGGAGGTGATTGTATGTTAGGCATCTAAGAAAAGAGTGAACAGCATTAATCAGTAATGCATTTACTTTTATAAACCAAAGTTATTTTCTGAGAACCTCAGGAAGTTTCCTTGAAGTCTATTCACTCCAATTACTCTTTGGATCTTTTAGTGAGTTTTTACAAATGAAATTTATATTAGTACAATACCTTTCTAATATTTGGGGTTTCAATTTTTTACTTCTTTTTCTCTCTGCTTCTTTTATTTAAATGACATTTAAAGAGCTAAGGAAACATTTATATATTCCCCCGGTGCTTTGCCCCTGGTAAGCACTCAATAAATGGTTTTGACTGACTACCCAATGTGTATTATAATAGTGGGAAGTTCTTTTTTGCTAAAGAGAAAAATTAACCTATTCCATTCCTTTTTTGCATATAAACTAAGGTTGCCTCTTATCCTTAATTCTGCTATGAAATAGTTCTGCTTTGAAAATGGCAGATATGCAATTTCTAGAAATATAAAATAGAAAGTATTATTTTTAAGTAGCTAGAATAAAATAAACCACAAACATTCATTAAAATAATAAAATAATTAGTATTTTTATCAGTGAAGACTCACATGTATAACTGATTTTCCAAAACATAGCAAAATCATTTTGCCCAGTCATCTAATTATGTATTTATTTTGCTTTCCACTTAGTAAACTTTAATTTTTCTATAATTTATAATTATTTTGAGTCTATTTGTAACATTGACATTTTTCATAATATTGGGAGGTTTAAACCCTATTGAGGCATTCTTTCTACAGTGAAAACATAACCAAATATCATATCAAGATTGTAAGCTATTTGCCATGTGATTGATTTCAGCAGAATATTTTGCTTTACATCACATATGCTTTACTGCTTCCAATTCCCTCTTTACTTTTTAGCACAGATCATACAAGGAATGGACCACATTCCCCCGATATTCCAATAATACTAAGATACAGGGCATATCCAACTCACATTCCAAAATTCTGGCAATCTTAGGCCGCATACCAAGTCAATGAATATGTATTAAGTATTCACTTTGCAATTAGAAGAAGATATGCAGTTCTTGGGGGCAGACATCTGTTACTTTTACCAACTTTAAATTTCCTTTATAGTAGGTATGGAGCCTCACATTGGTTTGTGAGCATATACAAAGGGCTTTGTGTCAGCCAGCTACCTCTGATTGTAACAAAACATCCCAATTCTAAGTGGCTTAGAATGAGCATTTACTCGTATGGGTCTGTGAATAGGCAAAGGGGAGCCTTGCTCCTGGCCAGAGCTCAGTGGGTCCAGGGCTGCTCCACATGGTTTTCATCTTCCTCAATCATATCTGAAGACGGCATTATAAAATGAAATTTTTTTAAAAGAATTCATTTATTTGACAGAGAGAGAGACAGTGAGAGAGGGAACACAAGCAGGGGGAGTAAGAGAGGGAGAAGCAGGCCCCCTACAGAGCAGGGAACCCCATGCGGGGCTCGATCCCAGGGCTCGATCCCAGGACGCTGGGATCATAACCTGAGCCGAAGGCAGATACTTAACAACTGAGCCACCCAGGCACCCCTGAAATTTTTTTTAGCAATGAAACAGCTTTCCCTTTCCCAGACTGCTTTCTGCATGCAGAAAGTTGGGGGCCCAGAAATATTTTTGTTTTATTTTTGTTTTATTTACTATTTAAAGCAGGATTAGTATCTTTTAGTTCAGATTTATGGCATTTTGTAAGATATTTCTTCCAAATACCTTGTGGGTGTTCTATGTATCAGATTCCACAAGTCTTGGGGGTAAATGTCTTTCTCTCCAGACTTAATTATTTGGTTTTGGGGCATATCTGGCCCACACATTTTCTAGGAGACCTACTGCCTGGCTAAAAGTGTCCACTAGAGACCATTTAATCACTTCTAGAGAATTTAACAAAAGGGTGTTGGGGTCATATCTTTGACTTGGTTTTTACCCTGAGTGTATATCTTACTGTATGCATCCTTGTTTTAAAATTTGCTAGCAGAAGAGTCTAGAGTTGAGAAAAAGTTCTAGCTTCCAAGCCAACAGTTCTGCTTGCAAACTGGACAATTCTTTCCTTAACGTATGTGTTGCAGAATAGTATTACATGTAGCTACGATGATTTTGATATCTACCTGGCTACCATCCTTCTCCAGTGGACAAGTTCTTAAGGTCCATTTACTATATTACATGTTACTGCAAGCAACAACCCTGCCAAATATTTCAACATTTCATATGGTCATCAACTCATCCTGATTTGCCCATGACTTTCCCAGTTTTAGCACTGAATGTCTCATATTCCAAGAAACCTCTCAGTTCCAGACAAACTGTGATAGTTACTGTACTATTATGTAACATGTGACACAGGCTTGCAAATTTTAAAGCATCCTATAACAATGTCCTTATATCTTTTAACAGATTGCTCACCTACCACTTCCCAATTCTAAATATGTATATAATGACAGCACCCCACTTATCAGTAACAATTTCTATATCAGTAGAACAATACATCTCTAAACTCAGTAACTTAAAATTACAAAAATTTATTATTGTTCCCATGCCTGGGTGGTTGACTGATTGGAACAGGGCTCATTTGGGGGCAGCTCAGTTCCACATGGCTCTTATCCTCTTCAGACCAGTGAGAAAATCTTGCTAAATTCCTTTTATGGCAATGGCTGAGACATAAGAACAAGCCCAACCATACAAGCACAAGTGCAAACTTCTGATTTCTTGATATCTGCTAATACTTCATTGGCCAAAATAAATCAAGTGGCCAAGCCCAAGGTCAACAAGCAGGGAAATACACTGCACCATTAATGGGAGGGAAGGTGTGGAAGAGTAGCAACCAGGTTATATTACATTTAAGCATTAATTTTTACTATAAGTTACACTATGTTTCGGTAGTCAGGTATACCTCATTTAGGTGTGAGGTTTAAGTTCTCTTGAATAAATAACTTCATACTATCTAATGAGGTCAACCCACCCAATCTTCAAGATTTTGTTTACATTGTCAGAGTGCTATCAGGAAGTAAAGGGCAAATAAGAATATTATGAATTTACCAACCATCTTAGAAGGAGAGACCCAGCTAGAAGCAAGAGAAAGTGCGGATGGAGTTATAATCATGGTGATCAAGAATGCCAGGAGCATTTAAAGAGGAGAGAGCTAACAGAAGAACCAATCGACAGTCACCCACCCTGTGCAACAACTGACTTTTCTTTTGCTATTTTTACTATCAAATACAATCTTTCTGCTAAGTTGATTGCATCCTGAATTTTTTGGTGCTTCTTTTCCTATTTTTCCAATAGAACAGTCACTGTCCTATTAAGTCTTTTAAAAAATTAATATAGCTATTTCCTATCATAAAAGTAGTTTGGGTTACTACAGAAAATACAAATAATTAGAGGTTAAAAAAAAGAAATCCAGAATCCTATAGCCCAGATACCGTCACCTAAACATGATACAGCATCTTTTTACACTCATTTTTCTATGTATATTTTCCATGGATGTAATAAAAATAGTACGCAAAAATAGTTCTACATAAATTATATCTTCATTTTACAGCTTGCAAGCATGTTCATCTGCATACCTTCCATTTCAAATCCTTGTATCAAACAGGCTTTCTTTTACTGCTGTTTTCCTGAATTGAAATAGGATATGCTTTTCCTGTATGCTAGGTTCTTAAAAGGGAAGGGGCTCATAAAAAACAAAACTGTAATATAGACTTGTATACAAACTAAATGCAAAACATAATACAAAAATGCAAAACCCTTTGGATTGTTACCAGGGCTTCTTTCCTGGCTTTGACCTGCCTGAAGCACTTAGAATGTCGGGACTCTTTTGCAAAATGCAATGCACCAGTGATGATCCTCAGTTCCTCCAGCCCACACTTCAGCCACAACCACGAAGATTTCCTGCCAAACATTTGTTGTTACAATCAAGAATGGATTCAGGCCTTGTTAGTCCAAGGACCCTTATTCAGGCTGCTCTGGAATGGTCCATGATTATCGTGCCAGAAGGTACATCTGCCTAGCTTTCAGGTGGAATTTCAGAATCCACTCAAAGATTTATTTGGGTGATCAAGCACAGTCTGTGCCTTTTTAAAAGAGCATTTTCCTCAGCCTTGCAGTGAGAAAAACTTCCTCCTGGAGTCTGTTAATATAAGCATGTCAATATAAACATGCTGATTTCAAATCCTAGTCTACAGCATGTAAGAGAGATTTTGCCTTAACCAGTGTCTTACATATGCTAGCTAGTTGTTGGAAGAATTTGTTGTGGGGCGCCTGGGTGGCTCAGCCATTAAGCGTCTGCCTTCGGCTCAGGTCATGATCTCAGGGTCCTGGGATCAAGCCCCGCTGAGCTCCCTGCTCCGCAGGAAGCCTGCTTCTCCCTCTCCCACTCCCCCTGCTTGTGTTCCCTCTCTCGCTGTGTCTCTCTCTGTCAAATAAATAAATAAAATCTTTAAAAAAGAAAAGATTTTGTTGTAGGGAGGCTAATCAAGAGATATTTTAAGAAAAAAAATTAGCAACTTAATTATTTTTGTTTATGCATTTGGGTTTCATTTAGTTTTGATTTTCCTTAAAATTCAAACATAATAACTCTTGTACACACATTACAAAATTGATAAAAGGTCCAGATGGAAAGCAGGAATTCCTGGTTTTTCCAGTCCACAAACCACTCCCTACTGGCAACAACTTTCAGTTCTTCAAGTTATTTCTTCAAGTATTTATTCTGAAATTTAAAAATAATATACCATGCTGCTTTCCCTTAATTTATTCATTTCATAAATTATTTGTTCATATTTTGTGATGCTGGATGACCATTTAGCCTTCCCAAAATTATCACACTCTGTACTCAAATTAACAAATAATATTTACATTATTATAATGGTGACACAAATATTATTCAGAGCTAAGTAGTAGTCTACAATTATTCTTTTTTTTTTTTTTACGTTTTCTTATTTTTCCTTCATTTACAATTTTTGGGGGTCTTTTTCTTTTACTTACATGGCTGACAGTTACAATTGAGAGCCTCAGTGAAGCATGCCTCTCTTTGTCCATGCCCTTTGCTATGTAACTTTGCTATTCATTGTTCATTCCATTAACAAACGGTCTGTTTCCCTTCCTCCTGAATCTGGGCTGGAATTTGACTTGTTTTGACCAATGAAATGAGAATGAAATGATATTATTCTAGTTCCTAGATTAGGTCTCAAAGGACCTCCCTGGAGTTTCTGCTTTTGCTCTCTGGGAACCATGAGACAACATGATGTAAAGAAGCCAGGTGGAAAACCACAAGGAGAGAGAGGCCAAGGCTGCATAACCTTTAAAGACTTTACAGACAAATGCAAATGCTTAAGACCCTGCACAACCAGCAGAAGAATTGCCCTAGAATCCTGAGAGTCAATAATCCCTTGTTGTTTCATGTAAATTGCGTATCCCACAGAAAAAAATGGGATAAATACAAAGAACAACATGGAGTGACTTTACAGTGTTCAAAAGAAAGTAAAAAAAAAAAAAAAAGAAATAGAATGAGATGTATCAGTCTTTAGTACTTACATTACTTAAATACATGCATTCGAAATAATACCCATTTTGTACAGTTACTATAGATACAGACAATACATAGCAAACATATCAAAATGGTGTCTTACAGTGAAGACATCTTCCATGTGACAAGAATGAAGAAGACATTCTTACGGTGAAGAAATGAAGTGTGGCATAGGGATAAAAAGAAATAAGAAAATTAGGAGTGGGATCTTGCAAAGACCAATGAGGACAATGGCCATAAATGAGGAGTGTGATGAGTTCAGCCCTCTGCCTCTGAGATACCCTCTCCCCCCAAAAAACCTACCACACACACCACTTACCTTACTCAGATTCATTAAATCAAAACTTTGTTAGTGGTGCCCAGCCATTGCTATTATTTTAGAGCTCCCCAGGCAATGGTAATATGATAGGCAATAATGGTTGATAGCTATTAATCTGGCATCATGAGGTTCTCTTCTAAATTTTAATTAATTAATTAATTTACTTACTCTCTGTGTTTTTGTTTGTTTGTTTTCCTGGACTTTTCCTCCTGGAATCTTCCACCTCCAATCTGTTTTCATCTGT
Organism: Mirounga leonina; assembly: GCF_011800145.1. NCBI lineage: Eukaryota > Metazoa > Chordata > Mammalia > Carnivora > Phocidae > Mirounga > Mirounga leonina. Next base: position 43,737,901 of record NW_023270316.1, read on the forward strand.
AGGTTTATAGCCCATCCGGAAACTCTTTGCTACTCTCTTCAGTCAGTTACACTGTTTCTTGTATCTTAGCTTTTTACCTCAACCTGTTTACTAACTTCTTTTTATGAAGTATATTCTTCAGTATCCTAACAACAAAGTGTGCACTGGAGATAAGTTTTATAAGTCTTTTCATGCTTATAAATGCCTTACTCTGCCTTTATACTCACTTCATAGTCTTGCTAGAAATAAATTTATGAATTGAAAATTAGTCTGTGCTATTTTGCCTCTCATTTTTTTCCTTTTATAATATAATTGAATTTTATTTATTTATTTTTTCTTCCCTACATCTACCCCTATCAACCCAACCCAGGAGCTCTTAGAGTTTAGCATTTGGCTTTTAAATAGGTCATGTAGATTTACATGTTTTAATCCCCACATACAGGATAACTTTAAATTATCTTTTGTAATTGATATCTAGACTAAGACACTATTGTCAAAGAGTATACTCTGTATGATTTGAATCATTTAAAGTTTATTGAGACATGATTTGTGGACTAACACATGATTAATATTTATAATTATGTCATGTATGCTTAATGAATATTTTATAGTTGTTGGGTGAAATATTTTATATGTGCCATTAGGTTAAAATTGTTAAAATGTTTCTTAGATCTTCTACATACTTAACAAATTTTTTGGCCTATTTCACTAATTACTAAGAGAGATGAGTTTAAAAAGAGGTAAAACCGTCCTAAAATTCCTATGGAACCACAGAAGTCCCCGAATAGCTTAAGCAACGCTGAATAAGAAGAGCAAGACTGGAGGTATCACACCTCCTTATTTCAAACTATACTACAAATCTATAGTAATCAAAATATTATGGTGTTAGCCTAAAAACAGACCTACAGAACAATGGAACAGAATAGCCCAGAAATAAACCCACTCAAATACATGAACTAATTTCCAACAAAGGCACCAAGAATACACAATGAAGAAAGGATAGTCTCTCTAATAAATGGTGCTAGGGAAATGGGATATCCATATGCAAATTAATGAAACTGAACCTCTATCTTATATCACATGCAAAAATCAACTTAAAATGAATAAAATACTTAAAACATAAGATGAAAAACCATAAAAGTCTTAGGAGAAAACATTGGGAATAAATTCCTTGACATTGGTCTTGGCAATGATTTTTTTGGATCTGACACCAAAAGGACTGGCAAAAAAAAAAAAAAAAAGTAAAAATAAACCAGTTAGACTACATCAAACTAAAAATCTTTTGCACAGCTTTGGAAACCATCAACAAAATGAAAAGGCAACCTACAGAATGGGAAAAATATTTGTAAATCATGTATCTCATAAGGAGTAAATATCCAAAATGCATAAGAAACTCATAACTCAATAGCAAAAAAAAAAAAAAAAAAATCCTAAGTAACTCAATTAAAAAATTATCAAAGTAGACAATTTTCTAAAAAAGACATGCAAATGGCTTATAGGTATATGAAAAGATGTCAACATCACTGATCATTGGGAAATGCAATTCAAAACCACAATGAGATATCACCTCATATCTGTTAGAATTGCTATTATCAAAAAGACAAGAGATAATTTTAATTGTTAGTGAGAATGTAGAGAAAAGGGAACTCTTGTCTACTGTTGGTGTGAAAGGAAATGTAAATTGGTACAGCCATGGGGCACCTGGGTGGCTCAGTCAGTTAAGTGTCTGCCTTCAGCTCAGGTCATGATCCCAGGGTCCTGGGATTGAGCCCTGTGTTGGGCTCTCTGCTCAGCAGGAAACTGCTTCTCCCTCTCCCTCTGCCTGCTGCTCCCCCCGCCTATGCTCTCTGTGTCAAATTAAAAAAACATTGTTTAATAAATAAATAAATAAATAAATAAATAAATAAATAAATAAGTACAGCCACTATGGAAAACAGTAAGGAGATTTCTCAAAAAAAAAAAATTGACCACCAATTAAAAATTGATTACCATATGTTCCCCAATTCCACTACTGGGTATTTTTTTAAAGGAAACGAAGTCACTATATTGAAAAGATAACTACACCTCCATGTTCACCGCAGCATTATTTACAACAGCCAAGACACTGAAACAACCTAAGTGTTGATCAATGGATAAATAAATATTATTCAGCCAATAAAAAGGATATCTTACCATATGCAATGACATGAATTAATCTGGAGGGCGTTATGTAAGTAAAATAAACCAGAAAGAGAAAGGCAAATACTGTATGGCATCCCTTACATGGGGAAACCTATTTTTTTTTAAAAGTTGAACTCAAAGAAACAGAATATAGAACATTTGGTAACTGGGGGTTGGAGGCTGGGAGAAAAGGGGAGATGTTGGCCAAAAGGTACAAACTTTTTTAAGTTTTAAAAAGAATAAGTTCTGGAGACCTAATGCACAATGTGGTAACTACAGTTAATAATAATGTACATTTGAAATTTTCTAAGAGAGTAAATCTTAAGTGTTCTCACCACACACACACAAAATGATAACTATGTAATGTGATGAATATATTAATTAGCTTGATTGGGGTAATCATTTCATAAAGTAGAAAGTATATGAAATCACCACATTGTACACTTTATAAAATATTACAATTGTATTTGTCAATTATACCTCAATAAAGCTGGAAAAAATAGTTCTTGGTACACAACAGGCACTGAACAATTTTTGTTGAATAAATGAATCCCTAACTGATATAGATGACAATAAATAAGTAAACAAATAAACAAATAAAATCAACCACTGTGATTATGGATTTATTTCAATTGCCTTACATAATTTAAGAAGATTATTGAGACAAATTAAAATAGCACAATTTCCTGGTGAATTGAATCTTTTTATCATTTTGAAGTAACTTTTATTTCTAATAATGCTTTTTGCAACAAAGTATATTTTGAATGTCATCAATGTACTTAAAATTGCTTTCTTTTGGGAGCGCCTGGGTGGCTCAGTTGGTTAAGCAACTGCCTTCGGCTCAGGTCATGATCCTGGAGTCCCTGGATCGAGTCCCGCATCGGGCTCCCTGCTCAGCAGGGAGTCTGCTTCTCCCTCTGACCCTCCCCCCTCTCATGTGCTCTCTCCCTCTCATTCTCTATGTCTCAAATAAATAAATAAAATCTTTAAAAAAAAAACTGCTTTCTTTTGGTTGGTATTTACATGCCTATCTGAATGTAAATGTTACATTAATCCTTTTTATATTACTCTATTTCAGATTTATCACAAACAACTTATGACTGGATTTTATTTTTTATCAAATAATTATCATCTTTGAATTCAAACATACTTGTACATTAACATATGATTACTGCAATATTTACATTTAATTCTATCATCTTATTTTATGCTTTTTATTTGTCCTGTTTTTGCCTTCTGTAGAATTAAATGATTATTCTGTTACCATTCCACTTTGTCTTTTGTACCAATACGAGAGTTAACATATTTTGCTTCTTTCATTGGTTACCATAGTGGAAAGGAAGGAGTTAAACAGCTAACCTCTAATTCATTCCTTTCCAGATTACAGGAAGGATGTACCCAGGGGAAAGAAAACAAGGCAGGTGACCTGGCCTAATTTCCTGATAAACATGACTACTGGTATTCTCGGTAAACAGATTAATGATATTTTCTAGGAGGTAAATCTTTATGGAATGTTTTAAAGAGGAATTTGAGGCTAAAGGATTACTTATAGTAATAAGCCTTTTAGAATCCATAAATTTGGGCGCCTGGGTGGCTCAGTTGGTTGAGCGACTGCCTTCGGCTCAGGTCATGATCCTGGAGTCCCGGGATCGAGTCCCGCATCGGGCTCCCTGCTCGGCAGGGAGTCTGCTTCTCCCCCTGACCCTCCTCCCTCTCATGCTCTCTGTCTCTCATTCTCTCTGTCTCAAATAAATAAATAAAAAATCTTAAAAAAAAAAAAAAAAAGAATCCATAAATTTATGAAGCATTTTTCTCTAAGAATACATCATGTAAACTGGAAGTATGAAATGGACATGAATGAACCCTCCCAGTTGTGTGAGGTGATAATTTATGTACTTCACTTAGAAATGACTTCCAGTCTGGACCAGAGACTGGATATCCCTTAAGAGAAGGAAAGACTTGAGTAGCTACCTCAATGCCCATACCTCTCCCTGCTCTGCAGATCCTCTTTATCACCTCTATTCATGTTTTTTATGTTATGTTAATCACCATACATTACATCATTAGTTTTTGATGTAGTGTTCTATGATTCATTGTTTGCGTATAACACCCAGTGCTCCATGCAGTACGTGCCCTCTTTAATACCCATTACCAGGCTAACCCAACCCCCACCCCCCTCCCCTCTAGAACTCTCACTTTGTTTCTCAGAGTCTATTCTTGAAATTAATAGTAAAACTTGATAAGGGTTAGGAGTTTGATTTGAAAATCAGGTCTTCTGTATTGGTTCATCTGGATTGCAACATGCGTTCTCTACTTACCAAATGTAACTTGAATCAAAACTTTTGCTCTCTTACTTGATAAATTAATTACTTTAAATTACCGGAATAGTTTATTCTCTGTCAGTTTATGTACTATTTCTGTATTTGTTTTAATTCTCTATTTTATAATCCAAAACATTTTCTTGTTTTGGGTCTTTTTTCTTATTTGTTTGCTGGTTTTAGACAATTAATGCTCATTTGTTCTCCCTTCTGCAAATATTTACCCCACTGTTTTGGCTCTTCATTCTTTCCTATCCTCAAATCTTCCATTTTGGATCACTTTGCTTTACACTAACATATATCCTTTATAATTTACTTTAGTGTACTTCTCTGGGTGGTGAATTGTATGTTTATATTTCTTTGAAAATGTGTATTTTGAAGATTTTATTTATTTATTTGAAAGAAAGAGCACAAGCAGGGGGAAGGGCAGAGGCAGAGGGAGAAGCAGGCTCCCCATTGAGCAGGGAGCCTGACTCAGGGCTCGATCCCAGGACCCTGGGATCATGATCTGAGGTGAAGGCAGATGTTTAACCAGCTGAGCCACCCATGTGCTTGAAAATGTGTATTTTGAAAGTGATTTTGAAATATATATTCATTGGGCATAATATTCCAGGTTAGATTTTTTTTTTTTTAATCAAAGTTTTCTGGGGCACCTGGGTGGCTCAGTCAGTTAAGCGTCTGACTCTTGGTTTCAGCTCAGGTCATCATCTCAGGGTCCTGGGATTGAGCCCCATGTCGGGCTCCATGCTCAGTGCGGAGTCTGCTTGACCCTCTCTCTCAACCTCTGCTCCTACCCACCCTCTCTCTCAAATAAATAAAAAAATCTTTAAAAAAATCAAAGTTTTCTCATTCTATTGTAAATATATATTACAGAAGATATAAGTAATAGATTACTATAATTTTTATAGTATCCTCAATGCCTATTTTCTATTTTGTATTTTCCATATCTTCTCTATATTCTTTAATAATTCTGATTAATAAGCTTCATTTAGTTGTGTTTAATCTATAGTTTTTAATTTTAATTTTTGTGTTTTTCACTTTCAGAGTTTCTATTTGATTCTTTTCCAAATCAGCATTTTACTTTTTATAGTTTCTTGCTCTCTGTAATTATTTTCAAGATTTTCCCCCATGTCTTTTAAAGTTGGTTATTTTATAACCTGTGTCTGATAATTTCAATATCTCAAGTTTTTGTGCTGTTTTTTGTTTTGTTTTGTTTTTCACTGATTTTTATTTATTGTGTCTTATTGTGTGTCTAGTTATTTTAGGCTATAACTTGAACACTGTGTGAAAATTAATTTATGGGGTAATTTGAGGTCTGGGTTAGCAGATCTTTTTCCCAGGAAAAAATTTCATTAGCTTCATCTGGAATCCTAAGGGCACTATATTTCCAGGAAATATTTAGTCCAATTATACATGTGAAGTTCACTGGATCATTCAGGAGCCAGAACACTAAACTGAATTATTGATGAAGTCCTAATAATTCCAGTTAGTTTTGCCATGAAATTATAGCCAATCAGTTCTCAGCTTAAGATGGGGAAGGGTATCAGACTCTGTCTTGTGCATAAACCTGGTTTTTGGCTCTTATGTCTTTGTCCCTTAAAGTGCCAAAAACACAGCTCAGTTTCATAGCTGTTTGGTCTATATAAACAAATGTCCACAGGGTAAAGGTGACTTGTAGTGCTACGTTTAAATATCCGGATTTTTATCCTTTCCTAAAAATTTGGACAGATTAAAAGTGTTATTGTTAGCATTTCAGTTGCTTTTCTAAAATTTTTTTCTTTTAATAATGGCTACATAGCTTATAGAATTTTTATTTAAAGAGAAATGGAAAACATTGATGTGATGTAACTTTTGTTTTTTTCTCTCATTTCTCTTGATAGTTCTTTTCTGATGATACTATATTGCTGCTGTTTTATTTGAAATAAAATATAAGAATATGCTAATGGCAGGGGTGCCTGGATGGCAAATTGGTTAAGCGTCCGACTCTTGATTTCAGCTCAGGTCATGATCTCAGGGTCTTGAGATGAAGCCTGGTATCAAGCTTGGTGCTCAGCAGGGAGTCTGCTTGAGAGTCTCTCTCTCCCTCCCCCTCTACCCCTCCCTCCCTCTCTCTCTCTTAAATAAATACATAAATCTTTAAAAAAATATATGCTAATGTCAAGAAATGGTGACAAAATTCCCCATTTATAAGTCATTTACACATAGAAAAGCCAAGTGATCCCAAATAATCACTATTAATTCAGTACTAAAAATTATCAAAGTAAACAAATTCATACCTTGAATACTAATAAATGTATCTCAAACTAAATAGAAAATTATTCCTGAACTTTTTTATATAGCAAACTTTATATTTGTAAAAAAAAAGTTATTAATAACTGCAAGTATATAATCCCATCCTTAAAATAAGTAGTTGTTTTTCTTGAAAACAAAAAGTAATATGAAAGATTGAGAATAAGGTAACTTCACCATTTTATCGAGTGGATTTACAATAGCTTATCCAGGTGGCTTTGAGTTCTCTTTCTCCTCTCCTCCCCAACGACCCTCTTATCTCTTGAGTTTCAGACAGTCAAAAGTACATGGTTGGCTGAGGCTGATAGTTAAGGGGGTTTCATAATATATAACTCTACTTCCACTTTTTAACATTCTAATTTACTGGTTAGGCAAATGTTGAATTTGTGAAATAAACCATCCAATTAAATTGGCATCTTTTTCTTTGTTCTTTTTTCAACTGTCCTCTCTCTCTCTCTGCCCCTCCTCCCCTGCTCCTGCCTGTGAGCATGCTCTCGCTCTCTCTCAAATGCCTTAGTGCCTATGCAAAGTACTTATGCAAAACTATCAGCTTAAAGGGAATCAACAGTAAACTGTCAAATTGCTACATTGGTAACCGCAAGCAAGTTGGCAAGCAGCTTGGCAATGAAGAAACAGAAAACTCTACGGACATACATACCTCCCCTTTTGCTGCTGACATGGTAGACGTGTTGCCTGTAGCCCATTGGTCCTGTGTAGTCAATTGGATGACAACAGATTGCTATCAGAGAGTCCTCATTCCTGTGTTCTGAGAAGTATCTGGCAAGGCCTACCCCTTTCTCGCAGGTGCTGTGCTCCACTGCAGGTGACAGAATCTTCCTTGAGAGAATCCAGCTTCTGGAAGAAAAAAGAAAGCCAACTTCAGCTGTTGAGCCATAGCACAGAATCGACAAGAGCTTTGTCACAACTTTTAAATATTCATGAATTTCCAGGAGTTGGAGGCAATGGGGAGACTAAGCTGGCCAGGAGAGGAATGCTGTCCCTGTGTTAATGTGATAAGAAATGGTATGAAAAACTTATGGTATTAAGCATTTCAGCTGTATCATATTAGCACTGTATCATAGACCTCGCTTTTCTCCAGCACAATACAGAAATCATTATTATGTTAAGACTTTCTTCCTAAGAAATAATTGGGAAAAAAGCTAATGGGATAGGAAATCTAAAATACATTGAGATTTCAACACTTTTCTTTAAAAAAAAGGGGGAATCTTTAAAACTCTTCCTCAAATCAAAATATATTTGAAAACATTTGGTTTACAGTGTCTTCCAGAAATGTCATAAACTAATTTTGTTAGAAAATTTGTATTACTACTTATTCTTATTTTATCTACTGGCAGAAATGTGGGTATATGTGCTCGTGGATGTGTTTGGGGGAGTCTGTGTGTGTGTGTGTGTGTGTGTGTGTGTGTGACTGCATATGTGTTAAGGTTTGTGTGGGATGTGAGTATAAGGTATGTGAATGTGCTCTTACAAGAATAGGCAGTAACCATAAAATTAGAGCTGGAAAGGGTCCATGAAATCATGTGAGATGTTGACCTTCAAATTTTCCAAACGACTTGTGAAGAAATACACATCAGATATATACTATAGAATTCCTATTCTGTTCTTTATAAAAATGGTCAAATTTTAATATAAAAATTCATGAGTAAATCAACATTCAATATCTGTAAGCAAAATTATCTAAAATGTTTCATCCATAAAATGGTCCAGCTATCTTATTTGAATATAGAGAATAAAAAGAGCTATTTTTTTCTATTTACTAATTTCATTTTGAAAAGTGGGAGAGGTAGGAAAAAGGAAGAAAGGAAGGAAGGAATGAAAAGAAAGTGTCAAAAGTTAAAAATTGCTGAAGTAAAACCAATGAATTACTGAAGTAGTAATTGGTAAACATTCCTTGTGCATACGCCAAAAAGACAGTTTGTGAGCCCAGAGCCCTCAGACCAAAAGACGGAATGAAGCTCAGGGGCGTATTTTTATAAAGCAGCTTATACAATGAGAAAGCAGTGGCGGTTTACTCTTCACAGTGACTGGTTATAGTATTAGAATTCTCTTAAATGATAGGGAATTGATTAGTGGTCCCCTCATATCAATTTTGGAAAAGAGTTCAAGTTTCCTGATGATTTCCAGAGGCACAAGCAAGAAATGACCCAGGTCACGTTAGTCTTGGAAAAGAAGCTAACCTAAGTTTTGTTTGTATGACTAAATTGGTTTTGTCTGCTCAGGGAATTTTCAAGGCTGGTCTCCATTTGCTTTTTATTTTAACAAAATAAAGGAAAGAAAGAAACAAGGTGGGAGAAAGAGAAAGAGAAGAAAACAGAGTGAAAGTTTTGATCCTGATATGTACATAATTAGCCTATAAACATCTGGGCTTCCCTAGGCTAACTACTGAAAGTTCCCCTCCCTAACCACTCTCACACATTCTCAGGCTGCCTTCTGTGATTTTTTTCCCCCAAAAGTTTAGGGATTAGTTTCAGGTTAAGAACAAAGAAAAAGATGCCAAGCACTAAATTCAAGAAGAACCTGTTTTAGACACTGTCAGAACTGAAGTCAGAATAACAGGAAAGGATTTCAAGGATTCTCAGTCCAATGGCTTCATTATACAAATGGGTAAACCAAGTAAGCCCTGGGACACTGTTTCAGTCAGTTGAAGCTGCTATGATGAAATATCATATAGGGGTGCCTGGGTGGCTCAGTCGGTTAAGTATCTGCCTTCGGCTCAGGTCATGTTCCCCAGGGTCCTGGGGTCCTGGGATAGCAGCCCTGCTCATCCAGGAGTCTGCTCTTCCTCTCTCTCTCTCTGCCCCTCCTCCCCTGCTCCTGCATGTGAGCATGCTCTCGCTCTCTCTCAAATAAATAAATAAAATCTTAAAAAAATATATATCATATAGACTAGGTGGCTTAAACAACAAAAACTTATTTCTCATGGTTCTGGAGGATGGAAGTCAGAGATTAAGGTACCAACATGGTCAGTTCCCCTCACACAGACTTTCCTTGGTGTCACAAACTGAGAGAGATCCCGTGTCTCCTCCTCTTTTTATAAGGGCACTGATCCCATCATGAGGGCCCCACTCTCAAGGCCTAATCCAACCTATTTACCTCCCAAGTCTCAGCCCCCACACACACTTCCAAATAACGTCAACATATGAATTTGGGGACGACACAAACCTTTAGTCTGTAGCAGACACTGAGACTTGCCTGAGGACCCTGCCTCAGATATTCTACAAATTGGTCTAATATAATTTCCACTGCAAGATGACCCAATACCTGTTATTCAAAGAGGTTAAAAAGAAGGGAAAGAAACAAGTTACCAGGGGATTCACTCAAATCTAATCTTTTGCAGGCATATGATTCAACTTCATCCTATCCACCTCTTTGAAGGCACTGAGCCATCCACTTTCCCATCTTCAGTTTATCTCTCCCTCTATTCTATAAACTTTTCTTCTTTTAATTCCCATCATCCCACTCAACTACATCCCTAGTGCAATTCTTTGCACAGTCAAAGGCTACAAAATAGTCTACATTCGTATCTCCACTACCGTATTCTCTACTGCTCCTCAACATAGGCATACTGCGGTCTGGGTTCTATCCTTCTCATTCTTCAAAAGCAGAACTGAGTAAAATCACACGTGAGGGGATTGCAAATGTTATTTAAACTTCTATTATCCAATGCTCATAGTGACAGATTTTATGTATGTTGCTCAATTTACCCATCCAAAACAAATTGAGGATTATTTACATTTCAGAGAGGAGAAAACTGATACTGAAATATTAAGTAACTTGTCCATTATTGTTCAGTTTGTCTAACTATACAGATCATTGCTGCCTATCATCTTTGTCTTATAATTTCTTTGTAACCCTCTTACCTCTAAGTTACATTTAAAAAATATTTTTCCATAAATTCCCCAAGATTTAATTGATTCCTCATTCTAATACATCGAACTTGCTCTTACTAACTACTAAATCTAATGGCTTCTTTTTCAATCTTGATTTCATTTTCTAATTAATTTCCATTTGATTAATTTTTGGCTTTGGGCATTATCAGCTCTCAATCTATTCTGGTACAGAGGGGCATTTAAGAGTGTGAGCTGCAGTCAGAACAGAGATTCAACTTCATCGCTAACACTTACTAGATATGTGTGGCATTACCATATTTAACTGTTTTCTGCTTCATTCAACTCATTTTAAAAATTAAGAACATAACATAGTATTTCAAAGACTGTGGGGGGTGTGTGGCATGAAATAAAGTGTGTAAAGGGCTCAGTACAGTCTAACACCTAAGGACTCTATTAAGAGTACCCTTTATTCCCTACTGAAATGATTACCTCTTTTGTTAGCCCTACCAATCTGATTTCCCTTTCTCAGACTCTTATGGCAGCCTCTTGATTATTATAATCCAGATTTCTGCCTTTGACTCTCATTTCCCTCACCATTATCCCAAGATGCTTTTATCCAGTCTATGGTTCACCTGCCACTTCTAAGCTGATTTTTTAAAAATATAATTACATCTCTAAGTCTCACCTCTCCCCAGAAACTGGCCTGCATGTCTAAGTACTCTTGCTTGTCATTCTTTCTCAAATAAGGAATATGAAACCTAACAAGTTTAACAGATTATTTGTCACCTTTTCCCATAAAATATGCTCCCACTTATCAAGGAAAGAAATCATAGTCATCCAGAAATTTTCTCAATTCTTTACCAATTATTATCCAAATGTATTAATATGGAGGGCACACTTCTCATATCTTGATTTTCCCCTCTATTAACATATCCCCACCACTCTACTTCATGGCCTCCAAATGTCACACTCCCCGGGCAACTTGCTCTTCCCAAAATGTTTTGCTTTAGTATTCCTGAGCATCTTTGACCATGCTGTTTGCTCTACTTCTTTTCCTGTCTAGTAAATTCCTTTTGTTTTATTTTTAATTTTTAAATGCCATTGATTCCCTAAGACTTAATGGGGATTTCTTTTATGTGCTTCCATTAAAACTTTACAAGTGCTCTTCATGTGATATTATAATCATTTGATCCTTCTGCTTCCAGCAGTCTGAATATTATTCACTTTTATATACAACTAGATCTTGAAGATCTCTGATACCAATTCATTGAATGTTAGTTTATCACCTAGTAATAATTTTTTCCCTTTGGGGAAAAACTAACTCATTCTTACATAAAATTTCTTATAGTTTCCAGAAAAAATTTTAGCAAAAAGTTGAGATTCAGTTTATAAAAGTACATGTGTTATACTTACCACATAATGTTTACACCGCATAGTACTTGATACAAACAAAAGAATATGTCACATATAAATAAATTCTGAATAAAAATGATAAATTAACCCACCACCCAACTTAACTAGATCAAACCCCAAGATTTTTCAATCTTTGTTCCTTTTTTATGCCATCCCCTGCCTTGCTCTCAGATATAGCGACTAGTCTGGATTGTACATTCATAATTCCCTTGTTTTAAAAAAAAAGTGCAGTTCTTTTACATATGTAAGTATCCTTAAACAGTGTTAAATTGTTTCCTAAGATAGGAGGGATCAATTGATCTACCACCAACAGACCAGCAGTATATGAATATTCCTACTGATTCTCATGTTTACCCATACTTGCTTTGGTCAGACTTCTTAATTTTGACCAATTTAGCAAGTATAAACATACCATCTCAGTGAAGTTTTAATTTTAATTTCTCTGATTACTAATAAAGCTAATTCTATTTCTTTATTGGCCTTTTGATTAAAATAGGATCTTATATTTTCTACCTGTTGCTTCTTGCTACCCAGTGTGAGTTTTCAATACAGGACTATGAACTTAGTGCAGTATGATGGGATTAGTTTGGCTAAATAACTCCAAAGTCTATGTGAATTTAAGGATCAGTTGTCTTTTAACTAGTGGAATACAAGGAAAAAGTAGTCAATTCATAAAACAAAGCTATTCTATATTTCACTGTTATCCAATATCTAAGTTATAAAGGGTGTTATAGAAACTCTGAGTCAGAATTTTTAAGTAATGAAATTTAGCGATTCTAATCCAACACATTTTTTAAATAAATTATAAAACTGAGACACAGAAGAATGTCAATAATCTGGTTAAGATCATAGAAATGATTAGAGAGAATTAAAGTCCATATCTTGTTCCTGTTAATTCAGGATTCTATGCTATCCTACAGGATTCTACACCAGCCGAAAGTGGGACTAGTTTATAGCAGACTCAGAGAAAGAAGATTAGAAATCTATGAGCAGGTAGAGAAAATTTCAATATGTTATTAATATTTTAGATCTGTTTTAGCTATTGTTATATATTAATTGCTGACTGATAAGAATAGAAAGACTTCCTCCTGTCCTGTGTTGTTTTGGAATAATGCAAATAATTTCTCTGAAGGAATGTAGTACTAAGAGATATGGAAATAAATATTACAAAAACAAAACTTTGAACTACCATTAAAAATGCTTTGATACAAAAAAGTAAAAGCTTGTAATTACACTAATTTTTGCAATAAAAAGCTATTTTATGTAACTGTTCATTTCATAATCTCATAGACCCTATAAGAAAAAAGGATTTCTTCTTTGAGTTGACTAAAATAGTATTGAAGGAGTATGTGGAATAGAAGGAATATGTAATATGCAATATCCTTATGTGGAATAAGAAGGTGAAAAGCCAATTGAGTCTTCTAAAGTCACAACTAAATTCATTATAATGTTGTTAATCAGGGCCTAGTTCACTATATGCTGATATAAGGTTACTTCTGCATTGCCTCAATGCGGTTGTTGCTTATTCCATGAAACTTAAGAAATTTGTAGTAGGCATCTTCATCTATAATTATAACAGATCATAATATCCACAATTAAAAATTTATCAGAACTGTAATTCAATGAAAGATAAAAGACAAATATGTAACAATGTAAGATAACTGTAAATAGAATTCACTTCTTCTACCTTGCCATTAGTGAGATATTTAGAGGCATGACCTTCACCTTTCTGAGCCCAGTTTTCCCTATATATAAAGTGAGAGGTTTATAACATGAATCGGGCCCTAAAGCATCTAAATGTGTATAAATCTAATAGATAATTCTAACTTTGCAAAATGTACAAGACAACCATGTCTGAGCTTACCTATATTTATTCTATTTGTATTGTTAAAGGGCTTTATTAAATTATTTTTTTTTTGCGGGGGGGGAGTTGTTTGTTTGTTTTCCGGGCTGGACTTTTTTTTTTTTTTTTGGTATTATATCGTTGTCAATGATTTCAATATTTTTCTGATAGAGTAATAAAATAATTAATTAGAATGAGTTACAATTTAATCCAAATCAAAAGAAAGACACCAATCTCTAAGCATAAAAAATCAGGACCTTCAATATTCTAAATTCTTTATTTCATTGTTGCACATACTTTTTCTAGCAGGCCCATACAAATTTGTAACCTTATCTACACATAAATTCCCTTGACAATAAAATGTCTTTCTTTCCCCTTTTCACACTTTAGAATGAGTTTAACACACCAGGGAGCACTTTTATCCATTCCCACAAGAAATTCAGCATCTTCTTTAAGACTTTATGATCCTCATATTATTTGCTGTTGAGCAGGCAATAACAAGAAGATATTCTGAAATCTAACGTGTGCTCAGTTTTTTGTTTTCCTTGACTAGACTAAAGGTATGGATAGGAAAATCAAATCTCAGCATTTATAGCTCTTGCAGAGTCTATGTAAATTATAATAAAGAAAAACTGAAATTCATCTGCTGTTTACTTAGGACACTAGGCAGAGTTTGCGCAGGCTTAGAGTTACTAAAATATTGTTTTCTTTGTAGACTGAGAAAAAAAAGAATTTCAATAGCCCCAGGATATGGGTAGACTGTCCTGAATGCTTTGTCCTCCTTCTTGACCAGTAACCTTACAAAGTAACAGATATACATTGACATTTAAGGATCTGAAGAGAATGAGCAATTAAGGTACACCTCTTTAAAATATCAGGTAGGTCAGACAGACATTGGAACAGTCTCAGTGATTGCTGTTTGTTGTAAATATCATACATATTTATATGTTAATTATATCTGATACTTATATACAAAATTTAAATATATATAATACCTATTGAGAATACGCTCAATAGCTGTAGTCACCTATGGAGGTATATTAGGTAAGAGTAAATCTATGATTTTTTAAGAAGCCATTTCTTTATTAATTTTTAAAGCAATGGATATTTGGAATAAATGATTCCAAAATAAGTCAATAAGTATATAATTTGGAGCAAGAATGGAGGTCATAAAATGACATCAGGTATTATCAGATATTAACAATAGTGAGGCTGTTAAGAGTACAGGGTCTGGAGCCAGTTTGTCTGGATTTAAATTTCAGTTCCATTATTTACAAGTTATTGGACCGTGGACAAGCTACTTAAAATTTGTTGAAATTATTCTAAGGTTTTAAATCTGATTCTCTTCTCCTTCCTAAGCACAAGGAAGGACTATATTTCCTCTATCTCTTACAAATGAGCAAGAGATGTGATGAGTTCTGGCCAATGGCCTATGAGTGGAAAAGATACATGCATAGTAGGGCAGAGATCAGCATGAGTTCTCCATGTTTTCTCCTTCCCAATATAGTGTCCCTCAAAGTTAAGAAATGGGATGGAGGGGTCATAAGCAATGGAAATTCCATCAACTTGGTCCTGAGTAATAATACATGGAGACCAACAGTGGACATATAATATAAGCAAGAAATAAATCTTGGTTTTGTGAAGCTGCTGAGAGCTTGGGATTAATTTGTTACTGCAGCATGACCTTGCCTAATTTGGCTAATATATTCATTGTGTCTCAGTTTCCTTATCTGTAACTGGAATAATAACAGCATCTAATTATTTCTATGATTGTCAGCAAGACTTTATTGAAGCATAAGATCAATACAGGGTTTTTTTTGTTTTTTTTTTTTTTACACAATATTTTATTTATTTATTTGAGAGAGACTGAAAGAGAGCACAAGTTGGGGGGTGAGAAAGGGGAGAGGGAGAAGGAGAAGCAGACTCACCACTGCGCATGGAGCCCAATGTGAGGCTCATCCACAGGACCCTGAGATCACGACCTGAGCTAAAGGCAGACACTTAACTGACTGAGCCACCCAAGCACCCCAATCAATACAGTTTTTTAATTCCTATCAATAGTAGTAGTTTATATACACCCTCAATAGATTTTAAATTATAGAACATGCTACCTGTCATAAAGTCCAGATTTAGCCAGCAGTGAGTTCACATTTCTGCAGTGCTTATCATCTCAAATTAAAAATCAAAGTCTCAAATTCTGCTGTAATAGAAAATAGCTCTACTATGATATATAATACTTTTGTCATGTGAAATATCTGTATGTTGACTGACATATCCCAGTTACTGACTTACTAATGATACGTTTGATTTTTAGAAACAAGACATTTTTTCTCTTATGCAGTGGAAATATAAGCCAGATAAATGGGAGAAGTAGGGGAGGATAGAAAGAGACAATAGTGAAGACTAATAGACACTGCAAAGGATTACAGCAGGATTCTTCTGTAATGCTCTGATGATAGCCTTATCTATCAAGATTTGGGGTTGAAGACTACTTGAACCCTAAGAGTGAAAAAAGAACTTTTTTTTTTTGCTTCAGAAATTTAAGCTCTTTATAGACACATTTTTAGTTAATCTGCACATCAGAGAAAAGTGTTATTTTCTGTACTTTGCAGATAAGAAAAATAGACCATAGACCACAGGAGGAATAAAAGAGAGGCACTCCTTACCCAAAGGCATTTACTCTACTGGGGCAGCAGCTCTTAAGTTTTCATTTTCATTCAGTTGGTCATTTACTGCTCTCCCTCATGTTTTAAACTACAGCCAAAAATGAAAAGAACAGTGTATCAAAGCAAAGAAAAAAAGGAAACATTTTCCCTGGAGGAGCAAAGTATCTTTACATTACTCATTTTGTTGAACTCTAGGGAAGAATTTATTGACCAAGGAAAGGAACAAATGGATTAGCAGATCTCATGGGACCAACCGTCTCTGGATGCTAGGAGGTCCCATCCAGCAGAGACAAAAATGAGAATATGACACTTCCTATATTGAATTTTGAAGGAAAGAATTTCATATTCCTTCAATAAACAGAGTTAGCCACATTACACTTTAACTCTGGTAAAGGAATATTAATTACACTGTGTATGCTCACATTAGAGTACTACATAATACATATTATAGTCAAAGTACATTAATGTTAATACACATTATTATATTCATTAAAATTAAATAAATAGTGCTTGCAAGTACTGCATAAACAGGCAGAGTCTCCTGTGTTTAGAAATTTGTTATCTGTGCTGCTAGTGAAACTTAAAGACATTTTAAAATATCTAATAAATAATTAAAATCTAAGAGATTAGTGTTTTTAGCCATTTAAAAATTATTAGTTGAACATTAACTATTTGCCCAGTCTGTGTGAACCATGATATATACGGAGCTGGTTATTTAATCGGGGAAATACAAGTCAAGACAGAGCAAATAATTAAGAAATTTACCAAACATTTGAAAGAAAAAAGTGGCACCATGACCCCTATTGTATAATAAAATCTATAAAGCAATAAGAAAAACTACCAATTCCCCCCAAAATGAAAAACATAAAAGAAATTTTCTATTTGCTCAAATTATTACCATTCCAATAAAAACAATAATAAATTCTATTTGGAACTATCATATTAGAAATAAATGAAAAATATGTATGTTATCTAGTAGTGATATCACTGTAGACAAATGAGTACCCTCATACCCTACTAGTGCTATCATAAACTACCAAAAAATTCTTAAGATATATTTACTGAAACATACCAGAAAACCTTAAATTTTACATCCCATTTAAAACACATATCCAGGGATGCCTGGGTGGCTCAGTCAGTTAGGCATCTGCCTTCGGCTCAGGTCTTGATCCCAGGGTCCTGGGATTGAGTCCCACAACAGGCTCCAGGAGCCTGCTTCTCCCTCTGCCCGCAGCTCTCCCTGCTTGTGTTCTCTCTCTCTCCGACAAATAAATAAATAAAATATTAAAAAAAAAATAAAACACATATCCAATATTTAGTAACATACTAAATAATCATAAATGTTGGCGAAGTTGTGGATAAAGGATGCTTCATTGAAAAGATATTTATATGAAATATTGAAATAAGTAAAATGTGTATATCCACATGGCAAACCTACATGAGTAAATTCTATTCTGTCCAAAAGTGATATAGAAGAATGTGTGGAGACATGCAAAATGGTCATAACTTATTCCAACAATCTAATTACAATAAAACTCATAGGAATCAAAATTGACGTGGATGAAGGCACCAAAAAGTAGAATGAAAAAGGTCCCATGCACTGGACTGTGAGGAATAAGCATGTTTTGAAAAAAGTGAAGCAGACAATATAGGACTTTCTATTGAAGAATAAGGTATAGAAACAGTGATAATTATGTGGCGTGGGCAATAAAAAGAACCATGATCTAATTTGAGTGAAAATGAAGGATGGGAAGGAGAAGGAAAGGAGTTAATGGAACTACAATTTTTACAGTTAGCAATGATTGAACCTTACTCTGTGCCAGGGACCGTGACATGCTCTAAATGAATCCTCTCATTTAAATATGTACCACTAGTAAGTAAGTGCTCTCAATCCTGTGTTATCGGACGACGTACAGGGGGGTCAGGGAGTGTAGGTTCTGAAGGCCCACTGCCTCATTTCCAATCTCAGCTCCTCCACTACTGTGTGATCTAGGGCAAGTTACCGACCCTCTTTATACCTCCTATTAAAATAGTGACCTTTAACAATCCCTAGCTTATAGGATTGGCATGAAGATTAGATACTTTAATACTGGTAATGTTCCTGTGACAGTGCCTGGCAAATGGCAAGTGTGGAAAATTTTCAACCATTTTTATCAAATGGAAAAATTGAGTCTTTACAATTCTAAGTAAAACTCAACGGTACTCCACCGGTAACTGGGAGAACTGGGAATTGAAGCCAGGTCCGTCTGACCGCAAAGCCTAGGCTCAAAGGCACAATGCGGTCCCCCTGTCCCTACCTACAGGCTATAGTGAAATGCCCTTCTATACCCTGGCCATAAGGTAAAACGCCCTCTTGCCGATCACACAATCAGAGCAGAAGCATGAAACTGCTCACTAATGAAAGTAGAATGGTTCCCAGACATCAGGCTTCTCGTCATACCCTGAGTAAGGTATCTATGTTTTGTTTTGTTTTGTTTTTTAAAGCATGTGTTCATCAGCAGAGAGACCAGCCAGCTTTGGAAACAATAAAGGGAGCATCCCAGAGGAAGTATGCATCGAACCACTGAGCCGTGACCCGGAACTGAAGCCAAATGGCTGTGGTATCCCATTTCCATCAGCCTGCCATGAATAAACATTTGATTCATGTTATAGTTTGATTCTCCTAGTTCTTTTGTTCCCCACTTAGATCTGTCTTCAGAAAAGAATGCACTGACCATGCCACAGAAGTATGGAAGTCTTTGTAACAGTTATATTTTCATTGCACATCGAGTTTCTATACCAATCTTGTAAATATGGCTCACTTAAGTTTGCCTTCTATTGCATTATCTAAACCACAGTATTTTAGAGTAAAAGAGGGTATTATTGATGCTCTGAGACAATAGGCTAAAACAGACTTAGGAAATTGGGACATATAGTCAGGCTGGGTCATATGAGTTAAGCCTGAGATTTTAAAATACTGTCTGTCCTCCTTCCCCAAATTAGATTTTTCAGCCTGTGAAACTATATAGCCTAGTAATATATAGTGCCTGAATTAAGATAATGTTTGGAAGGTTTTTACTACGGCTCTGTGGGGGTGCCTTGTTGGCTCAGTCAGTAGAGCATGCAACTCTTGATCTCGGGGTTGTAAGTTCAAGTGCCATGTAGAGATGACTTAAAAATAAAAGAAAAACTCTTTAAACATGGCTGTGTGATCTTGGATAATGTACATAAAGCTTTAAGCTGTAATGTCCCCATTTTTAAATTGGAAACAATAATTCCTATTGATAGGGCTATTGTGAAAATTTATATACAGCACACACATACACACACATACATATAAATAAGTGTGTGTCTATATATGTGAATATGCATGTGTATATATATATATATATATATATACAGTTGGCCCTTGAACAACATGGGATTGAACTGCATAGGTCCACTTATATGCAGATGTTTTCAATAAATATAGTACGGTACAGTGTAAATGTATTTTCTCTTCCTTATGATTTTCTTAATGACATTTTATTTTCTCTATCTTACTTTATTGTAAGAATACAGTATATAATACATATACAAAATATGTGTTAATTGATTTTTTATGCTTATTGGTAAGGTCATTAGTAGTTAAGTTATATGTGCATTTTCGACTACGTGGAGGGTCAGCCCCTGAACCCCTGTGTTGATCCAGGGTCAACTGTCTATCTTAGTCCAGTGAATGCTCAAAAACCGGTGGCTGTTATTATATCCTTCCTACTCCAATTCAACTCTCTGGGGCCTCTTGTGAGGTAGGCTGCTGACTTTTCTCAGGCAACGATGCTCTGTACTGCTGGGTGATTTCTTTAAACTTCTGTATCTGCTATGTTTCACCACAGTCAGTTCTGTATGTATTGATAGGGTGAAAACAAAACTGGGCACCTCAGTTCTGCCTTCCCTCAACAAATGGCAAGAGTAGTTATTGGTTTCATAATATTTACAAACTACCCTTCAGTAATTAGTGTTTATAAGCATGGATATTTCTGTTCTGTGTTAGAAGCACTGTCACATGTTACATTATTTGACCCAGAAACAGGCCACTTTGAATAAGAAGGAGCAAGTATCGTCAGGGAGGAACTTAGGTGTCACCTGGGAGAAAGGCATTTTCAACCATAGATGACTTCAGGTGACAGGAACAGTTTTGGACGTGTGGAATTTAGGGGCATTGGGAAGCCTAAATATAGAAAGAGATGACTACAATTATAATGGAAGGGCTCCCCAGTGAGTGACTAGAAGGAAACAGAATCTTTGGAGAAACGTATAGTTAAACGGTGAGAAGAGGAAATCCAACAAAGTCAATATAGGTCAGAGGTATTAGATACAAAACATACTTAAGTGTAGCGTCACAGAGTTGGGAAAAGTGGACTATGAACACGTAAAGTCAAGGAAAGTGGGCTCTAAATAACCAAAAGCAACGACAGTAAAAAGAGTCTAGTACCTTCTATGTTGTTTCTGCCACCCTTCAGCGTCTGATGACGTCTAAGGAATAGGTTGTCTTCTTGCCAAAATCTATTGGAGGGAAAAATATAAAGGTGACTCAAGAGAGCTAACATTTTTTGATTAACAGTAAGTGGAAGTGAAAATCTGTCCTTTTACCAAAAAAAAAAAGAAAAAAAAGAAAAAGAAAAAAAAAGTCACTGCTGCTTTGACTACTATTAAGAGGTTAACTGTAGGCTGCAGTGTCACACCTCACAGAGCCAGACTGGCGGTGATCCAGACTCCAAGGATCTGTCCATGTCCAGCCTAGAAGAGCTTCTTTTACATAAACACGGATATGTGGAGATGGCACCTGGAATCAATCTTGATCCAGAAATACCACAAAAATGCTAAAATATTCACGCTCGCAGCTAGCAAGGCTATCTCAGGTTTCTTGGCTTTATGACTAGTAAAGGTTGTGTGTCAAATGCCTTTTATGATCGTTACTTAATCATTTAACAAGCTCTGACAGGACTCTAATAGATTTGGGTGCTTTTTTTTTTAATGTATTGGAATATGGAAGTGGCAATATTTTTTTTGTTTCAAGAAAACACGTCATATATTTCCTCATTTAGAATAAAAAAATTGCTTCTATAGAGAATATATGTCATGCTTATGGCACATTCGAGGCATTTTAAATCCTTTTCATTGAGAGAAAAATACCATGGAAAAAGTTTGTTTCCCATACAAATCGATCTTTTTTTTTCTTTTTATGCTTTTTTTTCTTTCTAGCTTTCTTTTCTCCTTTGTGAGTGTTAAATAGCACAAAATCTAAATTCTGGGTAAGATCAAATATTAATCTAGTAATAGTCACCTTATCTACATTTGTCTTATTTTAAATCCTAAAGGCACATACAAATATTTAAAATAAAGTTAGTAATACAATTTTGTCATTAAAAGCTAATTATTATTAGTGATGCCTCACTAAAATCTAGTTAATGAATTTATTTATCCATAAAGGGGAGAAAAAAATAGATTTATTAATATTGTATTTTAAATAAAGTTGATACCAACTTGATCAGATTTAAATATCTATAATTTAGATTTAGATAGCCTTTAGGATATTTATGATTTCATTATCAAGAAGCATATTACTTTCACCAAATAAATGTCTTATTGGCATATAACTCCAAACCATTAATGAAAATTCATTTATAAAATCGACTTCCTTTTCTTGATAATCTAAATAAAGAAGAAAATATGCTATTTCATAAATATGACATTTACATTTCCATCAGTAATTGTTCATTTTTTCTACAAGTTTGGTATTTTTCAATGATTCTGTTGCTATCACATTCTATGCATTGTTTATAATGCGTACATATTCAATATTCAATATGTGTGCTTATTTCAGTGAATATATAGGAGAAAGATTCACCAACATTACAGTAAACTACCTCAAATTTTTCTTGTTCAGTCCTAGCTTGGCCACTTCCCAGCTGTGTAACCTCAGGCAACCTACTTACCCTCTGAAATTCTCAGATTCTTTATCTTTAAAATGGGGTCATCATTAACTTTCAGGGTGTTTGTGAAGATCAGAACTAATGCTCACCGGGCACCTGGCAAAAGTTACGTGCTCAGTAATTGGTAGATGTTAGCAGTAAATGAGATTAAGGTCAGCACTCTCTCGCCTCTTCCTAAAAAGATATCCAGAAAGAAGAAGTTAGTGATCAGAGTTCTACCCCGTGAAAATGTTGACTTTTTACGTCACTGAAAGAGCCTTTTGTTGACCCTGCAATACTAGCTCAGTGCTTTCATATACCATACACACTGAGATCAGAACGGTCACGCAGGCTTTAACAATCCTACCTTAGATTCAAAGAAGCAGATAAAAAGAGATGTTATAAAGCCAGGCAAAAGATCTGTCGATCTGTGTAAAAACACGACCTGCGCACAAATTTTCATGAAGCTTTTCCAAATGTAACACTTCAGCTTGTGAGTGAAGAATTGGTATCTGAAGAACACAGGGCATGGATGGGATCAGTGCCCTACAATAAAACGTAAAATGATTTCTCTCCTTCAGTGGAGTTGTTTTGCCCCTGACCTAATTTCTATGCTAATTTACAGGGCTTGTGATTACTTTATCCTCTCACAGCCCATACCTCTCCCTTCTTTCAAGTCTCCCAGGGTCCGGTTCCAGGAAGTAAGGCATACATGTCATCAATAAACTGCCTTCAGTTAACTGTTCATTATTCAGTGACTGCTGATCCACTTTATGGATTTTCCACGCCTTTCATTTTGTCTCCTCCTCAATCCTACTACCTTTCTTTTGATGATTTCACTGCTCATTATCACCTCTACCAGAAGTGAGAAGAAAGAATGTGAAATTTAAATGAGTTGGAAATGACTTTTAAAATTTATTTTGAGGATCAGGAGCGAAAGTTGAAAATGTGAGCTAAAATTAGGCCTGGGGTTTTCTGATGACTTTGCCCAGCTATACTTATCCCTGTTAAAGTGAGGCTAATTAAGTTCTGAAACTAAAGAACTGTTCTACCCTACCTAACTGTTCTACCCTACTCTACCCTTCCTATTGGAATATGTGGGGAAAGAGGAGAAATGTAAGATCCATTTATTTACACACAGTTTTCTAAAACAAAGAGAATGTACTAGTTAGTATCAACTAAAGTCACATAAATTGCACAGTTGACTGTTAACTGTTTTAGAATACAAGTCTGTATTATAGTAAATTATCTTAATTGCGTCCTTTTGTACAAGTAGTTTAAATAATATATTTATTTACTAAAGCAATTATACAGCTTTTTTAGCAAAAGAACCAATATGCTAATTTTCTATTAGCCTCACAATTAATCTCTGAGTTGTGTAGGGAAAATGCAATATAGGCTTATTTTTTTTTTAAGCCTGATATACTTGAACAACAATTTATCTAAATTATCACACCCCACACCCCACCTTTCCTTCAGTTTTGCTTCCAGGGGCTTTAGTTACCCACGGGCAACTGTGGTTTAGAAGCAGATGATCCCTCCTTCTGATGTGTGATCGGAAGGCCAATAATAGCTTAACGCTAGTCACAGTGCCCGCGTTATTCCCTCACCTCATCTTATTATGTGACTATTTTATCATCTCATATCATCACAAGAAGGGTGAGTATATAATACAGTAAGATGTTTTGAGAGAGAGAGAAAGGCCACATTCACATAACTTTTATTACAGTATATTGTTAAAATTGTTCTACTTTACTGTTAGTGATTGTTCATCTTGTACTGTACCTCACTTATAATTTTTATTTTTATTTTATTTTATTTTTTAAGATTTTATTTATTTGAGAGAGAGAGAATGAGAGAGAGCAAGCACATGAGAGGGGGGAGGGTCAGAGGGAGAAGCAGACTCCCTGCTGAGCAGGAAGCCCGATGTGGGACTTGATCCCAGGACTCCAGGATCATGACCTGAGCCGAAGGCAGTCGCTTAACCAACTGAGCCACCCAGGCGCCCTGTACCTCACTTATAAATTAAGCTTTATCACAGGTCTGTATGTAAAGGAGAAACAGCGTTGGGTACCATGTGGGCTTTCAGGCATCCCCTGGAGGTCTTGGAACATCTGCCCTGCAAATAAGGGGGAGCCCCTGCAATACTGTTTCTTAAATATATTTGTAAATTGGAAAAATAAAATAATATAAAGTAACTAACTGGCAGTTACGGCAATGTTTAAGACCAAGGCTTTTGGAAGTCATAGATGATAAGAGAAAATAACTGCTCTTTTTCTAAGTTATCCTCTAAATTCAGAGCTGATCCCGAGGCCAAAGTCTGCTATTCCAAGAAATAGGAGAATTTTTAAGATTTGAATTAGTTATGCACCACTTCTCTTGCTCTCAACTAATATATAAAATGACGGTTAACTAGGCAATCCATAAAATTACTTAGAACTTTTCAGGACTTTCAAGTACACACAATATATCTACACACATAATATATTCTAAGTCTGCAAGTCGTAAGAAGAGTGAAGCTGGCCAAACACAGAGGAGTTTGTGTTTCTGTATGTATATCTGTTTAGAACATAGTAATTAACTAAAGAAGTTTTTACTTCAAAAAGTTATCATATAGCAAATCTATGCCTCCAATGTTTTTCCTACTGTAAATGAGTGATAAACATTTGTTGGCTTGAAATACATTTAAATGTGTATACACCCTAGATCCATCCATTCAGGTGAGAAGGGTGTACCAGAGTAGAAAGAACATGCACTTTGGAGGCCATGGATAGGGGCCACAGATACTGATAGGCATGTAACTTACAGCTGTAAAATTGAAATAATAATACCTACATTATAAAACTGTTATGAAGAGTAAGCAAATACACATGTAAAGCACCCAGTAGCATGTTCAAAACATTACTGACACGCAATAAATGGTCGATTTTATTATTTTTCAAATATTGTACTGGTTTTATAAATGTGATCATTTCTCAGTCTTGATTGTTGGATCAGACAAAGAATGTGTGTGTGTGTGTGTGTGCATACACACATACATTCCATATATATATATTATGTAATGTGTATAAATATGTAATTTATATTTACAAAAGAATGTATTTTTAAAAATATGTTATATATAAAAACATATTTAATTACATATTTATAATTATTTTATGTTATACTATATATTATATTCCTATATTTTATAGGATTTACACTTACATATATATAATATATACATCATAAATATACACACATACATCTAAGTCATCTAAAGGATCGCTAATTTCATATATTAAGAAGCAAAAATGGAGTAATCTTAAAATAAGGTCATATTCTAAATTTATACTTATTTACAATCATCAATTAATTAAAACATTTATAGAACTATGATTCAAAATAGGTTTAAATATCTGTGTACATATTAACTATATGAAACTTGTGGATACCATACTGTTACTAAAACACTTCAAATGGCTCAATTATAAAAGTTACCTGGAAAACACAGCACTTCAAATATTTTTAAAGTTTTAGAGTATGTTTGATAAATGGACAAAGTTTGAAGATAGTATCCTGACATACATTTACAAACATGCTCACACTTTATAAAGAGGTAAGACTACAAGGAGAGAAGTCTTGCAGTAAATGAAAATTATTACTAACCTGCAGTGAGATCATGCAATAAATAATTATCAAAGTCACCTGTGTATCATTATTCAGTGTCTGATAATGACAGATATTAGGTAAGCCATTTAATGCATATAAGTCCATGTAGTATGTAGGGGTGTATTTATAGGAAATTTGAAATAGAGAGGTGTGATTACTTACCTAAAGTCACACAGCAACCTAGCAGCAACTCAGAGAATGGAATCCAAATTTCCTGGCTCTGCTCAGTGTACCATCTATTGTATAAAATTGTTTTCCTTGTCTAAAGAAAAAATAGGTTTGGGAGGCATATAATCTAACTATTCTTCCAGATCAATTTTTACAAAACACCTGGGAAGCAGGCCCAGAGCAATTGAGACATCTGAGAAGTTCGTAAGTATTATTTTCAAGGGAGGAATAGCACAGAAGCTCTCCAGATCATCTTTAGAAGAAATATATGACGCCAGATGGTAGGTCACAGGACTGGCATCATAAGGAACAGGAGTTTGGGAATGTTTCACTGTACCCAGGATGAAGGTACAGGAGAAGAAAGAAGGGTATTGGCCTTTTTTTTTTTTTTTTCCCTGAGGCCCAATTACAGTGTAACCCTGCATGAAACCTCTGCTTAGATCTTCAAAAAGGAAAGATAATAACAAGTAGCTCAGTTAACAGTTTGGATTGTGACATGAAGGTTTTACCTCAAATTGTGCCAAGGTCTTCCAGTTTTGATGACAAACTTCCATCCAGGGACTTTGCAATCACAAAGCAATGGGAGTTATTATTGTCATTCTAAACATTATCTCCAGAAGGTTTAACTTCTGTGTTTCAACTTCCATTATATTTCATATGGTCATGCTTTATAGAAACATTCTAGAAAAGTTATTGTTAAACCTATGTATTATAGAATACACAGATTTAATTTCTTGCCTGCTTAATGAAGGGGAGGAGAAGCACTAACCTTTTCCATAGAGATCAGCTGGATGATATGGTCAGAAGACCAAAACTCTGCTGGGATGTAGTATGGGGACACCTGAAAATGGTGCATCTGTGCCAAAAGTATCCACGGCAAAGTAGAGAAAGAAAGAGCTTAGGAGTCCACGGAAAATTAAAGACAGTCAACAAAATAATTACAAAGAGGCAATGTCACTTCAACTGGATTGTCTTCATAAACGACAGCTCCTATGTAGTGTCATTGTAAACAAAGGACAAATTAAGGAAAGAGATTCCTATATTTTCACCAAAATATAAGGTGAGTGATTTTAACCTTTAGGAGAGGGCATGAACTATAAGGGGGATATACAGTCTATCACGGTTGCTGTCTGTATAGATGTAAAATTAATTCAGACTGTGGGTCCAGCCTCCATGTATTCTCACTGCCAATGTATGGCCTGCTTCTGGCCGTGTCCCCCAAACTTCCAGAAGATGTGGGTATTGAGTGCCGCGAAGACATAAACACATTTCTGAAGCAGCTTGATACTGATTTTTGGAGTCAGCCATGTTTCAGCTAGAGATCCCTCAGTAAATATTTACCAGTTATGGTAAAAGTTCATCTGGAGGGCAGAATTAGCAGCTGAAGAAGAGACCTATCCTACTTCCCTGACTGTGCTTTGTTTATCAGTTGTATAATGGCTTCACACCCACGTGTACATGTTCCTCTGTGTGTCCACCTCTTCACCAGCACTCCAGTTTCATTCTAAAGAGCCTAAAGGGGCGAATTTTATCAATCAGATCCATATCATATGCCAGAAATGTATTACAGAGAATTTTGTTTGTGGACTCCATGTATGGTCCCATTTGTGCAATAAGCACACCAGATGTTTTGATGTAGTGTGTTGTCAATATTTAGGACTCCATGTCTCTAGAATTAGCAGAGATGGAGAGAAAATAAGAAGGAGCAAAACAATTAGTTCAGCCAACCAATT
The DNA here is from genome assembly GCF_011800145.1 of Mirounga leonina. Classification (NCBI taxonomy): domain Eukaryota; kingdom Metazoa; phylum Chordata; class Mammalia; order Carnivora; family Phocidae; genus Mirounga; species Mirounga leonina. The sequence continues at coordinate 43,765,905 of NW_023270316.1, forward strand.
CAGATTAGATTCTAGTTAGTATAAGGTAGAATAGGAAAATTAAAGTGGTTCCTATGGAAAGCACAGGATGTCAGATCTTTCTCGGACCCCAAAGGAAGATTTTTCTATTCTGGGCTCAGTCACTAAATATTGAGTGGGGAGGATTTTATGTTCAGGGCAGTGCAGAGGCTATCTGGAAACCCAGTGATGAAGAGAAATGTCTACTCAGGGAAATGCCAATGGTCTTTTCCATTATTTATATGGCACCCTGCAGATAAAAAGTGTTTCACAGACTTAATTCACTGGAGTCTCTCACCAGCCCTGATTTTATAAAGGAAGAAACAGGTCACATGGCTCTTCAGAGTGAGAATCAGAGGAAATATCCAAGCATTTTTGCACCACACCCCTCCAGGATTCCTTTCTAAAGGGCCACTTTCCCAGTAAGCATTCCAAGGGAAAGAAAAAAGCAATAATTTGAAATGAAAAGTAACCAATTTTTGCCTCCCTTCGAGAAGTATGTTAAAATTGCCAGCGGGCAGAACTGCTTGTGTTAGTTACCACACAATTGTTTCCACTTTCCCCCTGGGCTCTTTCCTTCCTTGGCCAGAAGCCACAACCGTCTCTAAAGTAAGACCACAAGGCAGACACCCAGAGACCCTTGCGCCTCCAACTAGGAAACTAGCAGAAGCTCTGCCACCACCACCAACGAAGATTCAAAATGAGAGCATGTCAAAACCCTCCCCGAATTCATCTATTTGCTTTTCCGGTTCAAACCACCTTAAAAAGAGTTTGAAATTCCTTCCCTCCTCAGAGAAGCGCGGCTTTTCTTTCTCTGTGCACACAGGGCTGGATGCAAGTCTCTCCGAAGAACTGGTGGCAAAGCAAGCGTTTTGGGGATCGCTCCTGTGGCTGCTCTGTAGCGCCGACTTCTTCTCTCTATATATTCAGATATACATGCGGGCTTATTTATTTACTCTAATTCTCCCTCTCGCGCTCGCAGCCCGTGGACTTGGGTTCTGACTGGTGCGGCGAGGAGGGAGGCTGGTGGGCACGCACTCCGGTGCCCGACCGGGGGGCGCCTGGTCGCAGTCTTCAGAGGCAAGTCCCCCGTTCCGGCTCCTCCGGCGGGGTCGGGACTTAGCTGCGCCCGGGGAAGGAAACCATGACGGTGCCCTTCTGCCCCGCGCCTTTCTGCCCCCTTTAGCTCCCGTCCTTAATTGACGAGCCAGTGACTATTGGCTGCAGTTCCCCAGCGATTTGCATGAACAGAGAGGGAGTGTCTTCCGCCGCCCTCCCGCCAGGAGCGCGCTGACTGCAGCCTCCCCGGGAATGCGCGGCCGAGGGAATGCGCGCAGCTCGCGGGCCCTAGCAGTGAGCTGGCGCCCGGCGACCTGGCTCCTGCGCCTGGATATGGGGCGTCTAAGTCGTCCCAGGAGCAGCACCAGCCACAGAAACCTGCCGGTAAGGGTTGGGGTCCGGGAGCCCTGCAGCCCCGACAAGTTGCTGTGCTGTGAGGCAGTTCCTACTCCTGATGGTTTTTCAAACCTTTTCCCTTAATCCAAACTTTACGGGAAGGTTGGGGGGAGGGAAAGGGAGTTTAGGATAAGGTGTCTCCCTTTTACCAAGGAATAGGCAAGTCCTTGGGTCGGGAGAGTAAGTTTCTGAAATAGAAATTGTAGGCAGATGGGGGGGGGGGGCTCGTTCCGCTTGAGATACTGGGGTGAGGAGATTTCCTGCTGTCGGCACCTGCTAGGACTGGCCACTGTAATTGACAAATTGTTTTTTTTGCGTAAACATTTTCCGCGTTTACTTCTTTTTCCTTAGGGGAGGAGGATTAGGAAGGGCTTGATAGGAGGTGGAGATCCAGATTCTTTTGATTTGACACTAGATGAGAGCTAAAATGAAAATCACTTCTCTGACCTAAAGTGTTTATTTAATGGGGCGGGGGTGCTTCCAAAGGGAAAGTGTCACTATGTTTTCCATATTATTGTTATTATTATTGGTGGTGGTGGTGGTGTTCTCATAATAAGGGATGTGACACATTTCGCGTTCCAGAGACCTTAGTGGTAGAAACATTTCAATGGGAAATAAATTGATGAATTGCCCATCATCGCTCAGTACTCTCCTCTACCCACCTCCTCCCTCTCCATGACCTACCCGGTGGTTTCCCTTTGGCGTTGCGCAGTCTTAGTTGAGTGCTCTCCACTCTGGCGTGTGTTTCCAGGGACGCTTTATGGCTTGGGATTCCGATTATTAACTGAATAAGGGTGCTGATGAGGAGCGGGAGAAAGGAGGGGGAAGGGTAGAAAGTGAACAGAAAAAATAAGTTTTGGCGACAGTGTTGCAAAGATCTCTGCAGCAAGTTTCCTCTTCATCCCTCTCTCACTAGAGGGTTTGCCTTTGGTAATGGGGATGGGGGTAAATATGACCTTGTGGCCCTGGTTTCTGACTCCAATCTCCGTGGTCCCGCGTGTGTGTAACGAGCCTTCTCCCCTCCCCCCACTTTCAGCATCTGTTTCTGTTTTTCCTCTTCGTGGGACCCTTCACCTGCCTCGCGAGTTACAGCCGGGCCACGGAGCTTCTGTACAGCCTGAACGAGGGACTGCCCGCGGGGGTGCTCATCGGCAGCCTGGCCGAGGACCTGCGGCTGGTGCCCCGCGCCGCCGGGAGGCAGGACCAGTTGTCGCAGCTGCCGGAGCGCCCCGTCGCGGAGCGGACCCCCCCTCTCTCCTTCAGCCTGGCCTCCCGGGGACTGAGTGGCCAGTACGTGACCCTGGACAACCGTTCCGGGGAGCTGCACACTTCTGCCCAGGAGATCGACCGGGAGGCCCTGTGTCTTGAAGGAGGTGGAGGAGCGTGGGGTGGCAGCATTTCCATCTCCTCCTCCCCTTCCTCTGACTCTTGTCTTTTGCTTTTGGATGTACTGGTCCTGCCTCAGGAATACTTTAGGTTTGTGAAGGTGAAAATCGCTATCCGGGACATCAATGACAATGCCCCGCAGTTCCCCGTTTCCCAAATCTCGGTTTGGGTCCCAGAAAATGCACCTATAAACACCCGGCTGGCCATAGAGCATGCTGCCATGGACCCAGATATAGGCACGAACGGGGTGCAGACCTACCGCTTACTGGACTACCATCGCATGTTCACCCTGGACGTGGAGGAGAATGAGAATGGGGAGCGCACTCCCTACCTAATTGTCATGGGACTGTTGGATAGGGAGACCCAGGACCAGTACGTGAGCATCATCATAGCGGAGGATGGCGGGTCTCCACCACTGTTGGGCAGCGCCACCCTCACCATCGGCATAACTGACATTAATGACAATTGCCCTCTCTTCACGGACTCACAAATCAATGTCACTGTGTTCGGGAATGCTACAGTGGGCACCCCGGTTGCAGCTGTCCAGGCCCTGGATAGAGACTTGGGAACCAATGCTCAGATCACTTACGCCTACAGCCAGAAAGTTCCACAAGCATCCAAGGATTTATTCCATCTGGATGAAACCACCGGAGTCATTAAACTTTTCAGTAAGATTGGGGGCAGTGTTCTGCAAACGCACAAGCTCACCATCCTTGCTAACGGGCCAGGCTGCATCCCTGCTGTGACCACGGCCCTGGTGACCATTATCAAAGTCATTTTCAGACCACCTGAAATTGTTCCTCGTTATATAGCAAATGAGGTAGATGGTGTTGTTTACCTGAGAGAACTGGAGCCTATTAACACTCCGATTGCATTCTTCACCATAAGAGATCCAGAAGGTAAATACAAGGTGAACTGCTACCTGGACGGTGAAGGACCATTTAGGCTATCACCCTACAAACCGTACAATAATGAATATTTGCTGGAAACCACAAAACCGATGGACTATGAGCTACAGCAGTTCTATGAAATAGCTGTGGTGGCCTGGAACTCTGAGGGATTTCATGTCAAAAAAATTATTAAAGTGCAACTTTTAGATGACAATGACAATGCTCCTATTTTCCTGCAGCCCTTGCTGGAACTAACTATTGAAGAAAACAACGCACCCCATGCCTTTTTGACTAAGCTGTATGCGACGGATGCTGACAGTGAAGAGAGAGGCCAAGTTTCCTATTTCCTGGGACCTGATGCCCCCTCATATTTTTCCTTAGACAGTGTGACAGGAATTCTGACAGTTTCCACTCAGCTGGACCGAGAAGAGAAAGAAAAGTACAGGTACACAGTCAGAGCTGTTGACTCTGGGAAGCCGCCCAGAGAATCAGTTGCCACTGTGGTTCTCACCGTGCTGGATAAAAATGACAATAGCCCTAGGTTTATCAACAAGGACTTCAGCTTTTTTGTGCCAGAAAACTTCCCAGGATATGGTGAAATCGGGGTAATTAGTGTCACAGATGCCGATGCTGGACGAAATGGATGGGTTGCCCTCTCGGTGGTGAACCAGAGTGATATTTTTGTCATAGACACAGGAAAGGGCATGTTGAGAGCTAAAGTCTCTTTGGACAGAGAGCAGCAAAGCTCCTATACGTTGTGGGTCGAAGCTGTTGATGGGGGTGAGCCTGCCCTCTCTTCGACTGCAAAAATCACAATTCTCCTTCTAGATATCAATGACAACCCTCCTCTGGTTCTATTTCCTCAGTCCAACATGTCCTACCTGTTGGTCCTGCCTTCTACTCTCCCCGGCTCCCCAGTTACAGAGGTCTATGCTGTTGACAAAGACACAGGCATGAACGCTGTCATAGCCTACAGCATCATAGGAAGAAGAGGTCCGAGGCCTGAGTCCTTTAGGATTGACCCTAAAACCGGCAACATTACTTTGGAAGAGGCATTGCTGCAGACAGACTATGGGCTCCATCGTTTACTGGTGAAAGTGAGTGACCATGGTTATCCCGAACCTCTCCATTCCACGGTCATGGTGAACCTGTTTGTCAATGACACGGTCAGTAACGAGAGCTACATTGAGAGTCTTTTAAGAAAGGAGCCAGAAATTAATATAGAGGAGAAAGAACCACAGATCTCAATAGAACCAACTCATAGGAAAGTCGAGGCTGCGTCCTGTGTGCCCACCCTAGTGACTCTGTCTGTCATAAGCTTGGGTTCTGTCACACTGGTAACAGGGATGGGCATATACATCTGTTTAAGGAGAGGGAAAAAGCATCACAGGGAAGACGAAAATTTGGAAGTACAAATTCCACTCAAAGGAAAAACTGGCTTGCATATGAGAGAGAGGAAACCAATGGCTATTTCTAATATTTGACATTTCATCATGGAATAAGAGATGTTTTGGCTGACTTTGGGTAGTCTTCATCACCTTAAACAAGAGTGTGTAGATGACAGTTCCAATGAAGGACGACTAATTTATAACTTGTACTATATTGTAAGTAAGCTGTTTACAGGTTTTTAAATTCAAAATCAGAGGTTATAAAATGTGTACAGCATTTTCTAATGAAAATTAGTACTAACAGCTATACAACTGTTGTGAAAAAAAAAAAAAAAAAGCTTGGACATGGTTTGCAGCTTTCAAAGAACCTGGGAATAAGGTAAGAAAATGGTACATTGCATTTTTTTTTTTTTGGTCTAAAAAGTCCTTTAACCACAAGAGGGCATCAGCTGCCCCTTTGCAGGGAACTGTTTTGAGGTATTGTACAGGACAGTTGTTGTACAGGAAATTAATGAAAGAGTATATTTTAAATATATTGTTTTTAACATTTAAGAGATATGAAATTGAAATAAACTGAATTTCACCGCACTTCAGTGTATGATAAGAAAGAAAAGAAATGCATTTGTAAACAGAGTGTTTATTACCTCACAAGTACATCATGTATAGTTTGAAAGAGAAGAGCATTACAAAGAAGCGCAATTTGTTTTTAGCAAGGGTGAAAACGTGGCCATGTGTTAAAGAGTTGACCTGCTGAAGAGTATTTTGCTTTCTGTGTACTCAGATTGCTCTGTTCCCTGTGCCACTGTGCTTGCTAGTATTACAGGGGAAATGTGTATATTCTCCCTTACAGACATTGCAACTGGAAATTGTGTCCAAGGAAAACAGCCAGGAGCAGAGACCTGTTTCAATCCTTAGTTGCTTCGTAGGCGTTCACAACATTTTGGTGCTTTGAAAACTCGTCAGTAGTATTTCATACTTGGGTTATGTATTAGGTTTCTATGTGTTTGAACTCATTTATCACATGAGAAAATAAAAATCATATTAAAACGGAATTATTCTAGAAGCTAGTGTACACTACCAGTCGCTTTAGTTGGGCCCTTTATATAAAAGTTATACTTATCTTTCTGTTGTTGTTTGGGTTTGTTCGCTACCATTTCTGGCTTCCTTTCTTTGGCTTTGGACTAGGTCCAAGAGTTTATTTGTAAGCCCAGCAGCAGATTTCTTTGATAACTTAGCTTTTACTGACTCCTTTGCCATGAAGCAAGCTGGTTCCTTAGTGATTGATCTCTTTCACTTCATTGTGTTGAGCTGGGAATTTTATTTGATATGAGAGCTATAGCAAAATATCTGTGTAAACAAGGAATGTGTTAGCTTAAGCCGGATCATTCTACTTTTTTGGCCTCATGTGTCTGTACTATACCAAACGTGTTTATATGTCTGCAAATTAAAGGTATATATTTTCATAACTTCTTTCTCATTTTTACCATTTATATTTGAACATGGGCTTGGTCTTTCACTGAAGTGCCTGTTATTGGCATTTGTTTGCTTTTAAAGGTAAATGTGGGTAAAGTGTAAATATTCTGTTTGCTAAAGTTTATATTAAACTAATTCATTACTCAATTAAACATTGGGTAAATCATTGAATATGTGTATAAATAGAGACACATACATATGATAGAGAGTATGCCTAGATGTTTGACAGGCATTCATATGAAAATTTATACCCATGCATGTGCACATGCATATTAATTTTTGGCTTAGTATCAACTATAAACATTCATTTTACTACATATTTCTGACAAATCCCTTGTTAGCTGTGTTACAATAGCTTTCAATACATTTTAAAAATACATTGCAAAAAAAAATTGAATGCAAACACCCAGGACCTTTTGAATTTGTATTAACTCATTTTTCTTGTTTTCTTCGGTCTGACCATTTCAATAAATAAAATAAGTGTAGGAGGCAGTACTGTTTGTTACAAAAAGGAAATATATTTTTATTGGAGATTCCTTTTGTATGAGAGGCACCTGAGCTTAGAAACTAAGATCATTTAACCCCCAAAACTTTTCATTCATAATTGATGTATAGCAGTGGAGGAAACCATCCTCTACCAATCATTTTCATATCTTCTTTCCCTTTTTTAAAGGAAGGAACTACATATGAAATAAGTAGCACCATTAATTAAAAAAAAAAAAACCCTCCTAAGTGCAGTGATTTCACCCTAAGTATAAGTAACAAAATATTCTATTTATTTCTAAATTTGAAGAAAGTTCATGTGTTTGGGGTGCACAAGAAATGCCTATAACATTAATAAAAAGACGTATTTCTGAATAACTTCTTGTGCCAGGATTTCCTTTACAAAAACATCTCAGTCACATTAAAAGCATTTATAACAAGGAAAGTTAAAGTAAATTAAGCTCAAAGATAAAAGCCCCTTTTTACTAACACCTTGTGCTAGAACAGTTGCCAAAATGTATGCTAATCATGTCAATGTTGTTAGTTGAGCTGGCACAAAAATAAATGTTCCATTCATTAAAAACCCTAATATCCATTTAACAGTTTGAGAACCAGTGAATCCTCTTTGCCCAATTTAATGAAGAAGAGATTGCTCTGATCTTTGCACTGCCAAAGCCATTCTTATATTACAGAGAAAATTGTTCATTAATTTGGATTGGGAAATTTAAAAGCAACATAGCAATTTCAGCTATGGGGAAAAAACAATTTGTTAGTTGAGTCTTCAGAGTAGATTCCCTGACCCTATTAAAAAAAAAAAAAAAAGTTGTCTTGGCAGTTATGCTTCTATCAATGGTGGTTAAAAAGGAAAAAAAAAATAGATCCTTCTTTTAAAACAGTTTTAGTGGTACGAGTATAATGAAAATAATAGCCAAATCCTTTGTGTTTTGGGTGTTCTGCATGTGTTTTATGAAAACAATGGGCATAATCTTGCTATGAAAAACATCACTGAAGCTAATATTAGGGATGGTATGAAGTTGACTTGATTCCAGTAGGTTACCTCATAAGGATTCCAATTTGTGCTCCCAGAAAATGTCTCCATTAACAACTGTAAAAGGAGGAACTATGCAATCGTCTCCTGAGTCAGTGGAGACTCAGGTTCCAATCTCGCTGGAGAAGTGAAGATTCTGTGGGGTCCTGATCTTTGATAGACATGGAGAATGTAAGGAAAGACAGTACTGAACATAGGGTGCTTTTCAACTCAACATTGGGCAGTCTCAACTCACAGAGGCCAGAGACATAGATATCTGAGCATTTTCTTCCAAGTTAGATTTTCTCACTTCAAGAAAGCAGTCAATTGCTGCAAAATACCATTTTGCTGACTTGTGCAATCTCTGCCTAGCTATGTGCCTTCACAGTGTGAATTATAAATAAATCTTTATTGGGCACCTGGGTGGCTCAGTTGGTTAGGCGACTGCCTTCGGCTCAGGTCATGATCCTGGAGTCTCGGGATCAAGTCCCGCATCGGACTCCCTGCTCAGCGGGAAGTCTGCTTCTCCCTCTGATCCTCCCCCCTCTCATGTTCTCTCTCTCTATCTCATTTTCTCTCTCTAAATAAATAAAATCTTTAAAAATAATAATAATAAATCTTTATTAAAAGGTAGAGAAATGACAGTCATGCAAATAGACTTGAAGCAGGAAAAAAAAATTTTTTAAATTGGTAATTTCTCAGAGAAAAGACCTCCTGTAATGTCTTTCCTAGTTGTCGCTACATCTGATAAGAAAAGATCATATGGGGCGCCTGGGTGGCTCAGTCGTTAAGTGTCTGCCTTCGGCTCAGGTCATGATCCCAGGGTCCTGGGATCGAGTCCCACATCAGGCTCCCTGCTCGGCGGGAAGCCTGCTTCTCCCTCTCCCACTCCCCCTGCTTGTGTTCCTGCTCTCGCTATCTCTCTCTGTCAAATAAATAAATAAAAAATCTTTAAAAAAAAAAAAAAAAGAAAGAAAAGATCATATGTATTTTTTGGATCGATATATGCATACATGCATACAGTCTATAATAATTTTCTAAATGTCAGTCATTGTACAGAATTGTTTTTAAAATGATAGCATTTTTTTTTCTCTGATAAACCCCTAAATTGGGAATGCATTCCTTTATGGGTATAGAACAAAATTGGATGAAATTTAAGCCTTAACCCACTGATGTCAAGAAGTAAGAATACTGGGATGATTTTAAAAAAAAAATCAGTCATTCATTCCATTCATATTTATTTTAGTACTCTTAATTACCAGGGATTTAACTGAGAACAAGACAGAGTCTTTGATCCTCAGTGACTTTAGATTATGGTGCGGAAGGCCAATAAGAAAACCCATCAATCTCAAAACATTGTGTGGGTTAAATACCTACTCCAGGATGTCAAGTGAACAGGACTTAACCCAATTTTAGAAAGTATTGGAGAAAGCTTCCCAAAGAGGCCAATTTCTAATTTGGGCCCTCTCAAAGGAGGTGATGTCTAATTGAAAAATTTAGCCAGGGGAAGTTGGCAGAGGAGAGAGAAGGGCATTCAAGGAAGAGGGAATAATGTACAAGCACAAAGGCCAAAGTGAGCATGTCATGATTGAAGAATCATAATATTTGTGGCTGAAGGGATGAAGAGAATGAATAACCAGCTTGGAGCTGTAGGTGTACTGCAAATAATGAAGGGGCTCATTGTCATACTTGGAGGTGGCAATTTTATCCCAGAGAATTTGTGTTTTAAAAAGATCATTTTGGGAGCACCTGGATGGCTCAGTCGTTTAGCATCTGCCTTCGGCTCAGGTCATGATCCCAGGGTCCTGGGATCGAGCCCTGCATCGGACTCCCTGCCCAGCGGGAAGCCTGCTTCTCCCTCTCCCACTCCCCCTGCTTGTGTTCCCTCTCTAGCTGTCTCTCTCTCTGTCAAATAAATAAATAAAATCTTAAAAAAAAAAAAGATCATTTTGGCCATGTATGAAGCTTCTGTTGAAGAAGATTCTAGAGACTCATGACAAGGTAATAGTGATAATTCAAGGGAAAAGTTGGGCCTTAAACCAGGGAATATGAATGAGATATATTACAGTATGGAATACAGCAGGTAAATAATTTATAGCTGATAAAGCTATACACTAAAGCTATAAACTTATGATATCATTAGAAATTAAAAATCCACATGTGAGAGACCAGAAAATTCACAATTTTCATAATTGGCTTTCAAGCCTATTTTACAAATTTGAAAAGGATAGGGAACTCATTTACTAAACATTCAATGAGCAATGAAAACACTGGAGCCATAACCCCCTTTCTAATGTTGGGTTTTATGACACAGATGGAATTATAACCTAATTTACCCAGTTTATTTCATATTTATGACTGTCAATTCTATTCAATTTAACAAACATTACTCTGTGCCCATGTGGTAGCCGTTCCAACATGAAGTTGCCCTCATGAAGAATATTTTATCCATTTGCAATATTTTGCTTGTAGTTGCACTAAACATCTCCACAGGGAGAAGAGTCATACTAAAAATTTAAGAAAAAGGGCAACAAAATGTCAAATGGACAATATAAGATGCAAATATAATTTCAAGTGTTGTGTGCATATCAAGAAACTGATTTGTCTGTTGCAGGCAATTCTGAACAAGATCCAGGAACTAGGGGCAGGTGAAATGGGTAGTTATAGTCAAGAAGTACATAGGTCTTGAGGTTTAACATCACTTTTGGATGAAAGAAGTCATTTAACATATCTTTTTTTTTTTTTTTAAAGATTTTATTTTATTTATTTGAGAGAGAGAATGAGAGAGAGAGAGAGCATGAGAGGGGGAGGGTCAGAGGGAGAAGCAGACTCCCTGCCGAGCAGGGAGCCGGATGCGGGACTCGATCCCGGGACTCCGGGATCATGACCTGAGCTGAAGGCAGTCGCTTAACCAACTGAGCCACCCAGGCGCCCACATATGTTTTTTTTTATTTTTTTATTTTTTTTAAATATTTTATTTATTTATTTGAGAGAGAGAGTGAGAGAGAGGGCACAAGACGGGGGAGCAGAAGAGGGAGAAGCAGGCTCCCCGCCGAGCAGGGAGCCCAATGCGGGACTCGATCCCGGGACTCCAGGATCATGACCTGAGCCGAAGGCAGTCGCCCAACCAACTGAGCCACCCAGGCGCCCTCATTTAACACATCTTATGCCTCAGTTCATCTTGTGTAAATGAATAATTTACTAGTATGTAGCCCTCACTGGTGGAAGCTTCAAACCCAGGCTAAATAAACATAGAACAGATGTAAAAACAGTATTGTATGCAGTCCTTGCTTCAAGAAAAGTCATTGGTCCTCTCTTCCAAAAAACTGCCCCTCCTAAGACTCATCTGCATGGAAATGATGAACTTGCTCTATCTCCTCATGAAATTTTGAAAATCAAATAAATTAATTCAGTCAAAATATTTCAAAGGAAGTGTTCTACAAGAAGTAGCTATTAGTATTGCTTTTGGAATTAGTGTGCCATGAAATTGTCTTAGTAGTTTTTTCATTCATTCTTCCATCAAATTCATTAAATCAACATCTTTATTACACAACAAAAATCCATAAAATTAATACTGTTTTAGATTGAAGGCCCATATGCTCAAAGCAATCTACTTATCCATTTCTTAAGCCCTTTGACTTTTTCCCCCCTTTTTTCTTACAGTTAATTCGTATGTCCTTTTTCATTTGGAAATCTCATGAGGGCTAGGACTTTGATTTAAAGTGTCAGACCACGGAACTTTAGAGATAATGTAGTCCAACCCTCTCATTTTTCAGATAGAATAAAGATAGAACAGCTAGAAAAAAATTGACAATTTAGGAGATTAGAAGAAAAAACAGGAATCATGAATGAAAAAAATATTCAAAAATCCTACTAAAAATCAACTTTTCCTTCAAATATTTCCCTTAAAACATATATTTTAATTTTACCTTCATCAGAAAGTTAACCAAAGAGTTATAAAGACAATAGCAAAAATTAAAATTAAAAAAAAAAAACCTCTGAGATGAAATCTCAGCTAAATGAGGTAATCAAAACTATTCATTTGAATTACTGAGATTCGTGCTCGCTTCGGCAGCACATATACTAAAATTGAATTACTGAGATTCATTTATCTTCCCTGCATGCACTGGAAGAAGAAAACACACACAATTTTAAAGATAAAGTTACTCCTCATAAAGAGAAAAATATAGAAAATTATATAATTATGTATTTTTTATTTTTATAATTTTTTAAAGATTTTATTTATTTGAGAGAGAGAGAGAGTGAGAGAGAGAGAGCATGAGTGGGGGGCGGGGGAGGGAGAAGCAGGCGCCCCGCTGAGCAGGGAGTCTGATGCTGGGTTCAGATCCCAGGACTCTGGGATCATGAAGTGAGCTGAAGGCAGACACTTAACAGACTGAGCCACCCAGGTGCCCCTACAATTATGTATTTGACAAATACAATAACTGTAAGAAAATAGTAAGAAAACATAAAACTTTAAGAGATTAGAGAATAGGGGAGAATAATCAAGGACAATTTTATGAACTCTACAGAAATACAGAAAGAATAACCTTGATTTAAAATATGGGAATGAATATTTACTTATGCAAAATTCATGTATATATTATAGAAAATCCAAGTGTGGATACAGGGATATGACTGATCTGGAAATGAATTGGGGCACCTGGGTGACTCAGTTGATTAAGCATCAGACTCTTGATTTTGGCTCAGGTCATGATCTTAGGGATATGAGATCAAGCCCCACATTGGGCTGTGCACTGGGCATGGAGCCTGCTTGGAATTCTCTCTCTCCTTTTCCCTCTGCCCCTCCCCTCCCCTGCCCCCTGCTCACTCTCTCTAAAAAAGAAAAAGAAAAAAAAGTAAGAAAATGAAGATGACCAGGCTTACATATATAGTAAGGTAAATGAAGGTAAACCCAGAATGATTGAATATTAGAAACTCACTAAATCACAAACTTTACAACCTCAAAGGAACTTTGGATTATTGTCCTTTTCCTTATAGATTTGGGTACAATATCCTGAATCTTCAACAAAGATAAAAACTATTATCATTAACTATTTATTTACTAAACACATTTACTAAACATATTAGCCAATGCTTATTACAAGCAAAACATTGTGCTAGGCACAAGGGTAAGTCTTCTTCCGTCCTCAAAAAGATTACTCCCCAGTTTGGGAAAAACTAATGTAAACCACACAAATATAGAAGTGAACATGTTGCTTCTCCCATCTACTCATCCCCTGTGCCTCTTACCTGCGTACCTCTACCAGAGAGACAAAGATAATGATAGCAGGTCAGAGTGCTTCCCAGAGATATGCAGTATTATCTATAGCTATTAAGGAGAATATCAAAATTTTTGGAGGAATATCATCTTTGCAGTGTATATGAATTAATAAATAGAAATTGTTTTCTGTGGGTAGAATGGGCAAATTTTTTTTAAATGTTTTATTTATTTATTTATGAGAGTGAGAGAGAGAGAGAGAGGCAGAGGCAGAGGGAGAAGCAGGCTCCCCACCCAGCAGGGAGCCCGATGCGGGACTCGATCCCAGGACCCTGGGATCATGACCTGAACCGAAGGCAGACGCCTAACCATCTGAGCCACCCAGGCGCCCCAGAATGGGCAAATTTAAAGACTTCTATATATTTCTTTTACTCATTTTGAAAATCGGAATTCCTTATAACTCTCAAAGGAAATTTTCACTTAAAAAATTAAAGAAATAAATGAGATAGGCACTGTAAATCAGTTACTCCCTTCAGAAAGATCATAAATTTTAGGTTTCAGAATAATTAAAATGTAACTATGATATTCCACTGACTCTCCATATGTACAAGCAACCTGCGACGATGTTTCACAAATATCACTGATTTCTATTTTGTAAATACATTTGAAATCATTTCAAATTCATAATTTTGTGTTAATAAGCTTTCTTAAGGTGCTTTCTTGGCAATGTGAAGTTTTGATTTAATGGGAGTGTAAAATGTACTTTGGGAATTGTTATGTAAACCTTTCAAATAATACTATGTAACAGTATTTTTCAAAGTTATGAGATCTGGTGAAATGTATGATGAGAGGACATTTAAATGTTAATATATAAAAATTACTGCACATACATTCTGAATTCTCCATTTTATTAATGAAGAAAAAATACTCCAGAGAAGGTAACTCTAGAAAATTCATGGGAAAAAAACATTGTATTTTTAAAGATGGGCAGAGGAAGAAAAATTTCAGTGAATAATAATTTTAAAATTCTAAAAAAAATTAAATTACTCAAAAGTTTTTTTCTTTTGAAAAGCATCATCCACCCTCCTCCTCACCACACCCCGCCTGCCTTATTAACTTGGGAAACCAGTTTCTTTCATATTTTTTTAGTTAAATTATAAGATCCTAAACGTTTTCAGAGTCCAAATGAATGTGGGCAATGCTAACCATAAAACAGTTGCTAAAAAACACTATTGCTTTGAGACAGCTTTCAATTTATGATCCTTTCATTTTTCGACAGTAAAAAACTCCATTTTATTTACAGAATTTTTTTGTAAATAGCAGTTAACATTCACTGCAAGGAGAGGAATTTCAATAACAGGTATTTCACTTATCTTTGAAATATTTACAGTGAATCATCTAAGCATTCAAATTTAGCAAAGCCAATGATCCTGCCTATGTCTGATTTCTCCATCTAGTCCACAAAAGACTTTTTATCCTACAAAAAGCACTACAGAACATACCATTTTCCCCATCTCATTTACGAGTGTGGTTAGCAATTTAAAGTACAGATTTCTGGGAAGAATAACTGGTATAAGTTGCCTTGTAAGATTCTTTGAAATAAGAGATTTAATACAACTTAAGTGGATCAAATTAATTTCTTTTTTGTGCTTTATGCCTGACTCAGGACACACAGTTTGAAGTGCCATGTCATACCAACATTCTCAATCAAACCATTAGGTGGGGATTGTCAATTAGCCCAACTGGAGATAATTTCTAAAAGACCTTGGTGGTGAAGGTACATATTGAAAAAGACAGGTAAAATACCTATGAAAACTTATAAAATATCTGTCTCATTGAACCAGGAGGAATCTTCAGACATCAATGTTTTCTTCCCCTTTGAGCTTCCTTGATCGTAATCAACCATTCTGTCGGTGTTTCATAAGGGAAGCTCACTATTCTCAGAATTCCTCTATTAGTCTATCTGTAAGGGGAATAGTACCCCCAAAGGTACCATGCCTTCGTGCATGGAATCTATGGATATGTTATGTAACACGGTAAAAGGGGGCTTGCAAATGTATTTGACATTATGGACCTTAAAACAGGGAGATAGCCAGACCTAAGGAAATAGAAAGATTCCTAAGTCACAGTCAACAAGAAAACAGGGAGGGCTTCAGTCCTATAACCATATGGAACTGAATTCACAAACAACCTGAATGAGCTTGGAAGTGGATTCATCCACAGAGTTTCCAGAAAGCCATATAACCCTGCTGACACCTTGATTTCTGTATTGCAAAGCACCAAGCAGAGGACTGATTGAGCCACTCTGTACTCAGACTTCTGACTAGAGGAATGGGAGTTAATAAATGGATGTTACTCTGAGCTGATAATTTTGTGGTAATTTGTTAAAGCAGTAATAGAAACTACTACAGTCTCCTGAAAAATACATGACAGATCCATTAAAGGCAGAGTTTAGTTGATTGATTATAACAAAATCTGGTTTTGTTTTTGGAAACTTTTATAATAGATGTTTAAATTTTCCTTTACAAGAGTGTTGAGTACATACCTAATTATACTTTCCTAAGTAAAGAAAAAACAAACAAACAAATTTTAGAATAATCAGTATAAATATACATGGAAAATAAAATCATGTATTGCAAACCTATTGTGTTCCAGTCAGCAAAACCCTGCCAGTTAGACTCTATGTTCATTTTACTTTTACTAAGTCACAGAAATAAACAGAAAACCAGAGGTGTTTTTATTTCCATAAAGGATTTTCTCAGTTGAACAGAGCTGGAATGAACAGTGCTGAATTGTTGAATTCATCTCAGACCCAGTTTGGGATGAGATGAACTGAATGGCTGATATTTGTAATTGAGATATACTGTGGGTGGATGTGTGATGATTGCATATGTAAAAGGTTGCTCTGATTTAAAAAAAGATGCATGTTAAAATGTATCTTTCTTTTGTTATTGCAGACAAAAGAGCCTTTCTAATGGATGAGTCTCTCTAATCGATGGATCATTTGAAGTGACTTGTCATCTTTAATTCTTTGAAAACAAGCACTTTGGGAGTTTATTTTAAAAAAACCACATTCTTATTCTACTTTTCTACCAACTTCACTTCCTATTCAAAAGCTGCTTAACTCTATACAATAAATTCACAGTAGAAGATGTAGTTCATTAGAATCATTGATTTAGTGTGCACTGACTTTTATTGGGCATTTATTATTGGCATAACCAATACATAATAGTCCAATAGGATTATATTATAGAATACATTTTGTACTGGTAGAGTGATATCATTTTGCAAGTGCAGTCAAATATTTTGGATTCCTATCAGGACTCCTGTGACTGAAAAGTTAAAATGCAAAGTCACATTATTCCTCATTTGGCAAAATGACAGGTCCCTTTCTTAAATGTATACATTTCTCTTTCATTTTGTATGTCAGCCATTTTTGATGATTGTAGGGTTTTTGTTCTAAACTCTAATCTAAGAAAAAAACTGGGGACACTGGTTCAAGTGTGTTTGAAATTCAAACATTAAAAATTTTAAAAATAAAAACGTATTCCAAGAATAGAATTTTCATATAGTTAAGAAAAAAAGAATTGGGGTGGAGAGACAAGGGATCTTATGTGATCAGTTAGAACACATTTTTGTAAGAAACTGGGGTGATCACTCAGAGCTAAATAGCTCATTTCTAAAAGTTGCTGATTCTAAGTTATACTTCCACAAAAGGAATAGGTCTTTCCTACCATCCTCTGTCTAACCACCCACTAGGTTGTGGAACAATTTGTAGTCGGGTTATTCATTTATGAAACACATTTAGAACAGGCAGAAGCTCCAGAGCTGGAGTTCCACATGTAGATGAAAAGCCTGGCCTTTTCTTCTCTTCTGGAGGCTTGGCCATTGGGTAAACATGAGCCACGTCCTGATGATGGTATTTCCCGAAGACCCTGAAGGAGATCAGCACCTGCAGATGTAGGCCCCAGCAGTTCCTGCTCAGGCTTGGGTTGGGAAGGGGAGGTTTTCAAACTTAGAAAACCTATGATGTTGCCGTCTCTTCCCTGAAAGCTTTTTACACGGCCCTTTCACCGAACACTGACATGCCCCCACTGTCCTGAATGGGGTTTGACATAACCACTGCCCAGGAAAGGGCTAGTGGCTAGCTCCAGGGCTCTTCCAGCCCTGCTAAGGTGAGATGTGTTGGTGAGAACCTTGCCACTCCATGTGTGCAGCATAGATCAGCAGTAGCAACAGCTGGTTGCTCCTAGGACATTAAGAACCTAGGCCTACCCGGGATCTATTATACCAGAATCTATATTTAATAAGATCCCCAGTTGATTTGCATGTACATTAAAGGTTGATAAAGATGTGTTTGGATCATTGGCTCTCGAGCTTGTCTGCATGCTGAAATAATGCAGGGAGTTAAACAAACAAACAAAAAAATACAACCTGATACCTAGGTCCCACCCACCAACTTTCTGATTGAATGGGTTTGGGGTGTAGGATGGGAATCAAGATTTTTTAAAAAGCTCTCCAGGTGACCTGAAGTGAAACAAAGTTTGAGAATAACCAGGTGTGAGTCCCATTATTCCTGTAATTTGCTGTTTTTACTTGATACTCTACTCATTCAGCCAATTCGGGATTTATTTCATCACTGGCATCCTCTCCAAACCTGCTATTAAAAAAGATGCATTTTCCGGGCACCTGGGTGGCTCAGTTGGTTAAGCGACTGCCTTCGGCTCAGGGCATGATCCTGGAGTCCCGGGATTGAGTCCCACATGGGGCTCCCTGCTCAGCAGGGAGTCTGCTTCTCCCTCTGATCCTCCACCCTCTCATGCTCTCTCTCATTCTCTCTCACACAAATAAATAAAAATCTTAAAAAGAAAAAAAGACACATTTTCCAACACTCCCTAAAGACCGAACCTATAAATTAGCACGAATCAGGTCTTTTTTTTGTCATAGAATGCCATCGTCATCATCATCAAAAGCAGGCAAAGTAGCTAGAATGCTAACTAGTATGTCTGTTCATACCTTCTGGAAAGTTTGCTCTAGGACAGTTACTGGAATATAAGCCTGAGGTGCACAGCAACTTTGTTGTAGTTCTAGAACCTAAATAATGTCTTTTCCCCGGAAGAGACTTATGCAAATATTTGTGGAATGAATGAAAGCAAGAATGGCAGGTGCTCCTTACACATAAATTGGAATAATTATGCACTTCAGAAGAAAACTATCGTATCTTGACTTTAAAAGGCAATTTAGAGCTAAGCCTGGAAGTGCCATTCTAAGGAGGGTCTGCCCCATCATTGTACAGACCTTATGTTCTGGCTCATGCAAAAGTGAGGGAGTGGGTAACAGAAGTATCATGTATGGCCACTGGGGCAAAAAAAATGTAATTATTCAGGAGGCTGTCTTTTCCAGGATCTGGAAACCCCATTTCAACTACCAATAGGAGAGGTATTCAGTAAGGAAGAAGAATAGGAGAAAAATATGGAACATCTATTTTAGGCATGAAAATCTGAGGGAGACAAAAACAGAATTACTATCGATTTTAATTGTTAGGAATGAAAGAAGTGCTGAACAAGCTCACTATTCATCCTCTCATTTTATATGACTGGGAAGAAATAGAAAAATACTGTCTAGCTCCAGAAAGTAAATAAGGACCAGCAACATTTAACAAGGTTAAAAAAAAAAATAGGCATTTACTAATCCTGGATCTTCCAACTACCAGTATTAAAACCTTAAGGACATTTCCTAAGTATCTACGAGCCCCATGTTCCCCAAGTGTACCCACCTTATTTAAAGTATGACGCATCAAGGGCATAGAAATTTCCAAGGCCAATTTTTATATCCTCAGGGCCCAGCACTAAATATTTGGTGAAATGGACAAATAACTTAAAAAGGTGGTGGGATGGGCACCTGGGTGGCTCAGTCGTTAAGCGTCTGCCTTCGGCTCAGGTCATGACCTCAGGGTCCTGGGATCGAGTCCCGCATCAGGCTCCCTGCTCAGCGAGGAGCCTGTTTCTCCCTCTTCCACTCTCCCTGCTTGTGTTCCCTCTCTCGCTGTGTCTCTCTCTGTCAAATAAATAAATAAAATCTTAAAAAAAAAAAAGGTGATAGGTTTTATTCTGAGTTTCAGTTGCTTTGAATGGGGGGTGGGAGGGAAACCCATGAAGATGTGAAAATTGATTCATAAATTAATTTACTAAAAACTCTCATTAAGCATCTAGGATGTGGCATGTACAGACATACTTTCTGAATGTGCTATCAGAACTCTTCTTTGGAGCTCAGAGTTTAGTTAAGGACACTTGAAAATAAAACTGCAATTTAATGAGATAAATATCTTAATAGGGGATGCATAAAGCCAGGAGAATCAATTGAAGCATTTGGTCTACAGTATTTTGTATGCAGCTGGTTTCAGTTTCAAAATTATTAATAATCTCAAGGCTGAGTACATTTCAGCGAGAGTCCACGTACATTGTTACAGCAGAATGAGCAGGGAAGGCAAGCTGAAAGATTTGGGGGGTTTGGCTATAGAGGCATCATCTGCTCCTTAGTTTACAAGACTTTTCTTTCTTTTTCCAGCCTCCTGCTTCCTAATTACATCCAAATGGTTCTCTCATTTGTTTTCCTGGCCCTGCCACTTGAGACATGGTGCCAGTAATATATGCCATCTTCATTTGGCTCCTTTCTCTCTGATCTGCACTGCTAACCTATTGTTTTTGTAAAAATGTTGGATTTGTCAATTCCTTCTTAAACCTGTCATACTGCTTGAGGTGGATATACTGACATATTTATGATTAAAAATTAAGTCACCAGGGGCGCCTGGGTGGCTCAGTTGGTTAAGCATCTGCCTTCGGCTCAGGTCATGATCCCAGGGTCCTGGGATTGAGCCCCACATCGGGCTCCCTGCTCGGCCGGAGCCTGCTTCTCCCTCTCCCTCTGCTCCCCCCCACAACCGCTTGTTATCTCTCTCTCTCTCTCTCTTTCTCTGTGTGTCAAATAAAGAAATAAAATCTTTAAAAAAAAAATTAAGTCACCAGATAGTAAAAGTGCTAAGACAACCATCTCTTTCACCCTTTACTAACCAAACCATAAATGGACACATTAAGATAACTACAGACAGATCCTGCTTTGTGAAAATACCCACAAAGAAATTCTCTTCTAATAGAATCATATTATCATATTGACAATTACAAAGCTACATAATTTCAAGGAGTTTGTGCTGCTGGAAAATTTAAACAAGCAGATTGCCGATGCAAGTCAAAACTGGGAATTATCTTCTGGAAGGCTATTGGCTAATATGTATACATTCTAAATTGTGCATTTTTTTCCCTTTGCACTTTCACTTCTAAAAAGATAACCAAAGAAAACAGCTTCAAACTTGTGTGTGCAAGCATACTTTTTGCAGAGTTTAATAGTCATGGAAAAGCCCTATATTTACATGAATCTATAATTGGTTAGATTATGACATAAACATAGTAAAGACAATAATAGTCCGAATTGTCACAAATGCCATAGCAATTCTTTGTCTCCCTGTATTATCTCTGAAATTACTCGAGTCATCTTGTTTTTCCCACATATGAATTTATGATACTCCTGACAAAGACTCCCCATTCATCTAGGACACGATTCCTTAACCTGGTACATGTATAACTGAAATATGGGTAGACAATAGAAAATAAAGTGGGACAGGCCAGTAGGGGACACATTATCAAGCAATTTGCATTCATTCACAGGACAGTAGTCATAAAATGAATACATACTTTGTGATCCAGGAATATGGGAATGAGTTTCACTTAGCACTGCTGGTAGCTATTTTGATTTCTCTGTGGTAAAAGCCTGTGTGAGGATCAGGCTAACAGAGAAGCGAAAAGAGGGAGAGGGAGGGGAGGAAGGAAAGGGAGAGAAAGACAGGAGAGGGAAACAGAACAGAGAACTGATGGCATGTTTTAAATGCTCCCATCCATCTGTGCTTGAAACCAGCCACTCTGGAGACTTTCCATTGTGTGAACAATAAACCCACTCTGCTGATTTTAGTCCTCCAAACTATTTTGAATTGTCACCCTGGTAATTATATTTTTTAAAGCCTTGACTAATACTTTATTGGGACAACTGGTTGTAGTTCTTTAAACACATCAGGATATCTGTGTTTCTGCATTTTGCACATGCTGGTCCCTCTGCTTAGATGCCTTTCCTCTCTTACCCATCTGAAAAACATCTGCAATCCATCAAGTCTTAGCTCAAGTGCCATTTCTTCTGAAAAGCCTGCTCTCAAGGGCTTATTTTCTTCTGCTTTCAGGGCATTTCACACAGACCAATACCATAGCAACGCACTGAAAGTCTTGTGGATTATAACTATGCTTCTGCATTATTTTCTTATCACCAAAATATAAGTTTCTCAATGGAAAGAGATTTATAAAGAAAAAGAGAAAATATTGGAAATTTTTTCCAAGTCAGATCAGAGGTCTATCATTCAGTATTTGTTTTTTAAGCGCAATCTAGTTTCTCACAATGGGTGAGATTTTACTCTTTCACTGTTTTGGGGTTTTTTTAGATTTTTGCTTGAGTAAATTTACATTACTTAGGAGGAATAGTCTGTCTCTAACATGTTCAGTGTCTTTATGTTTGCTCAGAAATTCATGAGGCAAAACTGTTCTCATTAGCTTCCCCTTTTCCCAGAAATTTCTGGGTCATCTAAATTATTAATAACTTCAGATGCTGCGGCATCTGCTATCAATGTAGGCCATGGAAATATAGGATATTAAGTAGAAAATAAATTGTAAATACCCATGGAATAATGAATATGAGAAGATAACTGATTCACCTTATTTTATCATTGCAAAATATAGGATCCTGAGTCAGAAGCCCTTGATTCAAGATCAACTTTTGCCAGCTATAGTTATGTTTGTGATGTTGACCAAATCAGCTTTCAGAGTATCAGTTTCTTATTCAGAAAATGTAGATAATACTACGAGGCTGAAATAATACTAAAAGAAAAGCAGGCAGGTGAAAATAATTTGTATATTCTAAAATGCTAGATTTGATTTAGCAGCAAAGAAGTCACTGTGGCCTTGACAAGAGGAGTTTCTTTTTTTTTTTTTTTTTAAAGATTTTATTTATTTGACAGAGAGAGAGATAGCAAGAGCAGGAACACAAGCAAGGGGAGTGGGAGAGGGAGAAGCAGGCTTTCTGCGGAGCAGGGAGCCCAATGCGGGGCTCGATTCCAGGACCCTGAGATCATGACCTGAGCGGAAGGCAGACGCTAAATGACTGAGCCACCCAGGTGCCCCGACAAGAGGAGTTTCAATGCATGGTGCGGGTGAAGGCAAAATTGCAGTAGAATTTAGAGTCATCAGAAAGTAGGGGCAGACAATTCCCTTCAAGAAATGTGGCTTTAAGAGAGAGGGGAAATATAGGGCAAAGCTGAAGCAGTATATGGTTGAAGGAGGTTTTCTTTCCTCCTGCGAAAAACATTGGATACAGTGGAATTAATATGAAGGGAGATTCAAAAGGAGACAATAGAGAAGAATCAGTAGCTCAGGTCGAAGATAATTCAGGAGAGCGTTATCGAAAGAAGAGGTGGAGGACAAAGACGGGTGAAATTGTAGAATGGGTGAAATTATAAGTTGGTTGAAGAAACTTAAAGAAGTAATTACCTATTCTCTCTGTGAAGTACAAAGAAGTAGAAAGATGAAATCATCTGTTGAGAATTAAGGGGAGACGGGAGAGTTAGAAATTTGTGGAGAGTGGAGGATATTTGAAATAACTGCTTTTGGAAAAGGAAAAGGAGCTAATCATGGAAAGGACAGCAATGGATGCTTTAAACATGAATTGGCGTGGTTTTGTGATCTTCTAAATCACTCTTCATGTACACAGATCCCAGCATGGAGAAAGGGGACCTATGAATCTCAACCAAGACAGATTTTGCGAGACAGGAGTGATGAAAAGAAAACGGAGCAGAGGAGATGAAGATACTAGAAGATACCAGGGTGGTTGAAGTAGACATAACACTAAAACTTAAGAAATATATAAAACAATTCTGACGAGATTGCTGCAGTGGAGAAAGCAGAGGACCCCAAAGGTTAAGAATACATAATAAGGCGGAGGCACTGAGTTATTTAAATTAAAAGAGTGGGTTAGAAGGTTGTGGTCAGACAAAACAATGTATTTCTTATTTTAGAAGTGGAGCAGTTCTGGCCAAATGCATGGTCCAAAGTGTGCCCAGGGGGGCAGAAGCTTACACTGTTTGGGTAAGGGTGTCACTGGATAGAAGGCAATGAAATACTATAGTAGTGCCTGGATCAACTACCTGGATGATAAAGTAACCCAGAGAGTGTCAGGACTTAAGGAAGTAGGGATGACTATGAGGAATATGCTGTACCTTCAATGAATAAGTGGGAAGACGCTGAACTTTGGGGTTGGCAGTGACCAAGAAAAGTATAGCAGAATATAAACGTATCCTTCTAAAACACTATTTGTGGCATGAAACAAAAAGCTTTTGTTTTTCCCACTGTTCCTTAGCATTTATTAATTTACTCACTGTGCCCAGATGAAAAATCACAGGTCTTATGACTTCTCTGAGGAACCCTAAATTATTTTTTAATTAAAAATTTAAAAAAACCACCTTTTATCAACTCTAAGTATCAAAACACTATTTTAACTCCAAATCCCCTTTCATTCATCTTCTCATTCTCAAGCTTTCTATACCCTTACATTGAACGGTCATTTAAAATCACACAACTGGTTTTATCTAAATTATTTGAAAATTCTCACTTTTGTTATCACAGTTTGAAAAGTGATGTCAATTATATCTCATTAGATCAGTGTCCACTTTAAAATTCCATTATATAAATGCCCTGAATTGTTGTGTTTTTTTAAAAAGATTTATTTATTTATTTTAGAGGGAGAGAAAGAGAAAGAGCATGTAAGTGGAGGGAGGGGCAAAGAGAGAGAGACAAGCAGACTCCCTGAGTGGGGAGCCTGATGTAGTACTCAATCCCAGGACCCCAATATCATGACCTGAGCCAAAATCAAGAGTTGATGCTCAACTGCCTGAGCCACCCAGGCACCCCAATGCCCTGAATTTTGGGGCATGTCCATGAGAGGAGTGTCCACAGGAGATTTGGGTCATGAGAGTTATTCCCAGGGTCAGAGAGTAAAGAGGACGCATGGCATTTCTTGACCCTAGGCCACATGAAGTATGGGGAAATAGAGAAGGGCTTTAGGGAAGTAGCAGCATGTGGAAAAAGCCATATTTCTGCTTAGTTCAGAAATGAAGGAAAAAATTAAAGAAGAGTATGAAGATGTTAACTGAGTGTGATAGAACACTAATCTGAGACATAAATTGTAGAATCTTTTTTCTGCTACCCCTGATCACTGAAATTCAGAGTGTAAGAGCCAGGATCACCACTCATAGCAGTGAGTAGCTGGATTCAAACCAGGGAGAAAAGACTAACATTTTCCGTTTCTAGGAACAAAAGCCTAGGATTCAGATCTGAGGAAGAAAGTCCACATGCACTGGCCATGGGCATTCTTCCCTGAAATCTCTGACCTAGAAAACTCAGGATTTGTAAAGAAAAGAGAAAAATTGAGGGGGGGGGGAAGCTAATGTGTTAGAAGTAATCTGTGTGTGCAGCAGAGGACAGGTGGGTGGGAGAGGGTGGGTGAGTAGTGCTGGAAAGACTGCCTCCATCTCCCAGTCTGGAATCCACCTTCAAGTTTGGAGTCCAAGAGTAGGGATAACCTGTGCTTCTGTATCTGAGGTCAGATGAGGCAGAAACAAAAAACCTGGTGCTGGAGATGAGAAATCTCATTAAGGAAATGTGTAGCATTTGAAGGCTTCTGATGTCTAGCAATCACTCATGCCGTCTGGAATTTGAAAGCTCTCCTTGTCTCCAAATAACATATACAAGGTCCCTGAGAGAAAGCTATTGGGTCTGCCATGAAATGGTTTCCCAGTTCAGCCTGGACCATCCTCACTGGAAATTTTATGAAGATATAGCTCATGTATTAGTGGGTCATTAGCAGCAGAAAGCAAAACGGAAATGGAATAATATACTTTAATTTCATTCAGCTCACCATTCTTATGCCAAAGCATAAGACCTCAGCTCAATTTTATATCCTGAAGAATCTAGAGAGTCCTATGTCCACAATGACCCTCTAGCAACAGGTGTGCCTAGCAGGACTTATAATTTAATTAACCTCATTATGGGAGGGTAAGGAGAAAACCTGAGAAGTACATTTAATCTTAACATGATTGAATTACAAACCCATATTAAACAGAAATAACAAAGTTGACTGAATTTACTTTGAATTGGAAAGATTAAGTTTTTCATTACTGAGTAGAATGAGGTTTAAAATAAAAGTTAAATTGAGTTATAGAAAAATAGTTACATTTTTACACATGTGAACATATAAACAGTAAAATATGTACCTGCTACAAACACAATAGAGTTTGGGTCAGGCAAGTTAAAAAACTATGAGACAGATGGAGTAGGAAACTGGCTCAAAAGAAAGGACAATATGAATTGAAAAGATGACTGAAGAGGCATGCATCTACAATATAGACCACGAAAATATAAAATGGTGGGTTTAAGATGAACAAAATTACTCCTGATAGTCCCATAGAGAATAGGAGGTGGGAATTTGGGAGAAGAAGATACTCGAGACACTTAGGGTTTACTTGTAAATTAAGTTACGCAAAGGATCGAAGTCTGTGAATATTTTTACTCCAGTCCTGAAAGGTACTGATTATGGTTTGGCTGAATTCAAGAGCTTAAGCAAGAGGACCAAGACTCAAGACCATGGGTATTTCTTTTAAAGCTCTATGGAGGATCCCAGAATTGATAGTAAAGGGGGCAGTATCATATCTCATGAATTGTAATAGGCAAAATTTTGTACATGTATCATTTCTAAAATAGAGAAGGATTTTACACTTGGAATTGGCACTGTTTTTACAATGTTGGCACTACATGTTATAATCAATGATACCTAAGTTTCAATAAAATACAAGATGTATTACACAGATTTTCAATGAAGAAACCACAGTTTCCTATCTGATTCCCTCTTGATTGGAATGCAAAAGTGATTAAATCTTGGCTCCTGTACTCAAATCATCTATAATCTAGTATGAAGACAACTAAATAGAATATGTTTGCAAAAGGCTATCTGTGGCATGGAGTGCAGCTCTAAGTCAGAGTTAACTGACTCAGGCACAAGACCTTGACAGCACGGAAATCTTACTTCTAATAAGTGGAATAATACATAGCTCAATCCTAACTTTTTTTTATTATGAGCACTATGTTTTACCTAAAATACTCTAGAATTTAGAGACTTTTTGAAAGTTAGCATAAAATGACAAAATAATGTTATATATTTATAAATTTCATATTACAAATTCTCATATGAATGTGTAATGATATAATGTAATTTAATAATTACTTTTAAATTTTATCACTTGAATTATGATCTTTTTATCATTATTTTAAAAATTCAGAATTTTGACTGTTTTCAAAAGATTGGGTTTCTTTCTTCTTAACAGAAAAAAAAGCACTTAGAATTTGCAGAAACCCTCATCAGGTAATGTTAGGTGACTTTCTAGAATGGTCTTTTAAAAATTTAGGACTTTTGATAACTCGGGTAAATTGTTTTGCATTTAGAGGTTTTTTTCTTCAATTAGAAAAACTAAGCTAATGTTTAATACCTTTAAATTAAAAATTTTAAAAACTCACTGTCCTTCAGTTTTTATATTAATTTTGTAAGTCTTTTATTTGTAGGTCTGGCAATTTTAACAGTTATTTTTGAAAAGTGATTGGTCCCATTTACAAACTTAGAAGAAAGACATTAAATCTTCTTTTTAAATTATGTTATGTTAATCACCATACATTACATCATTAGTTTTTGA
Source organism: Mirounga leonina (assembly GCF_011800145.1). Classification (NCBI taxonomy): domain Eukaryota; kingdom Metazoa; phylum Chordata; class Mammalia; order Carnivora; family Phocidae; genus Mirounga; species Mirounga leonina. The sequence goes on from NW_023270316.1 coordinate 43,793,113, forward strand.
TGTAGTGTTCCATGATTCATTGTTTGCGTTTAACACCCAGTGCTCCATGCAGTATGTGCCCTCTTTAAATCTTAATACAATATGAGATAGTTTTCTTTTATCATGTTAAAAAAGTAATCTCACACCACCAATCTAATTTCTTTTGAAGAATGAATTTTGAGTATTAGCAAGTATGTTTCAGCACCACATTTTTTCCCCAAATTTTTACTTAAATTCTAGTTAGTTAACATACAGTGTAATGTTGGCTTCAGGAGTAGAATTTAGTGATTCATCACTTACATATAACACTCAGTGCTCATTACAAGTGCCCTCAATACCTAGCACCCATTTAGCCCATCCCCCACCCACCTCCTCTCCAGCAACCCTCAGTTTGTTCTCTATAGTTAATAGTCTCTTACAATTTGCTTCTCTCTTTTTTTCCTCTTCCCTATGTCCATCTGTTTTGTTTCTTAAATTCCACATATGAGTGAAATCATGGTATTTGTCTTTCTCTGACTATTTTGCTTAGCATAATACACTCTAGCTCCATTCACATCATTGCAAATGGCAAGATTTCATTCTTTTTGATGGTCGAGTAATATTCTATACACACACACACACACACACACACACACACACACACACACATATATATATATATATACCATTTCTTTTTTATCCATTCATCAGTTGATGGGCATTTGGGTTCTTTCCACAATTTGGCTATTGTTGATAATGCTGCTATAAACATTGGGGTACATGTGTCCCTTCCATCAGTATTTTTGTATCCTTTGGGTAAATACCTAGTAATACCATTGCTGGGTCATGGGATAGTTCTATTTTTAACTTTTTGAGTAACCTCCATACTGTTTTCCAGAGTGGCTGAACCAGTTTGCATTCTCACCAACAGTGAAAGAGGGTTCCACTTTCTCCACATCCTGATCAACATCTGTTGCTTTCTGTGTTGTTAATTTTAGCCATTCTGACAGGTATGAGGTGGTATCTCATATTTTTTTAAACCACTATTGATACTCATTTCTGATTTTTCTTGAATATGGTGTTGAATTATTTTGAGGCATATTAATTAGGATTCTGCACTTACATTCATAAATGAAATCAAACACAATGGAAATTGATTTCTTCTTCTATTTATTTATTTTTTTGGTTTTTCTTCATTCATTGCATTCTTTAACAACTTTCACAATTCAGGGACAAACTAAAATTGCAAAATGAAACATTTCCATGCGTTTCATCCTTTGGAACAGTTAGGCAGCAATGAGCTTAGAAAGGATTGAGTGGAGGGGCGCCTGGTGGCTCAGTCAGTTAAGTGTCTGACTCTTGATTGTGGCTCAGGTCATGATCTCAGGGTTGTGAGATGGAGCCCCGCATCAGGCTCTGCGCTCAGTGAGGAGTCTGCTTGAGATTCTTTCCTCTGCCTCTGCCCCTGCTCTCTCTCTCTCAAATAAATAAATAAATCTTAAAAAAAAAAAAAAGAATGAACAGATTGAGTGGAAGCATTTCACACTGCCATTTGAGTGGCAGTCTCAGGAATGTTTGGCAAAGTCAGCCATCTAGGAGTCCTGGCAGCCATGTGTCTACCAGAAACGGGTTTGCCTTAGTATCCCACCAGCTAAGTCATGGTCCTATAGCAGCCTGTGTGAGGTACAGCCTGGGCACAAACATGGTAATGGATTTCAAAGTACAGCACCTAGAACCCTTGTTCAATTCCATCCTCTGTAGCAGCAGAATACCAGGTGCGTTCTCATGACAACCATTAATGACCACTTTTAAAAAGTACACCTCGTCTGTAAAATAGATTAAAAATATCTTCTTCCCTAGTTTGTTTTCAGGAACAAACAGTGCATGACTACAGAAAAAAAAAAAAAAAAATGCCTGACACAGAATAAGCGCTATAAAAGGGTCTTAAAATTAAATTAAATTGAAATGTGCAAACCGTTCCTAAGAATACTCCCTAGATACTCTATTTACAAGTGCAATGTCTTCTTCGTTCACATGGAGAACAGAACTCACAGTGTTTTCTGTTTATAAGCTTAAATCTATTTTGAAGGAAGGCAGCGTCTCCAAATCTCTAGAGACCTGGTTGCCACATACGTTTTATCAGTAGGATGTTTTTTGTGGGATAGGCTTTCTGTTGCTCGTGTTTTCTGGAGGAAATCTATGCTTGTTCAGTATTACAGCAATGTGGGAAGTAGGCTGTGTTCTGTGAAAGATTGATGTGATTCTCTAACAAAATTTTTCTATATAACAAAATGTTATATAGAAGACACATATGCACACACACACACACACTCCTCACACACACGAAGATGCCCAGCAGTAGCTTCCATTTGAGCCAGGAAGAGAGGCAGGACAGATTCACATTTCTGGAGTGTCCTGATGCCTCTGTGCCACAAATAGGCCCCAGTTGTGAGTCTCTTGACGGACCTGGAGTTTGCCCTTAGCACCACCACCGTCTGTTCAGGACCTGTCACTCTCTGTGTAACTGAATTAGAATATACTAAAGTAATTGTGCATTTCTTTATATGCCTCTTAAGTAGCATATAGTGCACACTACCTACAATCATTTGAGTTTGTCTTTTCATGAGCATTAGTATTTCTTTCACAAAAGATCACTTGAAATGTGTCTATAATTGCATCAGTTAAATAAATGACATGAAGTCTGGATTAAAATAATGCTCTTTCTTGCCTTTTTATTCATCAAAATAAATCATTTTTCTAATTTTACATGAAATAGAACTGGTGACTTTTTATTAAACTATTATTATACTGATGGTTGATATTTAATAACACCACTTTAGAAATTTGGCTTTGAATTACTTTAATGTCAGTCACCCTCCCTCTTCAAGGTAGCTGGTCATTTACTTTAGTCTTTAATAGGAGCACATGCCACTGGACTTAGGAAAAGAGAAAGGAGGCTGAAGTTTTAAATAATAAATACAATCTAAGGCAAGTGTTTACCTGGCATTTTCAATATAAAAATTTGAGCTTATTGAGGCGCCCGGGGGGCTCAGTCGGTTAAGCGTATGCCTTCGGCTCAGGTCATGGTCCCAGGGCCCTGGGATCGAGCCCCGCATCGGGCTCCCTGCTCGTGGGGAGACTGCTTCTCCCTCTCCTCCCCACTCATGCTCTCTCTCACTATCTCTCTCTCAAATAATACATAAAATCTTTTAAAAAACTGAACTTATTTTCCTAAAAAGAGAAAAATGAAAAATTTTCAAAAAGCCAGTAATTTCTATTCAAAGTAAGAAATCATTTAGTTCTGTCTTCAGTGTGTTATAACCTCACAGTAAAATAACTGGGCTTTTTTCTAATATTTTGATGATTTAGAATATTTATTCTCTGAGACATTTTTTTAAATTCTTCACAATTGGGTTTACCCATAACAGATAGAGAGCAAGAATTTTGGAATATTATCTCCCAGTACTTACATCTTGTGCTCTTCTAGCAGGTACATGGAACTGCACTCAGCAGATCATTTATAACAACCTATCTTCTATCTCTTTAAATAATTTTTGATATTTTGCTCTTTGGACAGTTTCACTTTTATAATAATTTCCGAAATTGGCATTTCAGTTTTATTCCTTCCTATTTGGTATTTCTTAATCCTTAAATTGCTTAAAGAAATTCCAAGTCAATTTCAGAACAAACACATACTAGATTTTTTCCAGCTTTATTGAGATATAATTGACTTATTGTGTAAGCTAAACGTGTACAATGTGACGATTTGATATGTGCACATATTGTGAAATGATTACCACAATAAGATTAGTTAACACATCCATCCTCTCACATAATTACCTTTGTGTGTGTGTGTGTGTGTGTATGTGTGTGGTGTATGTGTGTGGTGGGAATATTTAAGACTTACTTTTACTTATTAATTTTGGAATATATAATACAGTATTGTTAACTATAGTCATCATACTGTACATTAGATTCCCAGAACTAATTCATCTTATAACTGGAATTTTAAACAGTTAGGCCAACATCTCCCTATATCCCCCAACCCATAGCCCCTTTCAACCACCAATCTACAATCTATTTCTACAAGGTGGGCTCTTTTAGATTCCATGTATAAATGGTATTATACAGTATTTGACTTTCTCTGTCTGACATAGTTCACCTTACATAATGCCCTCAAGGTCCATATATGTTGAAGCAAAGACAAGATTTCCATCTTTTTATGACTAACTATTTCATTGTATATTACACGCACACACATACATACACACACCACACTTTCTTTATCCTTTCATCCATTGATGGACACTCAAATTATTTCCATGTTTGACTATTGTGAATAATGCTGCAATAAATATGGTGATGCAGATTCTCTAGTCAAGATAAGTAATCTCATTTCCTATAGATGTATGCCCAGAAGTGGGATTGTTAAGAACAGATGGTAGTTCTATATTTAACTTTTTAAGGAACATCAATATTGTTTTCATGGTGGTAGCACTAATTTACATTCCCACCATCAGTGCACCAGCATTCCTTTTTCATCACCTCCTTGCCAACATTTGTTACCTCTTGTCTTTGACAACAGCCATTCTGACAGATGTGAGGGGATAGCTCACTGTGGTTTGGATTTGTTTTTCTCCCATAGTTAGTGATGTTGAGCATCTTTTCAGGTACCTGTTGGGCATTTGTATGCCTTCTTTGGAAAAATGTCTGTTCAGATCCTCTGCCCATTTTTTAATTGGATTATTTGGGGGTTTTTTGCTATTGAGTTTTAGGAGTTCCTTATCATATTTTGGATATCATATTATATGATATGGATGTCATATCCATATCAACTCCTTGTCATATTTATGGTTTGGCAATACTTTCTCCCACTCACTTGGTTGCCTTTTCATTCTGTTGATAATATCCTTTGTGGTGAGGAAGGCTTTTAGTTCTATGTAGTCCCACTTGTTTATTTTCTACTTTGTTTGTGCTTTTGGTGTCATTTAAAAATTTTTGTTGCTAAGACTGTTAAGGAATTTTTCCCTATTTTTTTTTTCCTAGGAGTTTTATAGTTTTAGGACTTACATATATATCTTTAATTCATTTCAATTTTTGTGAGTGGTATGACAGGGGTTCAGTTTCATTCTTATGTATGTGAATATCCAATTATCTCACCATGCTTTATTGAAGAAACTATCCTGTTCTCACTGAGTATTCTTGGCTCCTTTGTCAAATGTTAGTTGACCAAATATGAGATGATTTCTTTCTGAGTTCTGGATTCTGTTCTATTCATCTATGTGTCTGTTTGCCTTATAATGCCAGTGCCATACTGTTTTGATTACTGTTGCTTTGTAATATATTTTGAAATAGGAAGTGTCATGTGCCCAGCTTTGTTCTTCATTCTCAGGATTGCTTTGGCTATTTGGAATCCTTGTGGTTACATAAAATTTTAGGATCTTTTCTATGTCTATAAACCTTGCCATTAAAATTTTGATAGGGATTGTGTAGAATTTATAGATGACTTTGGGTAGTAGAGAAATTTCAGAAATAGTCATTCTTCCAATCCATGAACATGGAGTATCTTTTATTTTAATTGTGTATTCTTCAATTTCTTTCATCAATGTCTTATTCTTTTTAGTATGAATCTTTTATCTCCTTGGTTCAATTTATTCCTAAGTCTTTTATTGATTTTGATGCTATTGGGAATAGCACTGTTTTATTTTTCTTTCAGATAGTTTGTTGTTGGTATATAGAAATGTAAGTGATTTTTCTATCTTGATTGCATCTTGCAACTTCCCCGAACTCATTTATTAGTTCTGAGAGTTTCTTGGTAGAGTCCTTAGGTGGAATTATATATATATTGATTGAAGATATCTTAGAAACATAATCATTGCTCTACGTTAACAATTCTGATACATGCTTCATTTCCTAACTGAGAGGAGGTGAGATAGCTTGTTCAACACGAATAAGAGAAAGAGCTCCACGAAGTTCTGTAGTTTACAGCACATCTAAATAGATTGGAATTCTTCTCTAGCACAATATGCTGGATGGACAATGCTCTATTTAAGATCAGAAGAGAATCCCTCCTAAAGTGATTATTACATATCTTCCCTAAAGATATGTAATACCTTTAAAGCTCTATTACATATCTTCTTCCATTGTTACCATATTTTACTGTACAATAGATTGCATATTTGCCAGTGTATTTATAAAATACTTTGCCAAAATACAGGAAATATTATTAAATGGATATCTCTTATGTCAACTCTACACAAATAGGGAAGATAAAGTATTTTTGTGAGCAATACTTTATATGTTATATGTATTAAATAATATACATGCCATACATAATTTTTTTATGATCTAACTGGAAATAGGAAGAACTTGAAGAACAAAAAATACAAGACACCTTATGAAAGTCTTGACAGACTTCTGCATTAATGTAGCTTCTGAATATAATCACCTGCATAACCTTCCAACCGAAGTGCCTACACATATATAGAAAAATGATCAAAGTAACTTCAAAAACTAAATGTAAAGGAAAATCTAATGTCAAAATATGGGATGCTTAGCCAATAAACACAAGGCAGATAGAACTGAATTGAAAGCAAATAATGAAGGAATCTGTATCATTGAAAAACCAGTTTGGGGCACCTGAAAGGGAGGCTATCTAAAATTTATTAGAAAGATATTGTATAGTTCTATAATGTTTATCACTGAACTCAAGCAACTAAGGTTTATCCTACTGAAGAAAATGGGCAGCTATTCCTCTATCCCCAAATGCTGACTTCTCTTCCACTATCAAATGAGTTTAGTCAGAGTACCACTCCCTCACAGCCAACATCCCACCATCTTTTTACTTTCTTTCATAAAGAAAAATCCCAAGAAAATCAATATACTCAGTTCTCGTTTCGTCCCTTGCATCATCTGGAGAGCCCCGCTCATTCTATATCTAACATCTTAGCATGACCTGACATTTGTTGGACACATCCTCCTTTTGAAAATTTCTTTCCTGATTCCTACGACAGCATGCTTTCAGATGTATTACTAACTTCCTGATCACTTCTTATTAACCAACACTAACCATTTTTTTTTTCTGATAGGCTGCATGTTAAATTTTGAAGAAAATGAAACTAAGGTTAAACAGCTATCTTAATATTTAACACCACGCTGTTTAGGTGACTCAGTGTCAAACACCATCTCCTTAAACATTACATTCTTCCTCCTTCATTGTACGATATATTCATTAACTATTTCTTTCAACCACATGATGTAGGGACAAGAGACTGAATTTTTAAAAGAAAGCAAATAAGTAAGAAAGATAATGAAGAAACTATCCTGAGATGGATAACAAACATGAGAAAATGAGGTATGAGATGAGCAAAACCCAAAACGTTAAAAAAAGACTGACTGAGAATGAAGAGAAATACTGGGGAAGGAACTGTTGTGCTGACATGAGTTAAAATAAAGAGCAGCGATGAGATGGTATGAGTGCTCCATTTAGAAGGAGCAGAAAATGGGAAAGCCCTAAGGCCTTATGGCCCAAGGCAACTGACCTGAATGTATCTGTGGAAATAAGGTGAGGTGATACGGGAGGAGAATGCCATAAGATTAAAAATGGAATGGAGTGGCTAGACAAACAAGATACACGCAAGTCATGGTAAGACTTTAGTTCTTACTACAAACATGGTGAGAAGCAATAGGAAGTATTTAAGCAAAGGATTAATGAATGTGATGTCATTAACTATGCTAGAACAGAGAACTTACAGAACATTTGGGGTGTTGAAGATGCCAGACATGTGTTTTGAATATGTTGAAATCAGGATGCCTTTTAGACAACTAAGTAGACAAGATAAATATATGGTCAGCTTTGAATCTTAAGGAAGAAGTCATGATTGTATATAAATCTTGGAGTTATGCATCTAAACAATTTTTAGGTCCATGGAAAATAAATGAACTTATTTTTTAAAAATGTACGTACAAAAGAGAAATCTAAGACCAGAACCCTTGGGGTTCACCAATACATCAAGGCCTAAAAGAGAAATAGGAGCTGGCAAAGAAAACCAATATGGATGGTGTGTCCCCTGAAGTGGAAGAAAAACCATAAATGAGTGGAAAAATGGTATTCTGATAACCAACTGTTAATGGTATTTCAAGACTAAATGAGTAAACAATTTTGTTAAAAGTTGCTGAGATGTTGACCACTGGATTAGCAAATCGAAATATTTTGGGCCATGAGAAGAAGAGCTTAAGTGGAGTGGTAAAGAGGAAAACTTAACTGGAATGAATTAAAACGATAATGGGTATATGAGCAAACACAACCTTTAAAAACTCTGTTTATTGCTGGTTCTCCAGAAACTGCACTCCAATGACAGAAAAAAAAATTAAGGGAAAAACACTGAAAGAGAGAATTTGAGAGGAAGTAACAGATACAAAATTTTAGATATAGAAAAAAAGTTGAAAAAGTGGCAAGTGAATGAGCAGATTTGGGAAAACTGAAAATTCAGCTGACCATGGGGAAAAAATCAAACAGTGCATTACCGAATAGCACCAGGTTGTTTTTGAAAGTGGTTGAACAGGTTGGAATGAGTACAGAGATATAATATATAAGAGGCAAATAGATCCCTAAATTTCCTCTCCCTCTTTGCTCAGATGGAGGACTACTACTCCAACACAGAAGACTAGAAGAGTACTTTCCAGTAGGTGCACGAGAGGGCTTAAGAAATATGGAATATGCCACACTAAGAACAGAGGCGCTGCACTGAAATCAGGGAGATTGAGTAAAAAGTACATTCTGATTGTTAATATCCCAAGCTCCTTTTCCCCACTTGACACCCAGAGCACCAGAGTGAGGCTTAATATTATCATGGTGGTGTAGACTCGGACTTTAGCAGCACAGGAAACAAAAAGTCATGCGCAAGATGTAGTACGAGAAAAAAATCAAGAAGGATTCCACAGGTTTGGGTCTAAACACAAAGTCTAAAGGTGCCATTGGCTGGGGCACATGGGTGGCTCACTCGTTAAGCATCTGCCTTTGACTCAGGTTATGATCTCAGGGTCCTGGGACCGAGCCCCACATCGGGCTCTCTGCTCAGCAGGAAGCCTGCTTGTCCCTCTCCCACTCCCCCGGCTGTGTTTCCTCTCTCGCTGTGTCTCTCTCTGTCAAATAAATAAATAAAAATCTTTAAAATAAATAAAGTTGCCATTGGCTGAGACAGGGAAGAGTGTGGAGGAAGATAAAGGTCTGGGAGGTGTGTGGAATAAGGAGTTGAGCACTGGAAATGAAGTTTCAGATATTGAATTGGCAGCTGGAACAGACAGCTCCAGAGTTTAAGACAAACACTAAGCTAGAGATACACATGGATTTCATTAGTATATGGAGACTATTAAATGCCATGAGACTGGTTGTGATTACCTAGGAATACCATATATATAGAGTTCCACGGATGGAATCTAGAATGCCAATACAGAGATCTCAGGGGGAAGAAGGAACCACAAAGAACCCAGAGGAGGCAATAGGAGATGGAATTGAGGATAGAAAATAAGGGGTGCATTTTTACTGCTCTTGAGTCTTTCTTTCTTCCTTTCTTTCCTTTTCTCCTTCCTCTGTCTCCTTCCTTCCTTCCTTCCTTCCTTCCTTCCTTCCTTCCTTCCTTCCTTCCTTCCTTCCTTCCTTCCTTCCTTCTTTCCTTCCTTCCTTCCTTCCTCTCTCTCTCTCTCTCTCTCAGAAATAAGAGGCCAGAGTTAGGCTAAAAATGAGGACTACAGAGGTGGTGTTGTTGGGAGAAGAGATGACATGTGATAGTCCTATAATGGAATTTATTAATGAAATTATTAAAATATAACTCCCATACCATAAAAGTCTACTATTTTAAGTATACAATTCAACCACTTTCTAGTATGTTAGCAGAATTTTGCAACCAGCCTCATAATCAATTTTAGAACATTATCATCACCTCACAAAGAAACCCAAGCCCATTTCACCCCCTCCCTCCTGCAGCCCACTATTTTACATGGGATTGTTTTCTTACTCTCATGTTCATACTGTTCACTACTAGTGTAAGAGTATAATTGATTTTGCATATTGATTTGTGAGCTTGCAATGTGGTTGAACTCATTTGTTAGTTCTAAACTGTAAGAAAAATTTAAAAGTTAGTTTACAGGGAAATAAAGTAGGGCTGCTGGTCTCTACTGAACACTCAAAGAAGATTTTAGAGTGTTGCATTTAGAGATAAAAGGTAAAATGTTTTACTCCATTTGAGTTCAGTTGCCTGTGTAGGAAGTATTATAAAACTGTGCTAAATTTTTTGACAGTTGGATGAAATGAACAATGAAAACTATGAAAAAAATGTCTGAAGTCTATTTGAAGAACCTCACAATATCAAAACCACAAAGAATTTTTTAAAACCGCTTTTCTCTCAAAACTACTTGAGCAACTTTCTGTGAATGGTAATTCAAGCTCAAATAGAATAATCATTTTCCTTTTATGTCTGTACTATCCTTGAGAATAAAACCCAAACATTTATCACTAATTGTCAACATCTTACAAAGTGCTTACCTGTCAGCAGGCATTCTATAAATGTATATTTAATGAATAATGAATGGAATGAATTGTTAGTTTGTCAGGATAAATTAATTAAAATTGTACTTGAATGCACTTACTGCTTGAATGGTATAATTAGGTATTATTCATTTAAATTCATTCATTTAAATAGTTGAGCACTGGTTCTCAACACCCTCTGAACAATGGAGGTGACTGAGGAGATATTTTAAAACGCCAGTGTACAAGCCCTTCCCCTAGAGTTTTCGATGCAAATAATCTGGGTGGGACCTATGTTCTTGGGGGCCACCCAACATTAGCTTCTGCCAAATCCAATGACTTCCATTAAAGTTTAATTAATGTTGACATTAAAAACTATTTTTATCTCAGAAAGTCATCATATTTAGCTATGTACAAGTATACAACTTATTCTACAAGAATGAAATCTGTATGATGGACACAACATACTGCCTGACATACATACTAGGCAATTGATACATTTTACTTACCTAGACCCTTCCCTTCCTGTTTGCTGTGCTTTAATAATCTACATTTAAATGTTCTAATCACTGTAAAAGTGTTTTATGTGCCAATTATAAATATACCATCCTAGGATATGGCTCTTCTTCATGTGCCTTTCTTTCAAAATGCTATGTAGTAATATAAGGATCTCACTCCCAAATAAGTGTTAGCTTTTGGGGAATGAAGATTCCTTTGAGAATGTGAAGAAGCCATGAACTCCAGAAAATTTTGTTTCTCGTTTCTGAGGTCCATCCCATTTATAAATCCCCACAAAATCCATGGACCCTGATTAAGGAATTCTACACTAGAAGAAATGATTAGATAATTATAGAGGCAATAAGACCATCTTCTAAATTCTCAACATGTTGCATAAATAGTAAATAAATTTCTATAGTGATATTAAATTTGAATTGTAAAAAGATACTTTGTAATTTTACTATTGTTCTTGGCAAAATTCTCACCAAGGCACTCAGGATTAGATTATTATTATTCTCATTGAAGACAGGACCAGCAGAAAATGTGTGGGTCATGCCCAGAGGAATCCAGATGTCCCTAATTGCTGTCTCCCTCCTGTAAAAATCTCTAAAATCCTGCCTTTGGAATCTAAAATGCAACAGGAACAGTAAAAGCCACCATCTATCAGGTTATTCAGAAAAAACTCCATAAAATTTGGAAAATATCTGATGTTAGTAGGTTCCTTTTGTGAATTATTGGCTAATCACTAAACTGGAAATGACATAAATATTTTTCATACTAGTCCTACTACTTCTAGTTTTAGTAGAATCCTCTTTGATTACCACACTCAATGACTATTTCTTGGCTTGCCTTTAAATCTTTTCTATTCTTGCTGGATCTAATTTAAGTTAAAAACCCATGGGCTATATAAAACCTTAAAATGGTACTGACATTTCTATAATCACACAGCACAGGGAAGTAGCGATTACCTTCTTTTATGGAATTAGATCAAAAAGTAGCAATACCTCTTCCTTCATTCATACTACGTTATTACATTTTTCCTCCTGTTGGACCACTATTTGTAATTTTTATATCACTTTGACAGCCCTGTCAGAATTCCCTTTGAGGAAAGGGAGGACAGATTAGAGAGTAAGAGAAACAAGTAACAAGATGACTTCTCATTTCTCCTCGTCTTTCCTAGACTAGTTTCACTATAAAATTTTGACAAATTCAAAATGACAGGGAAAACTTGTGAAGTGAATCCACCAGTCACATTACCAGTATTTTGCTATGTCCCAGAATATGATGACCCTCAAGGACTAGAGCATGCATCTGTTTATGTATATCCAATTCCCTTCTGCTGGCTATAATAATGTAAAATAATTCATATGTTAATCTCATTATTACAGGTTTTTATTTCATTTACCAAACCTAGTGGAGGAGATAAATTTGCTGCACATACAGAAGTTGTAATTCCCCAGATTAGGTTTAATTACTATGTAATTTTCAAAAAAAAAAGTTTTCTTTCCTGATTTAACCCAGATGAACACTGTCTATAAATATGAGCAGTGCCCTATTGTACAGCTCTGGGAATGCAAGCTATAACAAATGAGGAAAGACCTATGGTAGATAACATACACCAAACAGGATCCCATAGATAGGTTATAAAACTGTGAAATGTTTTTTCTTAATCTTTCAAAATAAATCTTAACCTCTCAACCATATTAAAATATCATTCTCTGTCACATATATCCAAGGAAATGTGTTGCCACAGATAAATGGATGAGCAGATGCTTTTATATTTTTATGTTTCACATGGAAAGTATATTTTTTGTAACCAGAAATCCAACTGTTTCTTATAGAATATATCATGAAACATCATTAAAAGGGGAAAAAAAGATATCCTAAATAATTTCAGTTTCAATAGAACAATGCTAGAAAGAATATAGGTTATTAATGGTTTGTTTTTTTTTTTTTTAAATAAGACCTATTGCAACTAAATCACATCCATTTTAACAAAAGTTTGTTGAATGTTTACTACATGACAACCACTTTTCACTTAAGACATAAGCCTAGGGAAGGTGTGTTATTCTTAAGGTCAGCCATTTGGTAGGTAGAATAAAAAGGAGAAACCTTAATATGGCCATTTCTCCCACTGTAGCTGCAGCCAGGATCCTTTATTGTTGCTAATGCTACTTATTTAAAAAGAAGTTAAGTATTCAAATCCCCAACTCTATGCCTATGTTAGTGAGATATACAATAAACTAACATTTTTATGCCTCATATCCTATGTCTTAATTATGTCATGTATAAAATGGAGATAATTCCTTTCCATACTTCAATGACTTAAAAGGGATTTCATAAAGATAAAGACTGGAACAGCTTGTTAAAAAAGAAAAGGCATTAAAAGATAATATATTTTTGTCACCATGCTATTAAAATAAATTCCTGTGATATTAAGGACTTACTTTTCAGTAATGATAGACTAAAATTGGATAAAGTATTCTGCTGGAAAAATATTTTTAAGTTCTCAAATGTTTAAGATAACTTAAAAAACATCATAAATGAAGAACTGATAAGAATTGATAAGGAGAAAGACACTGGCCCAGAGAAGACAGACAAGAAATTAGAGCCCTCCATTGAAGAGAGGGGCAACTGAGAAGCTGAGATGCTGAGAGATAAGTTAATGGACTAGGGCACTCAGGGGTACAGAAGTATAATCAAAGGACTCTTTAAAAGGTCCTTGATGAATGTCCTTGCTTTGGCTGAACTAACAAGGGGCTGAAATTTAGGTATAAATCTGAGCAAGAACTGACAGACTACCACTAAGACTTCAACTCAGCTTCCAACTAACTCAATATGTGAAACTGATTGCTGTGATTCTGGATGGTTACTTTCTATGGCTGACCAGCAGAAACAACTGTAAATCCTTCTTAGAAGAATGATATCATGCCAGACATACAAATACTTCTATGAACAATAGTGCAAATTCAATGTCTAATGCACTATTAAAATAATCTGAAATTCGAGTAAATGAAACAAATTAACAAAACCCAGAGAAACAAAAGAAAATAGAAACAGACCTATAGGCACTACAGATACTGGAGTTATTAGCAAAAGACTTAAAAAAAACCCCTGTAAACCTATTGCAAACAATATAATTGAAAAATTTCATCAAATATAATAATCTGGTCTTACAAATGGAACATTTAGTTTACTTACTTTTGATACTGTTATTTAAGTGTACCATTTTATTAAGTGATTTCTCTTTGCTTTACCTATGCTTTTTTCTCACCTTCCTTGTATCTTTCAGGAATGACTGTGTGTATTTTGTTTTATTTTTCTTTTTATTAAATAGCTTGAAAATTAAATGTTCCCTAAATATTATAATACACCTCTCTGTCTATAATAATTTACATAGACATAATATTCTTTCAATTTTTGTTTTTTCTGAATATATATATATATATATATATATACACAAATTTACTTGAAAGTGAATTTTAAAGAATATTTCTAAGTTGGAAGGAAAGAAAAAATGGGACAACAACATTCACACAATCACTTCCAAAAGAAGCAAGACAGCACAGATGAAGCAAAGACAAAACACTTCATAAATTGGGAGATTTAAACTGAAACAAGTGAGAAATAATATTAAATATAAATCATCTAAATGCTTCATTTATAAGATTGTCAATTAGATAAAAAAGAAAACGTCAATTACATTCTATTTATAAGAGACATATTTAAACATAATTATTCAGGATGGAAAGCAAAGAATAGAAAGATATATTCCATGGAAAATGTAATAAAAATAACATGTTGCTGTTAATTTCAAAGTAGACTATAAAGCAAAACTATCACTAGAGATAAAGAAGGACAGTTCATTGTTATAAAAGGTTCAATTCAGCAATCAGATGTAACAATTTAAAATTTAGAATGATGTAGCTTCAAAGTATATAACTATTGACAAACCTACCAGGAATATATCTATATATGATCCTGGTGGGAAATTCTAACATACTTATTCTCATTGACTGGTAGTATGTATGCACAAACATACACATAAGATATAGCCAATGGTGCTGGTAAATGTGTAATAACTGGCTCTCAAGAATAAGAGCCCTGGTTAATTACTATTTTTGTGGCATTAGTTCTCCCACCAAAGCAGATTTCAAGCTCCCCACATCTGTCATTAACCACAAGGTCGGAAAAGATAGGCACATTAGGCTCAGGAAAGTTAGCTTGAGCTTTCCAAACCACTTGATATATTATACTGAACAAAAGAGATTAGTACACTGATCTTATAAGAATGTGCATGTAGGCCATTTCCCCTACTATTAATTACAATATACCTTTTTGTACATAGATAACACTTATATGACTTCCCTATTCTTGGCAATTAAGGTGAAGAGATGGAAATCATACAAAGTATTTCTATGATCACAATTAAGCTAGAAACAAATGAGAAAAGATTATGAGGAAATCTCAAGGTGTGTGGAAACTTTAACTCATTGATTAAAGAAAAAGTCATGATTTAATTTTTTTAAAAGTACTTTGGTGGGGCGCCTGGGTGGCTCAGTCAGTTAAACGTCTGCCTTCAGCTCAGGTCATGATCCCAGAATCCTGGGATCGAGCCCTGCATCGGGCTCCTTGCTCTGCAGGGACCCCGCTTCTCCCTCTACTCCCCGCTTGTACTCTCTTACTGTCTCTCCTTCTCTCTCTCTCTCGAATAAATAAATAAAATCATAAAAAAAAAAAGTACTTTTGGGGAGGGTATGTGCTATGGTGAGTACTGTGAATTGTGTAAGACTGATGAATCACAGACCTGTACCTCTGAAACAAATAATACATCCTATGTTAAGAAAAAAAAAAGAAGATAGTAGGAAGGGAAAAAATGAAGGGGGGGAATCAGAGGGGGAGACGAACCATGAGAGACTATGGACTCTGAGAAACAAACTGAGGATTCTAGAGGGGAGGGGGTGGGGGGATGGGTTAGTCTGGTGATGGGTATTAAAGAAGACATGTATTGAATGGAGCACTGGGTGTTATACGCAAACAATGAAACATGGAACACTACATCAAAAACTAATGATGTAATGTATGGTGATTAACATAACATAATAAAATAAAATTTTTAAAAAAGTACTTTAAATGCATGTTAATGAAAACAGCACATATTAAAACTTGTGGGGTATGCTCTTCCTCTGCGGGACTTCACTGCCCTCCTAATGTCTCTTGACCATGAGTTTCCTCTCCTCCATGTCATCATCCATGTACTGGCCATGGGGACCATTATAAAAGTGTAAGTTTGAGGAGGAGGAGCAAGATGGTGGAGGAATAGAGACCTAAATTTCATCTGGTCCCAGGAATTCAGCTAGATAGCTATCACACCATTCTGAACACCTATGAACTCAACAGGAGATCGAAGAAAAGAATAGCAACAACTCTCTGAACAGAAAAGCGACCACTTTCTGGAAGGTAGGACATGCGGAGAAGTGAATCCAAGGCGATATTCGGGTAGACCGTGGCGGGAGGGAGCCTCCGTCAGCCGCTACTGGCAAGTGACAGAGCAGCAGAGCACAAAATCAGAACTTGTAGAAGTCTGCTCCGCTGAGGGACGTCGCTCCAGTGGCTAAGCAGGAGAGTGGAACCCTCGCTGGAACAGTGTGGTCTCAGGACCCTCGGGGTCACAGAAAGACTGGGGTTGCCTGAGTGCGGCAGAGCTCCCAGGTATCAGAGTGGGGAAGCCAGCTGCAAAGATGGAGCCGAGGAATGGGATCTCAGCTCGGGGTTGCCATAAACCGTGGTCCGCGGCACAGTCAGGCCACTGCTTTTCCAGCAGGGACCCAACAAGCGGCAGATCCGGGGAGACTCCCCTTCCTCCCCCGGGAGGAGGAGCACATGAGCCCACCTCAGGAATCTGGGTAGTGTGCCACAGAAAGAAATGCTCAGTCACAGGCCACGTGAGCATGGAGTGCAGCCAGACACCAAGGAGACAGGAGTAATTGACGGCTTTTCTCTGGGGTCTCACTGAGGAGTGGGGCCCCGAGTTCTCGGCTCCTTCAGGACAGAGATTGGGAGGCCGCCATTTTCACTCTTGTCATCCAAAGCTGTACGGAAAGCTTGCAGGGAACAAAAGCTACCGAGGGCAAACACAAGCAGAGGACTTAGCCCAGCCTCCAGCAAGGGCAGGGCAATTCTGCTTGGAGCAAACACATTTGAGAACCACTGCAACAAGCACCTCCCCCAGAAGATCAGCAAGAACAGCCAGCCAAGACCAAGTTTACTGATCAATGAGAACGGCAGAACTCCAGCACTAGGGGAATACAGCACATAGAATTCATGGCTTTTTCCCCCATGATTCTTCAGTCTTTCAAAGTTAATTTTTTTAATTTTCTTTTTCTTTTTCTATTTTTTTTTGATTTTTTCTTTTTCCGTTTTTCAACCAACATCTTATCAATACCTTTTTAAAAAATCTTTTTTATTTTTCATTTTTAGGGTCATAGTCTATCCCTTCACTGTAGTTAACCTTATTTTTGGTATATATATAAGTTGTTCTCTCTTTAAAATTTTGGGATACAGTTTCTTCTAACAAACCAAATATACCCTAAATCTCTAGTGTATGGCTTTGTTCTAGTCTCCTGACTGATCCCATTCTCTCCCCACCTTTTTTTTTTTTAATTTCTCTTCTTTCTTTTTTCAACCAACTTCTTATTTTATCAATTCCTTTTATAAAATCTTTTATAATTTTCATCTTTACATTCATATTCCATCCCTTCAGAGTATCAACCCTTAATTTTGTTCATATATAAGTTTTTCTTTCTTTAAAATTTTGGGAGGCAGTTTCTTCTAACGGACCAAAAAACCCCAAAATCTAGGGTGTCGCACTGATCTATTCACCAGCCTGATCATATCTGATCATAACCTTTTTGTCTTTTTTTTTCTTTCTTTCTTTCCCTTTCTTTTCCCCGTTTCAGGGCTCATCTGATTTGTTTAGTGTATATTTTTCTGGGGTTGTTGTTACCTTGTTAGCATTTTGTTCTCACATTCATCTATTCTCCTCTAGAGAAAATGACAAGACAGAAAAACTCACCTCAAAAAAAGAACAAGAGGCAGTACTGACTGTCAGGGACCTAATCAATACGGACATTAGTAAGATGTTGTAACTAGAGTTCAGAATGACGATTATAAAGATACTAGCTGGGCTTGAAAAAAGCATGGAAGATACTAGAGAAACCCTTTCTGGAGAAATAAAAGAACTAAAATCTAACCAAGTCGAAAATAAAAAGGCTATTAATGAGGTGCAGTCAAAAATGGAGGCTCTAACTGCTAGGGTAAAGGAGGCAGGAGAGAGAATTACTGATATAGAAGACCAAATGATGGAGAATAAAGAAGCTGAGAAAAAGAGAGATAAACAACTACTGGATCACGAGGGCAGAATTCGAGAGATAAGTGATACCATAAGATGAAACAATATTAGAATAATTGGGATCCCAAAAGCAGAAGAAAGAGAGAGAGGGGCAGAAGGTATATTGGAGCAAATTATAGCAGAGAACTTCCCTAATTTGGGGAAGGAAACAGGCATCAAAATCGAGGCGGCACAGAGAACCCCCCTCAAAATCAATAAAAATAGGTCAACACCCCGAAATCTAATAGTCAAACTCACAAGTCTCAGAGACAAAGAGAAAATACTGAAAGCAGCTCAGGACAAGAGGTCTGTAACCTACAATGGTAGCAACATTAGATTGGCAACAGACCTATCCATAGAGACCTGGCAGGCCAGAAAGGACTGGCAGGATATATTCAGACCCTAAACGAGAAATATATGCAGCCAAGAATACTATATCCAGCTAGGCTGTCATTGAAAATAGAAGAAGAGATAAAAAGCTTCCAGGACAAACAAAAACTAAAGGAATTTGCAAACACAAAACCAGCCCTACGAGAAATATTGAAAGGGGTCCTCTAAGCAAAGAGAGAGCCTAAAAGTAACATACACCAGAAAGGAACAGAGTCAATGTTCAGTAACAGTCACCTTACAGGCAATACAATGGCACTAAATTCAAATCTTTCAATAGTTACCTGGAATGTAAATGGACTAAATGCCCCAATCAAAAGACACAGGGTATAAGATTGGATTAAAAAAACAAGACCCATCGATATGCTGGCTGCAAGAGACTCATTTTAGATGCAAAGACACCTTCCAGATTGAAAGGGAGGGGGTGGAAAACCATTTACCATGCTAATGGACATCAAAAGAAAGCTGGGGTGGCAATCCTTATATCAGACAAATTAGATTTTAAACCAAAGACTATAATAAGAGATGAGGAAGGACACTATATCCTACTTAAAGGGTCTATCCAACAAGAAGATCTAACAATTGTAAATATCTATGCCCCTAACATGGGAGCAGCCAATTATATAAGCCAATTAATAACGAAATCAAAGAAACACATCAACATTAATACAATAATAGTAGGGGATTTTAACACCCCTCCTCACTGAAATGGACAGATCATCTAAGTACAAGATCAACAAGGAAATAAAGACTAAATGACACACTGGACCAGATGGACTTCACAGATATATTCAGAACATTCCATCCCAAAGCAACAGAATACACATTCTTCTCTAGTGCCCATGGAACATTCTCCAGAATAGATCACATCCTAGGTCACATATCAGGTCTCAACCAGTACCAAAAGACTGAGATCATTCCCTGTATATTGTTGGACCACAATGCTTTGAAACTAGAACTCAATCACAAGAGGAAAGTCGGAAAGAACCCAAATACATGGAGGCTAAAGAGCATCCTACTAAAGAATGAATGGGTCAATCAGGAAATTAAAGAAGAATTAAAAAATTAATGGAAGCTAATGAAAATGAACACACAACTGTTCAAAATCTTTGGGATTCAGCAAAGGCGGTTCTAAGAGGAAAGTATATAACAATACAAGCCTTTCCCAAGAAACAAGTAAGGTCTCAAGTACACAACCTAACCCTACACCTAAAGGAGCTGGAGAAAGAACAGCAAATAAAGCCTAAACCCAGCAGGAGAAGAGAAATAATAAAGATCAGAGCAGAAATCAATGAAATAAACCAAAAGAACAGTAGAACAGATCAATGAAACTAGGAGCTGGTTCTTTGAAAGAATTAATAAGATTGATAAACCCGTGGCCAGACATATCAAAAAGATAAGAGAAATGACCCAAATAAATAAAATCATGAATAAAAGAGGAGAGATCACAACCAACACCAAAGAAATAAAACAATTATAAGGACATATTATGAGCAAATATATATGCCAGCAAATTAGATAATCTGGAAGAAATGGATGCATTCCTAGAGATGTATCAACTACCAAAACTGAACCAGGAAGAAATAGAAAACCTGAACAGACCCATATCCACTAAGGAAATTGAAGCAGTAATAAAAAAAATCTCCCAACAAACAAGAGCCCAGGGCCAGATGACTTCCCAGGGGAATTCTACCAAACATTTAAAGAAGAATTAACACCTATTCTTCTGAAACTGTACCAAAAAATAGAAATGGAAGGAAAACTTCCAAATTCCTTTTATGAGGTCAGCATTACCTTGATCCAAAACCAGATAAAGACCCCATCAAAAAGGAGAATTACAGACCAATATCCCTGATGAACACGGATGCAAAAATTCTCACCAAAATACTAGCCAATAGGATCCAACAGTACATTAAAAGGATTATTCATCACGACTAAGTGGGATTTATCCCTGGGCTGCAAGGTTGGTTCAACATCCACAAATCAATCAATGTGATACAGTACATTCATAAAAGAAAGAACAAGAACCATATGATCCTCTCAAGAGATGCAGAAAAAGCATTTGACAAAGTACAGCATCTTTCTTGATTAAAACTCTTCAGAGTGTAGGGATAGAGGGTATATACCTCAGTATCATAAAAGCCATCTATGAAAAACCCACAGCAAATATCATTCTCTATGGGGAAAAACTGAGAGCTCTCCCCCTAAGGTCAGGAACATGGCAGGGATGTCCACTATCACCACTGCTATTCAACATAGTACTAGAAATCCTAGCCACAGCAATCAGACAACAAAAAGAAATAAAAGGCATCCGAATTGGCAAAGAAGAAGTCAAACTCTCACTCTTTCCAGATGATATGATACTTTATGTGGAAAACCCAAAAGACTCCACCCCAAAACTGCTAGAACTCATACAGGAATTCAGTAAAGTGGCAGGATATAAAATCAATGCACAGAAATCAGTGGCATTTCTATACACCAACAACAAGACAGAAGAAAGAGAAATTAAGGAGTCGATCCCATTTACAATTGCATCCAAAACCATAAGATACCTAGGAATAAATCTAACCAAAGAGGCAAAGGATCTGTACTCAGAAAACTATAAAATACTCATGAAAGAAATGGAGGAAGACACAAAGAAATGGAAAAACGTTCCACGCTCATGGACTAGAAGAACAAATATTGTGCAGATATCAATGCTACCTAGAGCAATCTACACATTTAATGCAATTCCTATCAAAATACCATCAACTTTTTTCAAAGAAGTAGAACAAATAATCCTAAAATTTGTATGGAATCAGAAAAGACCCCGAATAGTCAGAGGAATGTTGAAAAAAGAAAAGCAAAGCTGGCGGCATCACAATTCCAGACTTCAAGCTCTATTACAAAGCTGTGATCATCAAGACAGTATGGTACTGGCACAAAAACAGACACATAGATCAAGGGAACAGAATAGAGAGCCCAGAAATGGACCTTCAACTCTATGGTCAACTCATCTTTGACAAAGCAGGAAAGAATGTCCAATGGAAAAAGGGCAGTCTCTTCAACAAATAATGTTGGGAAAATTGGACAGCCACATGCAGAAGAATGAAACTGGACCATTTCCTTACACCACACTCAAAAATAGACTCAAAATGGATGAAAGACCTCAATGTGAGACAGGAGTCCATCAAAATTCTAGAGGAGAACACAGGCAGCAACCTCTTCCACCTTAGCCACAGCAACTTGTTCCTAGAAACATCGCCAAAGGCAAGGGAAGCAAGGGCAAAACTGAACTATTGGGACTTCATCAAGATAAAAAGCTTTTGCACAGCATAGGAATCAGTCAACAAAACCAAAAAACAACCGACAGAATGGAAGAAGATATTTGCAAATGACATTTCAGATAAAAGGCTAGTATCCAAAATCTATAAAGAACTTATCAAACTCAACACCCAAAGAACAAAGAATCCAATCAAGAAATGGGCAGAAGACATGAACAGACATTTTTCCAAAGAAGACATCCAAATGGCCAACAGACACAGGAAAAAGTGTTCAACATTGCTCAGCATTAGGGAAATCCAAATCAAAACCTCAATGAGATACCACCTCACACCAGTCAGAATGGCTAAAATTAATAAGTCAGGAAACGACAGATGTTGGCGAGGATGCGGAGAAAGGGGAACCCTCGTACACTGTTGGTGGGAATGCAAGGTGGTGCAGCCACTCTGGAAAACAGTATGGAGGTTCCTCAAAAAGTTGAAAATAGAGCTACCCTACGACCCAGCAATTGCCCTACTGCATATTTACCCCAAAGATACAAATGTAATGATCCGAAGGGGTACGTGCACCCCGATGTTTATAGCAGCAATGTCCACAATAGCCAAACTGTGGAAAGAGCCAAGATGTCCATCGA
Organism: Mirounga leonina; assembly: GCF_011800145.1. Classification (NCBI taxonomy): domain Eukaryota; kingdom Metazoa; phylum Chordata; class Mammalia; order Carnivora; family Phocidae; genus Mirounga; species Mirounga leonina. The sequence continues at coordinate 43,815,766 of NW_023270316.1, forward strand.
CAGCTGAATGGCTTAAGAATATATATATTGTGGTATATATATGCAATGGAATATTATGCAGCCATCAAAAGGAATGAAATCTTGCCATTTGCAACCACGTGGATGGAACTGGAGGGTATGATGCTGGGCAAAATAAGTCAGTCAGAGAAAGACATGTATCATATGATCTCACTGATATGAGGAATTCTTAATCTCAGGAAACAAACTGAGGGTTGCTGCAGTGGTGGGGGGGTGGAAGGGATGGGGTGGCTGGGTGATAGACATTTGGGAGGGTATGTGCTATGGTGAGTGCTGTGAATTGTGTAAGACTGATGAATCACAGACCTGTATCTCTGAAACAAATAATACATTCTATGTTAAAAAAAAAAAAAAAGAGGAAGATAGTAGGAAGGGAAAACTGAAGGGGGGGAAATCAGAGGGGGAGATGAACCATGAGAGACTGTGGACGCTGACAAACAAACTGAGGGTTCTAGAGAGGAGGGGGGTGGGTGGATGGGTTAGCCTGGTGATGGGTATTAAAGAGGGCACGTATTGATTGGAGCACTGGGTGTTATACCCAAACAGTGAATCATGGAACACTACATCAAAAATAAATAAATAAATAGAAAAAAAAACTTGTGGGGTACAACTTAAATCAGAGGGAAATATATACCATTAAATGTATATGTTAAAAATGAGAATGTTGATAATAAGTCAAGTGTGCATAAGAAGTCAATATATGAAAGACATACTAAATTAAAGATTATAATAAATAAGTAAAATGGTAAAACAGGGAACTGATAAAATAGGGGGAAAAAACAAAATAAAGGAAGAGCAACAAAACCAGAGTAAAAGCATTAACAAGTTGGGGGTAAAACTGATCAAGGAGAAAATGGATGAGTGATTTGAAGCTCACAAAGGAGGATTTGATAGATTATATTATTTTACAAAATTTCACACTCTTTTTTGTTCCACTGGTAAAAGATTTCACCATGAAAATTGCTTTGGCCAATGAAGTATTAGTGAAAATGACATGTGCCACTTCTGAGTAAAAGCTTTCATCCAGGGGGTATACCTATCAGGTTCTCCTTTCCATTTGGCATGAGACAAGCAATTCATAATGAGGCTTCTTCATCAGCTTAGATACCAGAGTGTAGAACCTGTGGAGAAGAGTCACAGCAACTCAAGATGACCAAGCAGCATGTGTGAAAAATACACTTTTGTTACTGTAAATCATTATATTTTCTTTTTCTGTTTTTCTTCTTTCCCTTTTTTCTTTATTCATCATGCTTATTTTTCCTTTCTTTTATTAAACAGCATAATTTGCAATAAACTAACAGGTATGAAGGTTATCCAGATGGAAAATATTCAGAGAAATGCTAATTAGAATCATGAGATACTACTAAGCCCTCACCCCACTATATACATTTTTTTAAAAAATGACTATATGGAAGAATCTCACAATATTAAGCCAGACCAAAAAATAATATATACTAAATGATTATAGTCATGTAAAATACAAAAAGGAAGCAGGAAAAACTGAAGTAGAGTGTTAATGGTTACATGCTTCTTTAAATAAAATTAAATAAATAAATAAATAAATAAATAAATAAATAAATAAATAAATAATAAAAGCAAGGAAGTGATGATAGATCCTGAGATCTACCCATTTCTAGTTCCCCTCAAAGTCCATGAACCTAAATTGAAAAACCCAAGTTGAAGAATCTTGGAGGAAATTACTAGATTATTATAAGGCAATAAGTCCATCTTCTAAAAATAAATTCTCAGCATGCTGCATAAATAGAAAGGCTAAAGAAATTTCAACAGTAATAATGAATTTCAATTGTAAAAAGATACAGCAATTAAGACTTTGTAATTTTGTTACTGTCCCTGGCAATGTTCTTACCTAGGCATTCAGGGTTAGATATTACTCTCACTAAAAAGGAGAGGATAGATAAAAATGTTTGGGTCATGCCCAGGGCAATCCAGATGGCCCTAATTGCTGTCTCTTTTTCACAATGTCTCTAAATATGGTCTTGGGAATCTGAAATGCATCACACTAATCACTAAACTAGAAATAATACAAATGTAATGCCTGACACATAGTAGGTGATCAATACCTTTTATTTTTTTAGATCCTCTTCCTCCTGTTTGCTACATTTTTATAGCATGCAGTACCTGGTATTATATAAGAAGTTAAAACTGAGTGTTCTAAGATGAGGCTCTTTTTCACACTCCTTGCTTTCAATAACTCATGATAGTATCATAATGATTACACTTCCAGAAAAATGTTAGTTAACTTTTGGGGGATATAGATCCCTTTAAGAACAAGAAGTCATGGCCTCTCTCTTTCCAGATAATTTTGTAAGACATTAATGGTAATAAAAGTCAATATGGTGCTTAGTTTGAGAGTAGTGATTAGGAGATGACATGGCATGGGTTCTGTGGTACTGTCCCCACCAAAAAAGAAAGAAGAAAGAAAGAAAGAAAGAAAGAAAGAAAGAAAGAAAGAAAGAAAG
>NW_023270316.1:44539726-44558267 GCF_011800145.1 Mirounga leonina
AAATAAATAAATAAATAAATAAATAAATAAATAAATAAATAAATAAAAGAACGTAGTTTTCAAAAATAAAATAACAGTAAGCCAAGAAAGGAAGGTCCTTAAATGTTTCATCATTCTTGAATGCCTTAAATCCAGTATCTTTTCTTAGGTTGTTATGTAATGAAGTGAGATACATAGTAGGTATTTTGAGAGTGAGCTAACCTATTAAATAAATAACAGAATATGCTCAATTACTAAATTGTGTAAAATGTGATTTTAAGTAAATTAAGAAATAGCCCAAAAATCAAATAGAAATCTCCTCAGTTCTCCACTCAGAATCTAGTTGCTCTTTGCCACACTTCTTCAGAAGGCATGATGATTTCAAACCACCCAAAATACTACTCAACACCACAGGCCAGGTCTACAGTCACTCCATCCAGTAATAAATATACTGAGATATTTTTCTATATAGGCAGTGGAATAAAATGAAGGGTTTTTTTTAATGACCTGAAGAAGAAACATGAAACAAAAACATATGTAGAAATTGGTTCACATTTAATAATAAGAGAAAAAAAGGGGAGATTAGCAAAAATAATGGAAAAATTCATCAAAAATGGATAAAAATGTGAAAACATCTAAAAGATCAAAGTGATATCCTCTTTTTTTTATATAAGTAGGATCCACACCCAGTGTGAGGCTTGAACTCACAACCCTGAGATTGAGAGTCACGTGCTCCACTGACTGAACCAGCCAGGAGCCCCTAAAAAAATCAAAGTGATAAAAGCTCATATGAAGAAACTAATAAAAAATTGCTGTATGAGTTCAATCTGACTTGTGATAAAATGTTCCTATCACACCAGATCATGAGTTTCAAATGTATATTTATAAGATAATTCATTACAATGTTTTACATTTCCACAATTTGAAATGCAAGGGTCATTAAAAATGAATTTATTAATTGCCACAAATTATTTGGGTTTGTATATAGGAATGTGCTAAATTAACCAGGCATCTTAAAATATTAATACTTCGTTGAATATTCATTTTCCAGTCACAGTTGTACCTGCATTTCATAGTAAAAAATGAAGTACATTTTGTTTCCTAAGATGATTCTTCAATTTATTCTGAGATATCTACCAGAAGAAAAAGTGACTTAATATTTATTAAGATTTTACTATGTGCCTGACTCTACTCTGAAGGTCTTTTGCCTACATTATTTCATGTAATTCTCACAATCACCCTGAAGAGCAATATTATCTTTATTTTATAAATAAAGAAACAAAGAAGGCTAGAAGCTAGAGAGTGTTGATACCAGAATTTAAACTCAAATCTAACTGAAGCCACTATTTTCCATTATGCCAAGTTGCCTGCCCAGAGAAACAAAACAGAAGGCAACCAACAACAATTTTATCACCTACATCTGTTCATTTCTGGTAAGATGCAGAAATCACAAAGACTTTTTCCCAATCCCTGATGGGCTGAAAAAATAAATTTGGATACTAGGAAAATTTGGATACTACCAGAATCCTCACCTAAAATTAACAGTTTCTTTCATTAATGCGGAAAAAAACTAAAACCCTTATTAAGAGCTGGACTGGTATTTGGAATCTCACAAACTGACAGAGATAGCAGTGGGTAGGGTACAACCTCTGGAGAAGGACTGCATAGGTTACACCACAGCTCTGACACTGAATGGTTTTGTAATCTTCGACAAGAGATAACTTTTGTGAGCCTCCTCTTTAAGATAGGGGTAACAACAGAGCCTACCTCAGAGGATTAACTAAGTTAATACATGCAAAGTACTTCGAACAGTATCTGGCTTAAATAAGCACGCAGTAAATGTGAGCTGTCACTGTTATAATTATGATTATTATTAGCATTATAATAACGCAAACAAATTTTAAACAATACTTGGATGATAAGTTGCTTCCCTATTTACACATCTCCCCTACACCAACCCCCACCTTTAGTTAGGATCCTTACCTTGCTTTATTTATTTTTTTGTTTGCATTTGTTTTCGTTGTTGTTGTTGAAAATAGGGCGGAAAGAATGCTTTAGTAAAAATTTCACTGTCAAACTATAAAAATCGTATTATAGAGAAAATTCAGATCAGAAAATCAAAATCTTACTCTAATACTGTTTCTCACCTAAAATATTATAAACATTCTCCAGATAAAATTCTCTTATACACCCTTTAAAATTTTTTTATATTAAAAAATACAAGAGGGCGCCTGGGTGGCTCAGTTGGTTAAGCGACTGCCTTCGGCTCAGGTCATGATCCTGGAGTCCCGGGATCGAGTCCCGCATCGGGCTCCCTGCTCGGCAGGGAGTCTGCTTCTCCCTCTGACCCTCCTCCCTCTCGTGCTCTCTGTCTCTCATTCTCTCTCTCTCAAATAAATAAATAAAATCTTAAAAAAAAAATACAAGAAATACTTTAAAAAAGTAAAAATCACTCATAATCCTATCATAAGAAATATAAATAGAATGAAAGTACTATCTTCTACCTACTCAAGCCCACCTCTAGGGATAGCCAATATTAACATTTTCAGAGGTTATTCTTCCTTTTTATATAATTCATATAGACATATCTATGCATATTTTATTTTTAAACAAAAAAAGCAGACTCATGCACATCTCAAAAGCTGCTGTATACTTTTTAATCAATTCTATATCAAGGCCGTCTTTCCATGCCCAGAGGTATCTCATTCATTTTGATACTCCATGTTCTTTTTTTTTTTAAGTACTTTAAATATTATTATGCATTAACCAAATTGAAGGTGGAGCGTAATTCTTACTCATCATTGTTTTTTCCAGTGCCTAGCTATAATACAGTCAAACAAATGGAATTCAGTAAGTATTTACTAAAAGAAAGATGCAGTTACTAAAAACAATGGGAATGGAACAAGCTTCTAAGTTAAAAATCATTACCTGTTTAACACTGTCACCTGGGCTCAGCTAAGGGGGCAACACTGAAATAGAAAATACACTTTCTGTCTTACTTTCTGTAAGACAAGTTTGCATCAAAGCACATTGGGACAGAGTTAGACTGAGTTCAAGTGATTACAGGGAAACACTGCACAACATAGAAACACTGAGCTCAAGCCAAATAAATTCATTCTCCCACTTCTGAGTGATACGTCTTTGACAAAGTCACAAAAAGACCCAGTTTCTTCATCTGGAAAGTGTGGATAATTGTATTTATTACAAGATTATGGTGAAGAATCAATTAGAAAATAGTTGTGAAACTGCTTTTCTCATGGCCCGGATAAGGTCTTTGGTATTAGACTGACAACTGGAATTAAATCCCAGTCATACCATTGAGCAGCTGTGTGACCTTTTAAAATCAGAATAATGCTACCTACCTATTTTCTTCATTCAGTTACTCTATACTATAGTTAAGTAAGCACGGACTCTGGACAAGCATCAACACTGTTCTAGTCACTATATACAAAGCAGTAGTAAGACTCATACTTTATCCTGTGGTGCTTTAGGTATAAGGGGAAGAAGCAGACAACAAATAAGTAAACTAGTAACACAGTTTAAAATTGTGGTAATGACTAATTGAGTGTCTGCCTTCAGCTCGGGTCATGATCCCAGGGTCCTGGGATCAAGCCCCAGCATCGGGCTCCCTGCTTCTTCTTCTCCCTCTGCCATTCCTGCCCGCCCCCCCCCCCATACTCTCTGGCTCTCCCTGTCAAATAAATAAATAAAATCTAAAAAACAAACAAACAAAAAACAAAAGCAAACATTGAGTTATTCAAAGATACAGTTTTTTTTTATTCTCATGGTATTCTTTCATAATTGTGACACACATTAAGCTTAAGCTCACAAATAAACCTACTTATGACACTCAATGTTCACAGAATTAACACTTGAGTATCTCAAATCCCCTTTAAAAACAGCAAAGTCAAAGAAAAAAAGGGGGGCATGAAGCATAAAATCATCGCCGCTATAAATGAACAAATATGAGAATGCTGAGAAAACACACAACACACAACAACGATACAGCTGCGATGATACCCCTTCTCCAGTCATACTCAAGAGGCATGCAAAGCCCGAGCCAGTCCTTACAAATGCAAAAGGAAAAAAAGTTTAGTTCGGGGAGTACATAAAATTCCTCATATAGTTGACCAAATGAACTTAGCTCAGGGTACAACTATAGTAACATTCCCATTTTACAAATAAGGAAGTTGGAGAAGCTTGACCAAGGTCATACAACTAACTAGGGTAGAGCTGGGATTAACCAGGCAGTCAGGTTCCAGACTTTACTATTAACTGTCCTGCTATACCTCCTCAACAAAGATACCATTGTGCTAGTAGCATTAAATCATTAATAACCATGAGTCATTTTCAGTATTTCCTCATGGAACACAGGTTAGGATTCCATAAAAATATTTTGTCAGGGTAAAAAAAGCACTACCTGTACAGATCAATTCATTAAATGAGAACACATATGTTTAACTTGGCTGATTTTCCTTCTTTTCTTTATAAACAAATTGCAGGAGTATGGCTACATTACAAATTTCATATGTAAAATATGCCACTGAATTAATTTTTCTTCTACCTCTAAACACATTAAACACTCAGATTTTGTAATGTCCTCTCCAGAGGGCATTTCTAGCCACAATTTGGCCTTTTCTCCACCAGTAACTAACAGACACTCGAAAACAGTTTCGCTTCCTGGTAAGCGAGAAGTGTCTTGTTCTGAGTGTTCTCAGTGTATTAGGATCACACATGCGTCCACACCTGCGCGGTGCCTGAACATGTCCCAGGCGTCTTCCCTCTAGCCTCTCTTCAGTTCTCAGCCTGGATTTCACTTTTTCTGGGCGGTCCTTCTCCTCCAGCCCCGAGACCGAGCCAAGCACCCTTGCTCTGTGCACAGCAATGTACACAACAGCACAGAAGAGAACCCCCAGAATCTCTCTCCTGTGCTAGACTCTGAGATCTCTCAACTGTGTTCTTTTTACCAATATATCCCTTCTAACATAGTACCTGCCGCATGGTAAGCCTCAAGTTAATACTGTGGAATGAATAAATGATCACTATTTCCCAGACTGAATATGCACTGCTCTTACGAAGAAAAAAACATTTTAAAAAATAAAGGGTTTTTTGGGGGTAATTACTACTGTCTATTCATACCACCATGGTAGCATAATCTCTTATAATCTGCATTTTCTAACAACTTCAAGAAGAAAAAATATTTTCTGGGTCACCCTTCTACGGGTATGCTTTTTTCCTCTGATGAAGGAGCATTAAAGAAGATGAGGTAACGGGGTAGGGCGACACTGCCTTGTGGGGCCTAACATGTTCCCTGTTGTTGCTCCATTTTACCTGAGTCGTCAGGGCTCTTAATCCTAATGCATGAAACCCTAAACTATAAAGGATCATTCCTTATTTCTTTCCTTTCAACCAACTCTAATACCTAAATAAGCCCTGTCAGTCACATTTCTGTGTTTCTCATAAAACTCCTCTCAAACTGGATTATTTCATCTTCTTAGCATATCCTAGACATATAATAACACAAGAATTTTTAATCAAATGTAGCACTGCAGTCTTACTATCATCCCCATACTATTCACTGCCATTAATGCCTTTAGTTCAATTGTGCATTAGTGGACTTGGGTAAGTGAGGTAACGTTCCCTTGTTGATAAACTGGGCATTGATACAAGAGGTGCTAAACTTGTGAGTCAGAAACCATTTAGAAATAACAATTTATGTTATTTTTGCTTTAACTCAAATATCAACGTTTACTGCAGAAAATACACTGGAAACACCAACTAAAATGTCACTTATTATCAAACTTGCAAAAACTGAAAGGATAATGTGTCAAAACAACTAAAACTCTCATATAGGAAGCATCAGCCAAACTTAAGAAACTAAACTTGTGTGATCTTTTCTTCCAAGCTGATTAATATTTTCCAGGACCATGAGTATGATAATTTTAGACTCCATATTATCTTTGTAACACATTTCTTGCAAATTTCACAGAAAACTATAGCAAAACAAAAATGAGAACTCTTACAACTTGAAGCCAAAATATGCTAGTGAAATTTAAAGCTACTTTATTTTTGGGGACAAAAAAATGAAAGTAAAGAGGATTTTTATAAAGAAAAAGCAAAGGAATGTCCACTTACAGCTAGAATACTATTTTTAAAAAGCCCCTACGGTACAACAGCTTACCTACTGAGGTCTAAAATGATTCAAGTTCAATAGCTGAAACTACTGCAGAGTAATCCTCCAACAAGTAAAACAAAACAGAAATAAATAATTAAAGGTATTTGTTACAAAAAGCTGGTCTCAACTGACTAGGACATGAATTCACATCATAACTGAAGCATAACACTTTCTAATATTTCTATGTCTGTATTCCAGCCATTTTATACATAATTTTTTTTACCTCAAAATTTTCAATGATACAAATCAGGGCTTTTTGTATAAAATATCTTTAGATGTGTATATTCTGTAATGATCACGAAACTCTTTGGCTCTGAAAATTTGTCTATCAGCTCAAAATTTATATACTTGTTTCCTCAATAAAAAATTATTTCCTCTACAGATTTATTCTGTATGAATTCTGACCTAGATTATAAAATATAAGACCAGGGATTATGTCTCATGCCTTGCAGGTACATGTAAACATACGTAGTTATTAAATGATTATGTTTTCCATATACTATAAAAATAAAATGTAACCTTTAAAAAATATAATGTGATAGGCAGGAAGAGAAATCACCTATCATCTCAAGCATATAGCTTAACTTCTTCATGCTATATTAAATATGCTCTTTCTTACCAGTCTCTTCAAAATAATCATTTTAATGTCCATATAACATTTATCTGCTGGATATCCTTCAGTTTGTCTTCTAACTCCACCACTTCACTGGCACTATTTTTGTCAAGGTCTTTAATCTGTGGTGTGCAGGAGCCAACTTGAACACTATACTAGAACTGACATTAAATTTTCAGAAAAATCTGGAAGCTGTTTGTTAAACTACTGACAGTCTGAAATTGGCAGCAGTGGAAAGATTTACACCACAGAAACAGGAAAAGCTAAAAAACAAGAGCATTCCTCTGTCCCCACCTCTTCTCCCAGAGCCTACTGCTAAACATTCACCTGTACGCTGTTGATTCTACATAAACTCAATGGACACTTTCCATCCTTATCTCTCAGTTTCTCTCATACTCCTACCTCTTTGGCAGCTGCTTTCTCAGTTTCCTTTACTGGCTCCTCCACCCCTATTTGATCTCTAAATTCAACTGCCTGCTTGATGTCTCTCCTTGATTTTTAAAAATTAACATATCTTAAAATTAAACTCTTGATTGCTCTTCCCCCACCCCCACCAAACCAATAGGTGCTTAGAAATGGAGCATCACAGAAAGATTCTGAGTTGGGAATCAGACAGACAGGGGGCCATGTTCCAGTTCTTTAGTTCTTATGGGTAATATGTTTTATCCCTTCAAGCCTATTACTTATCTGTCAAATGGAAATAACAACATACATTTGCGTTTGCAGATGATTAAATGAATTAATAGTATGCAAAGCACCTAGAACAGTTCCTAGCATATAGTAGATGCTCAATAATGGCTACTTATTATTCTATTTTTATGGTCAATAAATGCTTAAATGAATGGATCATTAATTGAGGAGGAGGAGGAGGAGGAAAATAGAAGAATGGCAAAAATGAAAAAGAGGTTCGTGTGTCCTAGCATTCTGAGAAAGGCTGTATCTATCTTCTATAGATCTAAGTACCAAAGAAAATTAATTATATATCACAACTGATAGCACAGTTAACAAATCTTAAAAATATGTATGCCAAATAATTTGATTTCCATACATTTGCCTGAAAAAATAACCACTGCTATGCAAATAATTTAACCAAAATATTACTTTGGGGTGCACCTGGATGGCTCAGTTGGGTAAGCAACTGCCTTTGGCTCGTGTCATGATCCTGGAGTCCCAGGATCGAGTCCCGCACTGGGCTCCCTGCTCAGCGGGGAGTTTGCTTCTCCTTCTGACCCTCTCCCCTCTCATGTTCTCTCCCACTCTCTCTCTCAAATAAATAAATAAAATCTTTAAAAAATATTATTTTGGAAGGTTATTGTTATAGCAAAATTTGGAAACTTTTAAATTAGTAACAACATTAATAGAATTACAATCAATTACTATGGGGCCATTAAAAATTATGCTGGCAGGAATATATAATCACATAGAAATACGGTTGTATTTTATTGTAGGACAAAAAAGCAGCTGTATGTAAGTATGATCTCAAACAGAAACAAAAATAGAATATGGTGAATGAGATCATGGGCCATTTTCCTTTTCTTTTGTTACCTATATTTTTAATTTTTTCTAAATTTATCAATTAAGACCTATACAATAGGAAACAATTGTGGTACCTGATCAAGACATTTATTAACCTCAATTATTAGCTTTCTATTCTTAAAATGCCCTTCTAAGACATGCTTAAAAAAGTGCATTTCAAATTTATGGTAAGCTGATTTTAACCAATTTTTCTATGTATTTCCTTTAAAATTTTTCACTAAGATTACCCCTAAATCCACACATAATATTTTGTATATAGTTATTAAATTCAAATCACTACTGAATATACATTCATAATCTGGACATTACATGTGCAGCACTGTGACATATTTTTTATTTCAGTATTCCATAGATTACATGAGATGTTCAACACTTTGTTATAGAATAAGCTTTGTATTAGATAATTTTGCCCAACTCTAAGCTAATATAAGTGTTCTGAGCACATGTAAGTTAGGCTAGGCTAAGGTGTATTAAATGCATTTTGACTTACGGTATTTTCAACTTACAGTGGGTTTACTAGAATGTAACCCTATCTTAAGTCAAGGAAGATCTGTACTTGGATGATCCTTTCTTGAGGAAACCCTTCACAGGAACATCTGGCCTAAAACATAGATATTCTCTTTTCTTGACTTAGTTTCCTGCCTTTCCAATTAAGCCATTACCATTATATCACATTTCCTTCCTACAGCCCCCTCTTCTTCAGTCTTCAAAATTTGAGCTATAAATCTATAAGCCAAACTATTTAAGCTGACTTGAAACTTGATTAAAAGAAAATAAAACAAAAACAAAAAAGACACCTAACAACTATCAGAATCCTACAACTTCATGTCAATTACCCATCAAACCACCAATAGTATATCTGCTAACGTCTAAATATGTTATTTATATCTGAATATTATGCAGGATTTGAAATTATGCAGCAATGTTAATCAAGTAAATGCTACTTCTCACAAAATTCACAGGAAATAGAGTAATGGAACACCACAGAAACAGTGCATGTAGTGTAGTCTGAATATTTTTCTGCCACTGAAAAGAGATAATGGAGCATTTTAGGAAAGGGGGTAGTGGGATCAAATTCATGCTTTTGTTTGTTTTTTAAAAGATTTTATTTATTTATTTGAGAGAGAGAGAGAGAGTGAGATCACGAGCAGGGGAGAAGGGTAGAGGGAGAAGCAGGCCCCCCCACTGAGCAGGGAGCCTGATGTGGGACTCCATCCCAGGACCCTGGGATCATGACCTGAGCTGAAGTCAGACACTTAACCAACTGAGCTACCCAGGCGCCCTCAAATTTTTTTAAAAGATGACTGACCACAAAATGGAGAGTGGGATGATAAAGATCTGCAAAGAGTCAGTGGAGCACTGATGAGGGCCTGTAGTAGGGTAGTAGGGGTGGTGATGAGGAGATGATGAGTGGAGGAGGCTGTTGCTGCTATTGTTAATCAAGATGATGATGATGGGGCGCCTGGGTGGCTCAGTTGGTTAAGCGACTGCCTTCGGCTCGGGTCATGATCCTGGAGTCCCTGGGTCGAGTCCCGCATCGGGCTCCCTGCTCGGCAGGGAGTCTGCTTTGCCCTCTGACCCTATCCCCTCTCATGTGTTCTCTCTCATTCTCTCTCTCTCAAATAAATAAATAAAATCTTAAAAAAAAAAAAAAAGATGATGATGATGGTGGTGGTGGTGGTGGTGGTAGAACTACCATTATATGAAGGTTTATGTACCAAGCACTGTGCTTAGCACTTTATGTACATTATCTAATTTGATCTTCTCAACAACCCTACATCTTAGGTGCTGCTACTATTCCCCATTTCCCAATAAAGACATTAAGGTTTAAGAAGTTACGTAACTTGCCCAAACACATACAACTGGTAAATACAAAAGTTGTGAGGGTGCCTGGGTGGCTAAGTCTTAAATCTAAAAAAAAAAAAAAAAAAAAAAGTTGTGAGTTAAGTTCGTATAGAATCAGTTGTATTTATCCGCCCCAGAAACCTGTCCAATTCTCTCCTTCTTTTGGTAACAGAATCTTGCTTTGAGAGGGAAGGTAGATGTGGGAACTACTCTTTCCTCCTTACATATAATACTGATGAAATCAATTAAATCAGTTAGTTAATTCAGATGTCCTGTGTTTTCCTGACCAAGGGGCCTTTCCTGACTAAGAAGGCCCTTTCCTGTCTGACTTTCCAGGTATGAGGACCATTTCTTTGATTCTGACAAATATTTGTTTTTATTACCTTTTATCTCATATTATAAATGGAGATTTGACATTTCTCCAAATCTCTTTGGGATTCTGTCCCTAGCCACTCCACATACATGAATGCCAAAATCCCTAGTAGCACTCAGTTGAGCTTGGGTAACCAATAATTATACGATGAAAGGTATTTATCTTTGCCCCCCCAAAATTTACTTGCAAAATTGAGTCTTTTTACCTGCATATCTTTATATGTCATTATACCTGGGTCAATCATTGCTATCATGTGGAGACACTGTCAACAAGCAAAAATAGCAGAATGCAGAGACAGAAAGATTTTCCAGTTATTGAGCAAAAAAAATTCCTTTTTTGCTTATTGGCATTTCTGTGGCTTTTATCTTAAAGCAAACTAATTTAGAAGTTGGTGCCAAAAAATAGGATGATACAAATGACAGAATCTCAAATGTAAAACTTTTAAAAAAGATTTTATTTATTTATTTGAGAGAGGGAGAGAGCAAGAAACAGCATGAGAGGGGAGAGGGCCAGAGGGAGAAGCAGGCTCCCCGCTGAGCTGGGAACCCGATGTGGGACTTGATCCCAGGACTCTGGGATCATGACCTGAGCCAAAGGCAGATGCTTAACCAACTGAGCCACTCCGGCGCCCTCAAATGTAAAACTTCTTAGCAAAGCAAGAGTGCAGGGTAGTGAAAGTCTCCTCAACCCCTAACAGGAAGTTGGAACTCCTTACTGTGCATTTAAACTGTAGCCTATTGTCCTGAAACTGAGATCACCTAACTAAGGACTCTGATGCTTTAAGAGAACATGGTATGAAAAGAAGGTTCTGGTTACTTCTTACTGCCTTCAGTACACCCTACAAGAAAGACACAAGTGGGCAAGTTTGAAAGTAGAAAGGACACAAATACAATTAGGTAAGAGGTGTTCTTCTCAATTATCACCAACAAGCCAAAAAAGAATCAGATAATCGTTCTTCTTGAGGAATTACACAACTCTGTGAACCATGAAACAAGTCAGGGAAAGCAGGAGATGGGTCCAGACTGGGTCCTGGAAAGAGGAAGCTTGATCACCTATGACCATGTCCAACATTTATAAATGTTGGATGAGTTCTTAGTTCCTATATTTATTTAATTTAAATCTTATCCTTCTCATAAAAATGTCTCTATTTGAATTCTCTTCATATTTTTCTAAATGTTTACTCTGCATATAACTAGGTTATATTCTTTATTCTGATTTCTAAAATTCTGATGCAAAATATGAAGAAACATATATAAAACTGATTACATATAATTTACAGAATAAACTACACAAAAAAGAAAATGGTAGATAAATACAAATGTAAGAGAGTTACTCTGTCCACTATTCTCACAATGCCCCTTGTTCCCCATTCAGAACAAATTAAGGTTATCCTGTTCTTATTTAGATGTAGAGAGTTAAATCAGTAAAGTTACTGTCTCAAGGCATTCCTACCTCTATCTCTTGCAAACCTATCTTCCATAATAACAGAAAGAATCAAACCTACTCTTTCTGTCTCAACTTGAAATTTAAAATATATATTCTCAGTGGACATTGTTTTAAGTGGTAGTTATGTATCACTGAGGATATTCATTATCAACTTAAGGTATATAATGGAACAAAAATTGATTTTTTGAAAGTTGGCTTGATAATCTAGCCACCAATTATAATATATAGTCTGTGAAACCAAATTCAAAAAGAAAAATCTATATATAAGAGCCTTTTGGAACACAACCCTATCACAAGCTGATCAATTAAATCTTCCCAAGTTGACATCATTACATATCACATAGAAATACTTTAATTAGTGATTACTCTCAGAGAATAATGTAATCCAACCTCATTTTTTTCAGAATACTGATAAAAATGTCAACTAGAATTATGTTTAATGCCAATTTAAAGATCCAACAAAAAGTTAATGTTAAGAGAAAATCTCTAAGTACATGTGATGATCAATGACTTCTGATAGAATTTTTAAGAAATTAGAATAAAGAAATGATAGCACCCTTTTAGAGAAAATTATATGATAAAATGTGAAGGTAAATGTGTTACTAACCTGCCTTAAATTTGTCAGAAGTATATTCTTATATAGCCAGACACATTACACAGAATCTGATATGATAATAACAAGTCCATCCAGGCCTACATTTACTCAGCTAAAAGATGATTTTTAAGATACTAAAACTAAACAAAATCCTGAGACAGCTCATATAATACAAAACATAGAAGCAAGAAAGATTCAATTATTCAACTAAATTAGAAAAAAAATTTAAAAACCCCAAATATATGTATCACTGAATCAGACTATTTCTTTATAATCAACCTGGGACTGTAACAGACCCACATAATGACACCATTATGAACATTAAAATCATAAGATCCTCACTTTTTTCATTAGTTGTCCATGAAGCATTTAACCATTTAATATTATAGAGACTCCATCCTGAAAAGCCTCCTAAATTTTCCTTGGAAAAATGGCCAACATTTTCTCCCATCAAAGAAGAGTTAATTTTATAACTCAAGATTTATAGAACAATGACCAAATTCTGAGAGAAGACCAAAGTGGAGATTCAATTTTATGAAAGTAAAAAGTTATTTTAGGCTTTATTTCCAATTTAGAAAACACATAAAATCATAAAATGAGCAGAAAAACAATTCAGCTGCTTGCCTCATCCATTTACTTTACTATGAGCCCCCGCTCACCTAAGAAAACTGCAGTGGCATTGAGTGGGTTAACAAGAGAAAGAGTAAGCGTGAGGTTGGCAGCACAGGCGGGCACGCACATCTCTCCTGTCACCTTCCCTGTAACAGGACTGACTACATGGAGGCAGAGCCCTGGCACTCTAAGACACAGCTATAGGCACAATAATCGTCAGTGAATGTATACATATCAACTTACTGCCCAGCTTGTTTGCGGTCATGTGTGTTATAATCAATCTCTTACGAGTGATGTCAACATCATCAAAGAAAAAGTTTAGGATCTGAAGAGCTGCTACTGACAGAATCAGCTTTTGGTCAGACTAACATTTAAAACAATGAAATACTAAACCAAACAGTATTTTCAAGTCTACCTAATTAAAGTATTACCTAGCCATTCAAACTAACTGATTGGTCTTATTTTCGCAATAAAACTTTGAAGTAAAGGATTAAATATTATTAAAGATTACAGGCATGTATCATTTTATTGCACTTCATAGATACCACATTTTTTTACAAACTGAAGGTATGTGGCAACCCTCTGTCCAGCAAGTCTACCAGCACCATTTTTCCAACAGCATTTGCTCACTTCATGTCTCTGTCTCACATTTTGGTAATTCTCACAATATTTCAAATTTATTCGTTATTACGATGTTTGTTACGGTGATCTGTGATCAGTGATTATGACTTCCTGAAAGCTCAGCTAACGGTCAGCATTTTTTTAGCAATAAAGTATTTTTTAATCAAGGTTAAATTGTTTTTTAGACATAATGCAATTGCACATTTAATTGTCTACAGTATAGTGTAAACATAACTAGACAGTAAGCTTCTTTGGGGCAAGAGCTACAAGATCCCTATTATCTCCCTGAATGTTTAGAAAGAACTATTTTATTATATCCTGTACCCACCACTAGCCATAGACCTGGTACAAATAAATACTACATGAAATACATTTATAGAATGAAGAATTCCTCGTAACACATGGAATGCAGTCTTGCTTCAGTCTCAACCCCATTTTCCACCTTGCAGGCAGAGGAAAAAAAATTTTGTTTTTCATGAAGGCACCAAACTTCATTGCTCTCATGCCAAAAACCCTTTCACGGCTTTGCACTGCCATTTAGATAAAATAAAAGTTCCTTAGGAAAAATCCTTTTTATCTGTCCCCAGCTTACCACTTCTACCTCTGGCCCTCTATTCCCACCTCTCCCACACTGTCCCAAAGACAGCGAACTAGTGTTCTGCTGCCTCCAAGCCTGGACACCCAGAGCTCCCTCTACTTGGACTGTCCTTGATCTAACATTGCTCTGCGGATTTGTCTAAAATGCCACCTCCTTCAAGAAGCGTTCTGCCCATCTCCCATCTTTTTTAGCCGGCTTGCCCTCACAGTACTTCTGGGAAAGAATGAAAATTTTGCTTCTCTGAGAATAGTGGTCACCAAATATGATAGAAAACTAATATAAGGGGCACCTGGGTGGCCTAGTTGGTTAAGCGTCCGACCCTTGATTTCGGCTCAAGTCATGATCTCAGGGTCATGAGATCGACCCCTGCGTTGGGCTCTGCACTGGGTGTGAAGCCTGCTTGAGTTTCTCCCTCTTCCTCTGCCCTCTCCCACGCTTGTGCTCTCTCTCTCTTCAAAAATTTCAAAATCTCGCTCTTCAAAAACTAATATAAGTTGGAGGGAGTAATTTCTGGTGTTAGGATGACTGCAGAACATGTGATTCGGGATCAAATTTAAGAGGCTGTACTGTACAAATATTAGAAATATCTAATTTCTTGAATTTAGGAATTTATGAAGGTCACAGATTATATTCTCTGTAAAAACCAAGGATCTAGAATATTATATATATTATGTAATGTCCATATTTTCTCACATGCTAGCAGATTCTATGTCACATTAAATAACAGTGACATAAATAAAACACATCTACTAAAACAATGGCCTGTATTACCATATGTGTTCATAAATTTCTGTTTCCTCAGAAGCATATCTAACACAGATGTTTGTTTTTTACTGTAGTATTTATGTCATGTATCTTAACTTTGATACCTTTTTCCAAGTGGAATGCTAATATTATTTCATTTTGTTGTATAAAATTAGTTCTGTGAGAACTGAAGCCTTATAAGTACATGGGTCACCATAAAATTACCATTCTCAGTCTCAACCTCATTATGATTTAGGAGACACTGCAGGAGTCAAAAGCAAATGAATGGAAACAGAAGGATAAAAGAAAATCACATAAGTTCTGATTGGGAGAATATAAAGGAAGTTGTGATAAAAATATCAGGAAGTCAGAGATTTGAAGAAGCAGTAGAGAGTCTCTTGCTGGCTTTATCGAAGCAAACAAACATGTTGTGAACTGCCTATGGAGGAGGTCAGGTGGCAAGAACCCGACAACTTCCAGGAGCTGAAAGCCTCCCCAGGCAACATTAGGCAAGAAAATGGGAATTTTGATCTTAATCTATTAGGGAACTAAATTTTGCTAACAACCAGTGAGTGTATAAGAGGACATCAAACCTCGGCTAAGATCATAGCCCCAACTGAAATCTTAAGCAAAGGCCCCAACTAAGTTCGCCTAGACTCCTGACCCACAGAAATTATGAGATAATAAATTTGCATTGTTTTAAGCCACTGACTTTGTGGTAATTTATTAAACAGCAATGGAAAACCAATACATTATGCTTTATAACCAAGAAAATATTGCTGTTACATGTGTCTGCTTACAAATCTCATCTACATCAAACATTTTTTTTTCAAAATACACTTTCTTTTCTATATAAGCTAGCAATGAGCTTCCATTTTCATGAAATCTGGACACTTTGAATTTGTTATCAAAGCATTTTATCTGCAAGCTTTCATTTAATTAAAAATATATCTGAAAGAGAAAACTGAAGTTAAACATGTATTTCCCTAACTTTTTGGAATCATATTTTATTTTATTTGGGGGGGGGGCGGAATGGAGGAAGGGGCAGAGAGAGAGGGAGAGAGAGGATCTTAAGCAGACTCCATGCCCAGCACAGAGCCCGTCATAGGGCTGAATCTCACAACCTGAGCCCAAATCAAGAGTTGGATGTTTAACCAACTGAGCCACTCAGGTGCCCTTGGAATCATATTTTAAAAACATACTATTTTAGAAAATATTTATTATATCCTATGCTTAGAAAAAAAGATATACATTTAACATACTTATTTATATTTTCAGTATTTATATTAATCACTAAAATATATTATATTAAAGAATACATCATTGGGCGCCTGGGTGGCTCAGTCGTTAAGCATCTGCCTTCGGCTCAGGTCATGATCCCAGGGTCCTGGGATTGAGGCCCACATCGGGCTCCCTGCTCGGCAAGAAGCCTGCTTCTCCCTCTCCCATTCCCCCTGCTTGTGTTCCTGTTCTCGCTATCTCTCTGTCAAATAAATAAGTAAAATCTTTAAAAAAAAAAAAAAAAAGAATACATCATTATTGTGAGAGCATCTGACTCATTGTGTGAATATTTTCATATGATATGTAATATGTGGAGAAAGAAGGGATAGACGATTCAGTCAAAATGTCATTTAAGATTATATAATAATAAATTCTCCAATGTAACAATCTGTTTTCATATCTAAATCTGTCATCTAGTGAAGCTGGGGGAAAAGTTTGGTGATATTACCCATCATACAGTCACAGGGCAAAATAAGCTACCTTTTAGTATTTTCAGAATGTAACAATTCAAATTTTGTTCTGTGCTTCTGTCAAACAGGAAATTTGTAACTAAAAGTTTTAACACCCAGATAGAGATTTGTATTGTCAGTTGCTTTATTAACCTTTTTTGGTACAATTCCAAACAAATCTGGTCTTTTAAAAAAAAATCTACTTTAAGTTAGCCTACCTTCCACACTCAATGTCCCCATTTTAGACTCCAGGAAATCAAATAATGTGCTTGGTGCTGAAGGTCTTGCATTTCCCAGTTCCTCTTCTTCTTCAGATCTTATTCGCCCCCTTCCTTTTCCTTTACCTGAAGAAGTAAAGCAAGATATATTTATTGTACATACAAAAACAAATGGAGAAAACACACTAAAATATAATCATTGGTCACCTTAAGTTTGATTTTGTATTTCTTTTTTTTTTTTTAAGATTTTATTTATTTATTTGAGAGAGAGAATGAGAGAGAGCACCTGAGAGGGGGGAGGGTCAGAGGGCAAAGCAGACTCCCTGCCGAGCAGGGAGCCCGATGCGGGACTCGACCCAGGGACTCCAGGATCATGACCTGAGCCGAAGGCAGTCGCTTAACCAACTGAGCCACCCAGGCGCCCTGTATTTCTTTTCATATTTTTCTGTATATTCTACATCTTTTAAACAAAAAAGTTTTTAAATGATTATATTAACTAGCACCTTTAGTCTTCTAAACGATCTATTTGGAAATTTGAATTTGTTCATGTAAGTAATCTTTTAAGAGAAAAAAATCATTTTTATAAAATATTTCTTTAACCATTTATCCTTTAAAAGAATATAGGATTAAGGCTTGAATGACTAAAGAATAACACTAAGTAAAAGTCCTGTGCTTGTTAGTTTTAAAAAGTTTGCAGACTAGTAATTTATGTAAGGGGCATAGTTCTAGAAATAATGAATAGAACTATTCACTTCATATCGTATTTTCTCTACTACTTATAACAACCCTGTTAAATAAGATATTATTAGACCTACTTTACATAAAGATGAAGATAAACAGACTTGGAGTAACTTGAACAAGTCTCCGTGGTTCCAAAATTGGTGCTCCTTCCACTTACCACAAAGAGAAATGAATTTATAACCCCCACTCCCCCACAATAAAACCTCAGCCTGAAAAGCAAACAATACTATCTGGCACATTGCTTAATGAATTCTACCTCTCAGAGGTGGTCCTGTAACAGGTTTGTGTTTATTGCTGTTAAGAAGTACATTCAGTGCTGCTTCTAAGTTGTTGCCATGATCCATAAGAGCTTGCCTCGATGCTTCTTTACTGAAGCCCATTTCTGTTATGTGTTTCAGAGCCTTCTCATCAACCTGTAAGAAATTAAGAGCAAAGCTGTGCTGATGGCCATAAATAAGCAAGGTATAAGTTTTCAACTATACACTGTTTTTTAACTAAAAATTACATCTCCTGCTTATGGAAAAAATGTCGTACTAATACAGCATTCATTTGCTGCTTTTTCATACCAACAGTCAAGAAAAAATCTGCATGATATGTGGGGTT
This sequence comes from Mirounga leonina, assembly GCF_011800145.1. NCBI lineage: Eukaryota > Metazoa > Chordata > Mammalia > Carnivora > Phocidae > Mirounga > Mirounga leonina. Next base: position 44,558,156 of record NW_023270316.1, read on the forward strand.
GTACCTCTAGTACTCTCTGACTTCACAACTATCATTACAAATGCAAGAAAGAAAGAAAGAAAAGAAAAGAAAGAAAGAAAGAAAGAAAGAAAGAAAGAAAGAAAGAAAGAAA
>NW_023270316.1:44558277-44566946 GCF_011800145.1 Mirounga leonina
AAAGAAAGAAAGAAAGAAAGAAAGAAAGAAAGAAAGAAAGAAAGAAAGAAAGAAAAAGAAAGAAAGAAAAAAATGGTGTCAGAATAAAGCTTCTGAAAATTATATAGTGAAAACTACATAATGAAAATTTTTCTTGGTTGATACTTCTATATCCTCAAAAGTCAATGTATTAATATAGGACTTCTCCAAAATTGCAAACTATAAAATGAAGTTAACAAAATGGTACTATCTCAGTAGCTTTATTTTTTTTTTTAACTCTGTTTCAGTATTCTTTCTATATTCATTAGCAACACTATCTATGGTGCATCGACAGCCTGTACCTCAAACAGGAAAATCTACTTCATAAATGCCAGAACCCAAAATCTCCATGAAAAATCTAGAGCTGAGTAGAATTCAAGAACTTTTTAAGTAATACAAACATATCCCATAAAGAAACTTCTTGAACCACTGCCAGCTGAGGAATATATAACTAACGTATACATCTAAGAGTTAAGATTGATAGGCTTTAAGATAACATATACATCACATACATGTTGCAGACAGCCACTCTGATACCTTTGTAGACAATGATAAAAGCATAGTACTTTTCTCCAAACCATGACTGCATCCTTCAAACACAAAATCCTTTCTAAACACAGTAGCTAGTATCAATAGATCAGAGTTGACAAGTGAGAGAAAAACTAGATCCTTACTATGCATATGCTAAAGTAAACATAAAAAGAACTGGACATCAAAACTAAAATGCATCTTTCCTATTCAAAAACTTATCTGAATGTAAAAAAAATTATCAAACTTTCTAAAACTTTTCTCTCCCCCAATTATCTCTCAAATAAATACCTAATTAAGAATATTGTTCCATACATAGAACTTGATCAAAAATATTTTTAATAATCAATTAATACCTGATCTTGGTATAATTTATTCTACCTTCCTTGAGGATCTGATTTTCAGTTAACCATACTCCCAATCAAGGAATTGGCAGGGCCCTGCTCTCTCTGAGAGCTGTAGGGGAGACCTCTGCTCGCCTCTTCTAACTTCTGTTGTCTGCTGGCAACCTTGGCATTTCTTGGCTTGTAGATGTACCATTCTAGTTACATGGCCATCTTCTTGCTGTGTATCTTCAGGTCACCTGCCCTGTATATATCAGTCTCTCAGTCTACATTTCCCCTCTTTATAAGAAGAATAGTCATATTGAACTAGGGTCCACCTTCTTTTTTTATTTGATACCTCTGTAAAGACCCTCTTTCCAAATACAGTCACATTTTAAGGTGCTGGTGGTTAGGACTTCAACACATCTGGGGAGGTACAATTCAACCTATAATACCAACTATTATCAAAAATTATTTTAAGAACCTATTGCCTGACATTCCAATCAAATCTTCCTTAAATTGTTGAAAATAAGGAATTGAAAACTGTCCAACCTGCAAAAGAATTTGGTACTTAGTCATTAGAATAATTGATGTACATTCAAATTTATACTGGTATTACAAATTGTCCTTTTGATGATCTCCTTCAGTTTTGAATAATAGCTTTGCTGGATATATAGTTCTTGGTTAACAGGTTTTTTGTTTTTTTTTCCTTTCAGTACTTTCAAGATATCACCCCACTGATTTCTTGCTTTCATAGTTTCTGATCAGATATTGTTCATATATCTTTCAGGATCCCTTGAATTTGATGAGTTGCTCCTCTCTTGAAGCTTTCAAGATTTCTTTAGCTTTCAACAACTTGATTATAATGTGTCTTGGTGTGTCTCTCTCCTTAAGTTTATCCTATTGGAGTTCGCTGAACTTCTTGGATTTGTAGATTCAAAATTTCATCTAACTGGGGAATTTGTGGCCACTGTTTCTTCAGATAGTTTTTCTGTTCCTCTGTCTCTTCTCCTATTGCAATTCCCATACATAATGTGTATGTTGGTACATTTGATGGTACCCCCATAAGTCCCTTATCCTCTATTTTTCTTCACTCTTCTCTCTGCATCTTAGACCTGATAATTTCAATGCCCTATATTAAAGTTCACTGATTTTTTCCCTTGCCTGTTCCAGTCTGATATTGAATCTGCTAATTAAATTTTTTATTTCAGCTACTGTACTTTTCTGCTTCAGAAATCCTATTTGGTTTCTTTTTAATAATTTCTATCTCTTTTTTTTTTCTCATTATGTTCAGTCAGCCAATATATAGTGCATCATTAGTTTTTGATGTAGCGTTCAATGATTCATTAGTTGCGTATAACAACCAGTGCTCATATTCCCTACTTGTTCATATATTGTTTTCTTGATTTCTTTTAGTTCTTTGTCAATGGTTCCCTTCAGACCTTTGAGCATATTTAAGATAGTTTATTTAAAGTCTTTGTTTAGTAAGTCTAATGTCTGGGCTTCTTTAGAGATGATTTCTGTCAATTTCTTTTTTTCCTATGATGGGTCATACTTTGCTGTTTTTTGAAATGCTTTGTAATTTTTTGTTGTTGTTGGGAACTGGACATTTTGAATACTATAATGGCAATAATTTTGAAAATCAGATTCTCCCTCCTCCTCAGAGACTGCTGTTGTTACTAGATGAAAGCTGCTATTTTAAGTTTGTTTAGTGACTTTTCCAAACTTTCTTTGCAAGGATTATATTTCTTGTGGTATATGATCACTAAAGTCTCTGTTCCATTACCCCATGGTCAGCCAGTAACCAGCCTCTTTCTTCATCACTCATTATTCTGGATGCTCCAGTGTCTGACTACCAGGCTCCAGAGTTCTAAAATAGTTGTTTCAAAGAGTAGTTTTCAGCTCAACAGTTGTTTGGGTGGCGAGGCCAATTCCTGGAGCTCTCTACTCCACCATCTTTGTGATGTCACTCCCTTCATGTGTTTAATCCTTGTCACAACCCCAAACTGGTCTCTGATGTCCTATAGCAAGACATTCCCTAAGAAGTATTCTCAATTTACTAAAGTTTGAAGGCTTCTTTAGTTAGGGACCATATTTTTTCAGCTCACTATATCTACTCTAATCTGAAAACTGACTTTTCTAAAAGAATGAAATGGTTGTTATGTTCAAGGGAGAGACAGCCAGGCCCACAGTTAATAAACCCATTCTCCTTGGCCAATGACTGATTTAGAAGTGGACATGTGACCTAGCTCTAGTCAATAAGACATAAATGGAACTTTCTGGAGACTTCAGAAAATATTTTCTTATCTGATAAAATAGACCTACACCCTTTCCTTCCTGCCTTTGAACTTTTTGTGTGAAGATTCAACACATACAGAATCCTGTAACCCTAAGAAGAAAGCCAAAAAAATCACAGAGATACCCACCAGAGCTCCAACATTGTTATACTGCTGAATTTATCATCCTTTGTAACCATCTACTTCTGAATTTCTAGTTATATGAAATAATAAATTTCTATTACTTAAGCCAGTCTTAGTATTCTGAACCCCACAGATAAAATCATCTCAAGTCATTCAACTTCTAAAGGCAGAGGAAAATGAATTCTTGTCAGTTCCCTTATATCTGAGGACACTGCAGCATACCAGAAATAACTTTGACTCCCACCATTTATCTTAAAAATCCAGGTATATTCTGCAAATGAGGCCATAATATACATGTACTTGTTCTAATATATTTTTCCCAAAGAGTGAAGCAAAACAAAACAAAATCACTTCAGACAAAATTTGAGAAAGATGTGGGGAAGGGAAGGGAAGGGATGTCCCTGATGCATCATCTTACAGAATATAATCTCTATTAAATGTCCTCTATTTAATTTAATGGCTTTTTATCTATCCATTCCAAAAGACATTATTTGGACATTAGAAATTTAAGTAAAATGGAAGTTTTAAGTAAATCATCTTTCAAATAATCCAAATTTTCCATAAATTAACTATAATCCTTAATGAAGGCCTTCTTAGAATTGTGAAGTCTATCCACAATACAATGAACAAAGCCAGTGGTAGTTACGAGAAAGAACACAAAAATCATCAAGGTAAGGAAGAACACATTAATTTTGTGGTTGATTCTTTAGCCTTACCAGTTCTCTATAGACACCTTCATGTTTCCCCTCAGATTTGGTTGACTTTTCTTTCTGTAAAATTTCTCTATTTCGGTTACCAGCAGCACTCATGTTGAGATTACTTCTAGCCCCACCACCACCTCCTCCAAATGTCTTGGTCTTTTGATAAGAGAGAAACAAAAGAGATATAAATAAATAACATTTAAAAATAGCTCTAAAGACTAATCTACAACTAAAAACACCTAGTAAAACTGAAGCACCTAAAGCTTCTTGATTATGTTTTACATGAAAAAAATGAAATGTTAATTAATTCTTTTTAAACAAATATCTACTGGCCATAATCTCTTCTTTTACAAGTCCAGGTGAAGCAATAAAAAAATTACATTAATTGAAATCTTTAAGTCTTCTAGGCAAGTCATCAGAATAAACCTAAGTAGACAACAATATAGAAGAAAATAAAATAGTATCAGCATCATGGAGATTAGGTGTTAAAATAATTCTAAGGTACAATACTTAAGTGATATCATGAGGCCTGGGTTATGTAGCAAGTCTATATTTATCAAGGCATTAAACATGTCTAGGAATCGGTTACATTAGGTCTGTGATCCAGTAATATGATTGCATAATCTTTTTAAGATTTTATTTATTTGAGATGGAGAGAGAGTGCATGAGCATGAGTGGGGGGAGGGGCAGAGGGACAAGTAGACTCCCCGCTGAGCAGGGAGCCCAAAGTGTGGCTCAATCCCAGGATCCTGAGATCATGACCTGAGCCAAAGTCAGATGCTTAACCAACCAAGCTCCCCAGGTGGCCCTGACTGTATGATTTTAAAAAGTAAACAAATAATATGAATTTTAACACTGTATTAAAACTTTCATTACTAATTTATTATTTACATTAACTATATAACATGCCATCTTACCAACTATGTATAAAAACTTTAAAGTCCATTATTTCTTATTTTGCCTGACTTATTTGAATAATTATGTTTAATCATATTTGAAAATCTGATCTGATCTCATTTTTATCAAAACTACTGTGAAAAGACTAGAATGTAAAGAACATTAGCTTGGAAAGATACAAAATCATGACTGAAAAGCAACCCACTGCTGTTACTTGTACAATATCAAATTAAACATTTGGTTACACAATATCTTTATAGTTCTAATAGATCTAATAAAAGAGGAAGAAGTGAACATTTGCTTTTTATTAGTGATAATAATAGTTTTATGCATATTTTAAAATTATGACAGTAAGAAAACATCCTAGATATAAATTTACGTAACATTGGGAAATTATTTTGAATCAGATGAAAATATAAAGAAACAGAACCTGAGAAATAGAAAAATGATATGAGATAAGCATTAACCAGACAACATATTAAATATTGATTAGGCAGCTGATGCACCACAGTATTTAAATTTTATTTAAACTGAAATTAAAACCACATCTTCAAAGACCAAAGGTGTATAACTAGATTCATTCTAGTTATATTTTTTTGCTTTATGCAATAGATTTGGAATGTCTTGACAGTCATCACTTATAAAGCCATAATGAAAAAGATATGAGCTTATATTATTGTGATATAAAGTTTATTAGTCTGGGAGACAGTGCAGTATAGTTAGGAACACAGGCTTTGGAACTTGAGGAGACTGGGACTAAATCTTAGCTCAGCCCCTTCCTAGCTCCTGCCTTCAGCAAGTTACTTCCACCTCCTACAAGACAGGTTTCTCATTCTTAAAACAGGGATGAGAAAAACCTACCTAATTGGGACATTGTAAGAATTAAATGACATCAACAACACAAAGTGATCAATTTAGTAACTGGCACATGGTAAACACTCACAATCCATGGCAACATTAACTGTTTTGCTTAATGTATTAAAACATAGTTACCTGAGAAATCTGGACACTGACTTGTTTCAAATTAAATTTATTTCTGGAATTTAAATTCCATAACTCCAAAAGTACTTTTTCTTTGGGTACTACTGAAACAGTCCCATCTTCTGGATGCTTTTCTTTATTATTTTCTTTCCATTTTTATGGATTAAACAATAGGATAAATTTTCAGAATTGGTTTTCACTGTTTTATAACAGTTGCCACTCACTAAACATATAAATATCTAGAAACAAAACAACTTAAACATTACCCATAAGGTAAATGGTATTGTCCTTTAAGAGTGACACCATCTTGTCCATACTGTACAATTTAGGAATCTGTGAAATCATCATGACCATGAAACTCAAGTGGGTCCTTAATGCTCCCTAGCAATCTTACTATATTCCCCTAGCCCATCCACCCTCCCAGTCTTCTAGACCACTACTTTACATAGTCCCCTTGCTCCTCAAACCTCCAACATCTTCTCCATTGTTACTATTGACCTTTCTTACTTCCTCACTGAAAAACTGAAATAATCATTACAGAACTTGCATAGATTTTCACCATATCAACCCACCCACTGATATCTGCATACTCACTTTCTCTTAGCACTGTATATTTTATCTTACTACCATCCGCATGAATATCTAGAGGAATCTAGAGGAAATGAATTCTCCAACTCTACATTATTTCTCAGACATCTTACATGATCTTTCAACAGCTTTTGACAAGTTCAATACCCCTTCCTCCATGATGCAATTTCTGCATTCTTTTGTTCTGAACCTATCTTCCTGGTTGTACCTTGGCTGGTTCAACCTCTTTCATACAACCTCTAGTGCTACAGGGTTCATTTGTTACCCCTTTTCTCTTCACTTCAGCACTCATTTGGTGATCTCATTTGGCCTCATGATTTTCAAAAGGCATCCATATATGTCTACAACTTCCAAATGCAGATCTCTTCCAAACCTCACTTTTTCAATTATACTCTTCTGTCTCACTGCCTATGAAGCCATGTAGATGACTAACAGGCACACTTCCACATTAATATGTTCAAAACAGAATACCAAATCTTTATCCTCAAACCTATTCCACCATAGTCTTCTCCAATTCAAAGTAAGCAACTCTAACCTGCCAACTTCTTAGGGCAAAACCTTGGAATCATTCATGACACCTCTTCTCATGCTCAATATCTCAGAAATCGTGATAGTTCTACTTTTAAAATTCCAGAATCTGACCACTTGGCACCACACTATACAGCTGCCATCATCATCCTGGCTACCATTATTTTTCCCTCCCTGGATTACTTTGATAATTTCCTAACTCGTCTGATTCAATTTTCTTCTCTAAAATCTACTCTGAACCTAGCAGCCAGAATTAGCTTTTTAAAGTTGATGTTACTGCTGTGCTGAAACCCTCTAAAGGCTCTCATTTCTCTCTGAATAAGTTAGTGTTTTTAACATGACTTAGAGAGACCTACATAAGCTGACCTCCATTATCACTCTTGACTTTATATTCTACTTCCTGTCCCTTTGTTCTCTCTGCTTCCACTGGCTACCTTCCTATTCCTTGAACATATACTCCTGCTTTAGAACATTTGCAAAGCTTTTTCTTCTCATATAACCATATAGCTAATTCTCTTACCTCCTTCAAGTCTTGGCTCAAATCTCATCATCCTGAGACCTAATCAAATTACTGTATTTAAAACTGAAATCTGCAACTTACTTAGCATGTTTATATTAGTGTCCTTACTAGAATGTAAACTACACAAAAATTTAAAAGAATTTTCAATTTCTGACCATTCTATTTTAGTGCACCCCCAACTGGCACTCCCAACTCCCCAACCTACTCTACTTTTTTTTCTTCCTATAGCACTTAACCAGCATCTAAACTACCATATAACTTACTTTACTCAGTGCGCTAATAGTCTCTCTCCTTTACTAAAATATAAGCTTGATATGGGCAGGGATCTTTTGCCTATTTTGTTCACTGATTTAACCTAAGCATTTAAAACACACCCTAGGGGGCACTGGGGTGGCTCAGTTGGTTAGGTGTCCAACTCTTGATTTCAGCTCAGGTCATGATCTCAGGGTCATGAGATTGAGCCCTGTGTCGGGTTGGGCATGGAGCTTGCTTAAGATTCTCTCTCTCTCCCTCTCCCTTTGCCCCTCCCACTCCTCCACACTTGCTTTCTCTCTCTCTCTCAAAAATAAAAAATAAAACTCTTCCTAGTATATAGATTTTCAAAAAATATTTGCTGATTAAGGAATAAAGGAAAAAATAAATGAAAATCATGGCTTGATCATGTGCAGTAGATTCCACCAAACCCATGTGTTTAAATAGATGATCATAAAACATCTTTTCAGAACAATTACAGTGTTATTCAGACATTTAAATATAAATCTGTGTGTGTGTGTCTACTTACCTATATAGAAAGATATATAGATATAGGGACAATCTACTATAATGCACATACGTTTAGTCCTAGATTTGCCACTGAATAACACTAAGCAAGTTCAGTTAGTTTTGAGCCATCAGTTCTCTTATATATAAATTGAGAAGTTTTAAGTTTCTTCAGAAAACTAGGATTCTTGGGGCGCCTGGGTGGCTCAGTCGTTAGCGTCTGCCTTCGGCTCAGGTCATGATCCTGGGGTCCTGGGGTTGAGCTCCACATTGGGCTCCCTGCTTGGCGGGAAGCCTGCTTCTCCCTCTCCCACTCCCCCTGCTTGTATTCCCTCTCTTGCTGTCTCTCTCTGTCAAATAAATAAATCTTTTTTATTTATTTATTTATTTATTTATTTATTTATTT
>NW_023270316.1:44567046-44752353 GCF_011800145.1 Mirounga leonina
GATCCCGGGACTCCGGGATCATGACCTGAGCCGAAGGCAGTCGCTTAACCAACTGAGCCACCCAGGCGCCCTCAAATAAATAAATCTTAAAAAAAAAAAAAGAAAAGAGAACTAGGATTCTTTACTTATCAAATATTTATGTCAAATATAATGGGATCAATTATGACTTTAAAAAAATGAAGCATATTACAGTATAACTATATTCCAGTAAAGAGCTATAACCACATCAAACAAAATTCTGGGAGGAAAGTTTGTGTGAAAAACTGTATATCAAAAGAACAACTTTCCTATAATCATTAAGGAATTGATATATACGCAATGTACTCTTTTTAAACTCCATAATTTTAATAGCTTTTTGGGAAAGAAGAAATATATTTAATGTGAACTATGCAAAATGCATTAATTTCAGAAGCATTAAAAGTGATTTTTTTAAAAATGTATCTTAGCACATAGGAAATACTAAAGAATAGCAACAGTCACATTTATTGAATGCTTTTAGTGAAGGAAAATTTGATCTGTGCCATGCAGGATTCTAAATGTTTTAAAGATTATCGATTTAATTCTCCAGCAACCATATGAAGTGGGTACCATTATTATCCCCTTTTCATAGATGAAGAAAAGTAAGGCACAAAAAAAAAATTAAGTAACCTATCCAAGGTTGTCAGCAGTATATGCTTCCGGGCTGTCTGGTTCCAGAGCTTGTGCTCTTGGATCCTATAAGCAACGGATGATAGAAAGACATTGCAGGAAGAACAGTTAAAATTCAGTAAGTCTCTTATACTTCAAATTTAAATAGGAAAGCAGTGTTAGCTAAACTTCTAATGAATAAAGGAAAGTATTTCAATCTCACTGATTAAGAAAAGTCTGTCTAAGCAACAAATTCATGAACAAAAATTTCTTATCAAAGTCTAAAATCAATTAAATAACTATAGAAAACACCTATTTCAAATAAGCAAGAAAGTTAAATAATTAAAAGAAAACCATTTGGCTGTTAGAACATGATGGATTGTGTGTGTGTATATATAAATACATATGATCCAAAGAAAAAAATGATTTTTTACTAAGTAGACTGAAGAATGAAAACTAACAAAAATATTAATCCTTGAACCACTGATTTATCCTCTGATCTTTACCTGCATTCCTCAGAAGTGGCCTTTAGCCCAACTAACATAACTAACTCTGCTATAATGCAAAGTGTTGTGTTCAGTTGTTACACTATTGAGAAGAAAAGGAAGAGGGAGAAAAGGGTAGTCTGTTAGCAAGAACTGTCAAGGAGAGGGCGTCTGGGTGGGCTCAGTCGGTTAAGCGTCTGCCTTAGGCTCAGGTCATGATCCTGGAGTCCTGGGAGTCCTGGGATCCAATCCTGCATCCTGCACTGGGCTCTCTGCTCAGCAGGGAGTCAGCTTCTCCCTCTTCCTTCTCAGCTCCCCCCCCGCCCCCGACTCATGTCTTTCTTTCTCTCAAATAAAAAAAAAAAAAGAATTGTCAAGGAGATTAAGAAAAAGAACATACGAGCAAAATGTGTCAGCTGAAGACTCTGTAAGTTACTGCGGCATTTCTACTGATGAAATATACAAGAAGAATGTCAAAAGTTTGTTGAATTAGTTACCTTATATGAAAAGACAATAATGATTATGAGTAACCTAAATAGAACATACTGACAAGAAATAAGAGAAATTTATAATGATTTAGTTTCTTACTTCTTTGCTCTTTGCAACTTCCGCAATAGCAGCAGTCCTTTGCTTTTCAAATTCATCATTATCATTTGTCGGTTTGACAGGCATTGTAACTTGCAATGTCTTTCTTCGGTCAAGTTCTCTACTATCCACTTGGACATGAGATATGCACTTCTGGTAATAATAAATAAAAATAAAACACTTCAGTATTTCCAAAAGTGATTCAAGTTTTTCATAAGAAAGTTAATACCTCAAAAGAAATATTTGTGTCAGTGACAACAACTGAGAGCTCATAAAAATATAATTCTTTCCCACAGATTAAAAAAAAGGTAGAAAATTGATTAAATTAACTTTTAAATAAATGTAACTGGTAAATAAAATGTAAAGCTACATAAAAATGTGGCCATCTAAAATAGGGCACATATTTAAAACATACATTGAACCATTCTAGGTTGCATTCTAGGATAATGACTTGAAATTATTCTAAATTTCAAGCAGTCTATACTACTGTACAAGAAGAGGTAAGTTCAGTTTTTTATTAAGAGTTTGATTTTTGTATTATGCCAAAATATGCATATGAAGATTATTTTAAGTAGTATGGTTATTTTAAATATAAAGAGCTGTCTCTGAACTTATAAACCAAAAACTAAAAACATACCTGCTCTCTCAATCAGGCCACAAAAGTTTTTGATTTTTAGTTTCATAAGATAAATTAAGAAAGCTGTCACTGCCTAAAAATAAGCCCCAAGTTCTGTTCTCCCTTCCAATCCTAGCAGTAAAAATCCTATAAAATGAACCTTGTCTCAATTTAATAATAAAAAAAGGAAAACATGCTCTCAAACAAATATATTAAACAAATACAGATTTTCAGCAATGTAAGTATATCCTGTCGATACCAGAACACACCCAGCATTATCTATCTTTAACCCATGCATGAGGCTAAGATAAACTGAAAGAATTTTTCAGAATGGACTTCATAAAAAATAATATTATTGAAACTATAACTTTTATAATATTTCCTAATTTAAAAAACTAAAAAAAAACACTATTCATAATCCTGAAAATAATTAGATTATAAGTCTCTCTAAGCAATTCATGAGAGAAATATTATCACCAAAATGTTTAAGAGGAAAGCAAATTCTTGCAAACATGTATTTATTAGATTCAAATACAAACTATTAGACTGTTTATGCTCTGTTTCCATTCTGAATGTTTATTACATTGGTAGAAGAGAAAATGGCAGCAACATGGATCAGACTATTGGGCATCATGCCTCCTTTCATCTTGACCATGCCTGGCTCCAAAGCATGGTAAAAGTGGCATATTTTTAAAGTATTTTCAAAATAGCCATGATGCAAGAATGACTTTAATTTTGAGTTGACTCTACAAAAAGATTTTTGGAAAGCATGCCAGTCAACTGCCTGTACCCATTTATCTGCTGACCAACCAGAGGTCTTTTTCACACCAAAAAAACCAAACCAAACCAAACCAAACCAAACCAAAACAAAAAAACAACTACTGTTATGCAATAGCTCTGTTTCCCACCTGTTGTGGAACTCATATTCACTCTGCACTAGCACTCTACAAGAAAAATAAAGAGCAAGCACAAAGGCAGATTACCAACAGCTGGTGCCATCAAGAAGCAAAGAGAAAGCTGCCACAGGCATTATTCTCAGACTCAGCAGGGATAAAGTAGGGAAAGGCTGCAGGAGACTGTTGTGAATACAATTTGATGCTGAGTACAATAGGGAAGACCCAATATACCTGCCAGCCAAGGCGTTACCTCAATGTAACATTTTGCAGAGGCTGGGTTGAAAAATAGGAAGTAGAACACTTTTAGCTTTTATGAGAGAAGGATCAGGGCTGCTGTGGTTAAAAAAATAAACACCAAATAGAAATGAAATTAAGTTCTCGCCTGAGGTGGGTATTTGGATCAAGGCAGAAGAACAGAATCCAGGAGAGGACAGCTGGGACAACAGGCCCTACTGAAGTGCAGTGAGGCCTCTGTGTTCTCACCTTTATGTCTCATCCTTCTGTTGACACTTTTATTTTCTCTCTCACTCTTGTGTTTCTACTGACAAAGTGGGAAATTACAGCATACATTTGTCTTCTTTCTTTTGAATTTCTCTCTCTCAAAAAAAAAAAAAGTCCCCCATCCTATCTTAATTAGTTCTAAGTTGCTGCTCTTCAGGTGTGCCTCTTAATTGCTTCAATCTTTGGGTTAATAGCTCTTGAGAAAAGAATCTACACCAATAATTTAATTAAAGAAAAAACTCCACAATTATTAAATTTCTGTGTTTAATATATTTCCATATAACTCCCATGACCTCTAAATGAATAGTTCAGCACAAAACTAAACACAGTTTGAATACAAATGAAAAACAATTTTTTGCTGATTAAAATTCATCTGCCAACATGAAAGTCATTACCTGTCCAAAAGGCACAAAAGGAGGTGGTCCACCTTCAGTTCCAATATTACTTCTACTGTGTTTTGACAAGCTCTGTGAGAAAAGTGAGTCACAAAACAGAAATTACACCATTTACAATGTACCAGGAATCCACTTACTTTAGTAGATTATACAGAACAGGAAAAAAAGCCTTCTATAAATTATTTCAAACTACATAAAATGTTTTATGTAATTAGGCTAATAATTAGGCAAAGGTTCTCCCCCCACCTCCCCATACTAAACTATACATTCAAATACAATTTTCAAAGTACCTACCAACATGCTCCCATAAAAAGAAAACAGTTAAAAAAAAAAACCTCCTCAACAAGGGGTAAATTCAAGACAACAAACATTGGTAACAAGAATTTCACTTTAAAGCATATTAAAACTATAATCTGACAGACAAATATTACCTGGAAATGATCTTCAAAATAAATTTTTAGACATAAAAACTATTAGCAAACAACATACTTGTGTTATTGTGATAAAATAAATATATATATATAATTTGGTCTTCTTCCCCAGTTCCTGGAACAGAGCTCCTAAAACCCTTGGAATTTCCTGAGTGATAGGGGTGAGAGGAGCATCTTCTGTTACTCATAATAAGCTTCTTTGAGGTTACCTGAGTTCATGCTAATAAGGTGACTATTGCTGGGCCCCCAGATAGTTCCAGGATCCGGGCTGGTTGCTAGAGGCACTACTAATGTGATTAGAAGGTAGGAGACTGAGTTAATCACCAATGTCCAGTGGTTTAGTCAATCATGCCGATATAATGAGCCTCCAGAGAAACCCTAAACAATGAGGTTCAGAGAGTTTCCAGGCTGGTGAACATATCCATGTGCTGGGACGGTAGAACACACCCAATTCTATAGGGTCAGAAGTTCCTATGCTAGGGACCCTTCTAGATCTTGTATTTCTTCATCTGGCTGTTCATTTGTGTCTTTTATAATATCCGTTATCATAAACCTGTAATAGCAAGTAAAGCATTTCCCTGAATTCTGTGAGCCATATAGCAAATTATCAAACCTGAGCAGGGGGTCATGAGAATCCCCAATTTGTAACCACATTGGACGGAAGTGTGGGCAACCTGGGGACCCACTATTTGCAATTGGCATCTGAAGTGGTGGAGCAGTCTTGTGAGATTGAGTCCTTAAGCTGTGGGGTCTGTACTAACTCTGGGTAGTGTCAGAATTGAATTAAATTTTAGGACATGCACATGGTGTCTACACAGAAGCGGAGAATTGCTTGGTGTGGAAAATACACACATTTGGTGTCAAAGTGTTGTGACTAGCAACAGTTCATAGGAATACTTAACAATAAAAGTGATTTCTAATTATTTAAAGAGATCATATTTTTCTAGTTTATGATATGGAGGTTACTTTTAATTATAGTAAAATTCCCTTAATAAAGTCTTGTCTTACAAATCAATGTATACTTTGAAGAAGTAATCAGCCCATTGTTCTTTAATAAAAATAAGCTTCCAAACCCTACTGATTTTAGTTTCCTTTTTTCCCCTCTCATATTTAAGACTAGAAAGATAACAACATATTATAAAAATGGGAAAAAAAAGATCCTCCTAGCAAAACAATTTCTCACATCATAATGTCCTTCAAAAACATCATAAGGAATCTTCTGAAGGACTCCTTTCAGTCATCTATTCCTATTTGTTTTGTTTTTGAGGTATTAACATGTCTGTTAAGCACTAGTTGTCATTTAATACATCTTTTCAGCTTTAAAATTTTTTGTGCATATTTAATAATTATCATTAGAAAATGTTATGTTTAAAATATGCTGTTAAACAGTGGGTGGAAAGAAGTTTTAAAAACCATCATGTGCACTTTTCAAACATATTCTAGAGTTCCTGAATTATGTAGAGAATACTATGCATTTTAGGTAATTTATATAAAGAATGCTAGACTAGGGGTGCCTGGGAGGCTCAGGTGGTTAAGCATCCGACTCTTGATTTCAGCAGGTCATGATCTCAGGATCATGAGATGGAGCACCGCGTAGAGCGCCGAGTAGAGCTCCGCACTCAGTGGGGAGTCCGCTTGAGTTTTTCTCCCTCTGCCCCTCTCCCCCCTTTCAAGCCCTCGCTCTTTCTCTCTTGAATAAATAAGTAAAATGTTTTAAAAAAGAATGTTAAGACTAAAGGCAGTAGTACCATTCAGTTGATTAAGCAAAGAGTAATTTAAACCATATAGGAATGTCATATTTCCTTACAAGCTATACTTAAGATTTTAACCTATTTAAAAAAACAGCAAATGGGGCGCCTGGGTGGCTCAGTTGGTTAAGCGACTGCCTTCGACTTAGGTCATGATCCTGGAGTCCCGGGATGGAGTCCCGCATCGGGCTCCCTGCTCGGCAGGGAGTCTGCTTCTCCCTCTGACCCTCCTCCCTCTCATGCTCTCTGTCTCTCATTCTCTCTGTCTCAAATAAAAAAAAAAAAAATTAAAAAAAACAGCAAATGGATACAATTATCGAGGGGTCCTTTTCTCAGCTTCAGTTTAGATATAAGAATAGGATTATTTAAACACCAATCATTTCAATTTATACTATAACTTCCTCAAAAAGCTCACATAAGCTGCTAATAATACCATCTCTCAATACACATCATATAATTTAAAACATAGGATTTAACTTCTCATCCTGATGGATATACAAAAGTCAGACTTCATCTCCCTCTATAAACAAGTAGGAATCTGGACAACATGTAAGAAACAACTGTTTTAAGACACAGGACAATAAGTAGTGTCGGACTATAATCCATGAAAGAAAGAGAAAAAACAAAACAAAACAAAACAGATGAGCTCTGCATTTCTGCTCAGTAACATGATGCAGACAGAGTGCAGAGAGCCAAGTTGAGAAAATGAATTTCACAGTTCAGGCAGGCTGAAGCAACTAGAAGTTATAGGGCAGAGTTTTGTAAAAGAGGGACCTGTAGAGAAAAGAGGCTCTAGAAACCAACATTTGAATTCCCTGAAGTCATTGCTGAGAACCAGAATGAGCAAAAACAACAGCAAGTTTTAAGCTTCCATTTATAATAGCATCAGAAAGAATAAAATACTTGGGGATAAACTTAAGTAAAGAAACCTATACACTGAGGGCGCCTGGGTGGCTCAGTTGGTTAAGCGACTGCCTTCGGCTCAGGTCATGATCCTGGAGTCCCAGGATCGAGTCCCGCATCGGGCTCCTTGCTCGGCAGGGAGTCTGCTTCTCCCTCTGACCCTCCCCCCTCTCATGCTCTCTCTCTCTCTATCTCATTCTCTCTCAAATAAATAAATAAAATCTTAAAAAAAAAAAAAAGAAAAAAAAAAAAGAAACCTATACACTGAAAACTACAAAAAATGCTAAAAGAAATTAAAGATGATACCAATAAATGTAAAGATAACTTGTGGTCATGGATTGAAAGAATTAATATTGTTAAGATGTCAATACTATTCAAAGTGGTCTAGAGATTCAATGCAATTCCCATCAAAATCCCAAGAAGTTTTTTTTTGCAGATATAGAAAAATTCATCCTACAATTCATATGAAATCTCAAGGGACCCTGAATAGCCATAACTATCCTAAAAAGGCCTCACACTTTTCAATTATACAAATTACTATAATCAAAATAGCGTTGTACTGGCATAAAGATAGACATATGGAACAAAAGAATAAAGAACCCAGAAATAAACCCTTGCTTGCATATATGGTCAAATGATTTCTGATGAGGGTGGACAAGACCATTCATTGGGGAAAGGAGAGAAATAGTGCTGAGAAAATGGGTATCCACATGCAAAACAATGAAATTGGACCCTTAACTTGTATCATATACAAACATTAATTTAAGTTGGATCAAATACCTAAATTCAAATCCATAAAACTCTTAAAAGAAAACACAGAAGCAAAGTTTCATGACACTGGATTTAGCAATGATTTCTTAGATACAACACCAAAAGCACAGGCAACAAAAGAAAAAATCATGAAATTAAACTTCACCAAAATTAAAAACTTCTGTCCACCAAAGGATACTACTGACAGAGTCAAAAGGCAACCCATAGAATATGAAAAAAATATTTGTAAGTTATACAGCTGATAAAGAATTGATATCCAGAAAATACCAAGAACTCATATGACAAAAAACTATAAACAAACCAGCTAAAAAATGGATAAAGGACTTAAACACTTCTCCAAAGAAGATATACAAATGGCCTATGAAAGGCTACTAAATATCACTAAGCATTAGGGAAATGCAAATCAAAACCACAATGAGATTCCACTTCACACTGATTAAGATGATTATTATAAAAAATAAAATAAAATAAAAAGGATTGGCAAGGATGTGGAGAAATTAGATCTCTTGTGCACTGCTGGTGGGAATATAAAATGGTGCAATCACTGTTGAAAACAATATGGCAGTTACTCAAAAGATTAAACATAGAATTACTATATGACCCAGCAATCCTACTTCTGGTTATATGCCCAAAAGAAATGAAAGCAGAAACCTGAACAGATATTTGCACAATCATGTCCATAGCAGCATTGTTCATAATTAGCCAAAAAGTAGAAACAACCCTAATGTCCATCAATAGATGAATGAGGAAAATGCTGTGTGTATGTGCATATACACATAGATACACACACACACACACACACAATGGCATACCATTCAGCCTTAAAAAGTCAGGCAATTCTGACACATTCTACAATGGGGATGAACCTTGAAAACATTAAGCTAAGTGAAATAAGCCAGACACTAAAGGACAAATATCATATGATGCCAGTTATATGAAGTACCTAGAGTAGTTGAATTCATAGACAAAGTAGAATGGTGACTACCAGAGACTACGGGTGGCTGTAGGGGGTTGCAAAGTTATTTCATGGGTACAGAGTTAAAGTTTTGGAAGACAAAAATTCTAGAGATGGATGGCTGTGATGGTTGGATTAACAATATAAATGTATTTAATGCCTCTGAATTTTACACTTAAAATGGTTAAAATGTCAAATTTTATGTTATGTATACATTACCATACATACATACCAAAGAAAAAAAACTCAGATCTGCCATGGGAACAGGGTGAGGGACACGAAAATGTTACAGAAACTATATCACTTTGTAAATTACATCTGGTTCAGAACTCTCTAGAACTTGTCTTTGCCCAACATACAAAACATTTTGAGGTTTGAGTTCTTCGTTTCGTCACCTATCACCAATTTGTTATAGCTATAACACCTGCACATGGTTTAAATACTGCCCAATGTCCCCTATTTATTTTACAGAACAGTTAGGGTCCTCTTTCAAAATTAACTCTATGGTTTATGGTTTCTATGTGTACACCTGATTTCTATGTGTACCACCTGCTAGATGCTTGTAAAGTAATTGAAAATTCTCCATGGTTTCTACATTATTGTGGTTACCAAATCAAAACGGGAACAACTACAAAACCAAAGAGAACTATAACCATATTAAGATGTTTTTAAACGCTTTTTAATGTAAATTTTTATTGCCTCCTAACAAGAAAAATAATACAGCTTTCAGGAAACAAAATGCAAACAAAATATAATAAAACATTACAAAGACAACTATCAAACTACGAATAATCAGTGTGTGTGTGTGTGTGTGTGTGTGTGTGTGTTTTAGGGGTAAGGAAGTTTCTAGGAACATTTAACTGACTTTACAGTTAGTGAAGTAGTTCTGGCTGGGGTTGGGTAAGTAATATAAGGTACTGGTCTGACTTGAGAACATCTTAAGACATTTTTTAAAAATCTCTAATAATAAACAGTTTATTAACTTGTGAAAAGAACTATATGAAATGGGTGGGATTTCTCTAAGAGATTCAAAGTTCATAAATTTGGCTGTTTCTGTAAAACTATCAAGCCACTTCTGAATTACTTGCTTTTGTAACATTTTAACTAAACAGTGCAGTTATGGAACATTATCTTATACTGCATAGCACTGCAGACCTAAGTGTAGCACATTAGTATAATAAGTAATGAATACTAAGGAATAAAAAATGTGCCTAAATTTCTTTATCTATTTACCGCCCAAACAGAGGCACTTTCAAACTAAGAAAATAGAAAAGAATAATGTATCATAAAATAGCAAAAGCTTCTATTGCTAGGCCCCTTGGCTCATTCTAGGTAACAGGCAAAATTTGAGGATAGCACAAGAACATCAATTTTAGCAAAGAGTAATTAGTTTTATGTGTTTTGTAACTCACTCATTCCACAATCATTTGTTATAATGTTTTTTGCATGTAAAGATCAGGGCTCTGCTTCAGAGATACCTGAAGTCTCAGATCTATCACCTATTAGCTCTGTAATCATAAAATAAGTTATTTAACAGTTCCTTAGGTCCATTTTCTATGGACATAATACTCCCTCATAAGACTGTTAGGAGGATTACATGGTATACTGATGTAAGAGGCCCAGCACAATACTACAGACTGTTCAACAAATATTCATGAAATTGAACAAAAGCACAAACAATTCTGACCCCAAAAAGTTTGCAATCTATTAAAGGAGATAATTAAACATAATTTTAGTGTTGGTAAAAAGTAATATGCTTCTTGATACAAATAAAATGTTCCAAGAATTCCATAAGGAAGAACTACTTCAGTTGGTAAAGAAGCAAGCATTTGACCAGGGTCTAAAAGCATGGGGACAACTTGGCCGTGCAGGGGAAAGAGAACAAGATAAATGATATAAATGTGGGAAAAGCCTCTTTTCCCCAAAAGTATAACTGAGGGAAGCACAGAGAATCAAAGAAAGAGTAAGTAGTTCCATTTGGCCAGAACAAAATCCATGTAAAATAATTTAGAAAGTTAAAAAGGAAAACTGGAACCAGAACTAGATTGTAAACAGCCTTGAATGCCAAATTAAGGCATTTGAAATAAAAGCAGGGGTGATGTGTTCTGAGTGATGCTGAAGGAAGATAATCTTGAAGAAATAAATAAAATAAATTAGAAGATGAAGAAAGTATATATGGAGAGACCAGTGAAAAGGCTACTGCAATAGTCCAGGCGAGAGATGCAAAACACTTAAACTAAAATAATCAAGTTGTGAATATTTTAAAAAATTTAAAAAATGAGCAAAAAAAAAGACAAACTATAGCAACAGCAACAGACCTGGAGAGCAAGAGACCAATTTAAGATCTGACTGCAGTGGATCAACAGAAGTGGTTGCTGGAAGCAAACTAGAGACAAAATCACTAGATAACCTAGGTGACTAGGAGGATGAAGATATTGCTAATATAAATGAGGAAAACAACTGAAGTGCCTAGGAAGACAAGGCAATAAGAATCTCTCCATTAATGTGAAATTCTATATATACAACTTGCTTTCAGTTATATGTATGTGTGGTTGTACATGAGACAAATAGACATAGATTATATTCATATATATTCACAAACACTGGTTTTTTGCAGAATTATACACAGATATATTATACGTAGTTTATTAATGGTATCTTGGGAGTTTTGAAAACTTGTCAGTAAAGAATTACTTTTTAAAATATGTAATAAAATGTGGTAAATACTGAAAAATGACATCTGCTCAAGACAAAGAATATACTTAAACAAAGGTAGATAGTTTTCTGTAAAGATCACTGTGTTCCATTTGATTTAATCTGACACAAAATAGTAGTTTTACTGTTCATTATGGGAAGATCTCCTTAAAATACAGAATGCCATAAAAAAAAGTGCAGTTTTTTTAAAAGTTCAACCATTTTTCTTAGTTTACACTTACTCTTTGTAACTCCCATTTCTCAATAAGGTGTTCTACTTCACCACCAAGAACTGTGGTGTTAGAGTCATTCAAGAGCAGGAATCCATTTTTTATATCCACAATGCCTGAGAGCTTCACTTTAGTTCCAGGTGGTGTGTTCAGGCTAAAGCAAACCAAAGCAAAAAAAAAAAAAAGAGAGAGAGAGAGTTAAAACACACTGAAACTCCTTCCCCGAACTTGAATTCAGTTCTGAACCTGGTCAAGCTCTTCAAAACACATACATAAACTTTTTTTTCAGGAAACTGGCTATATAGTGCGAATACATTACCTATAGGGAAGAGGTCAGAAGACGAGGTCCAAGGCTGTCACTTTTTACCTTACTAACAAATGAACTTCAGTTTCCCCATTAAAAAAACAAACAAACAAACAAACATGGACAATAAAAATCACACCTCACAAACTTGTAGTAAAGATAAACAGAACAGAAGATATGGAAGTACCTTCCCATGCCATACACGGCATGCTGTACAAATGGAAGACTTGCCATTTTCCCCTGAGCTTTGACTATGCATTGCAAAGATATACTATGTGCAAATTAAATTTCAATACACAAAAAGATATCTGACCAGTAATAATCCTAGAAATTTTACATCTATATGAGCTACCATAATCCATACAAACAATGCTTCTTTTTGTTAACCATCTAGTTAAAGATCAAATGAGAATTATTTACTTTAAAGTTTAATTTAATTTAATTTAATCTTAAAAGAACTTGTCTGTAATAGGCTAAATATTATCAAACTTAGGGAAAACAGTACACGATGACCCCTTTTACAAAAACCAGAGACAAAATGTTTATCCCCCTACCAACTGTTTGTTAAAAGAAACGGTAGAAGGAACCATTTCATTACTGAGAATTATTCTAAAATAAAAGCACAGATACTGAGTCCCACCCCTTCTCTCTGCACATGCAGCAAGGGACAAAGTACTCTAAATAGGAGTAAAGACTATTCTCATACACTTAGGACAAATTAGAAAATCAGGCTGAAAGGGCTTCACATGGTCCACATTTTTAAAGCTCAGGATATTCACCATGTGCTGATATATGCAACAGCAAAATCAGTGAAGGCATTGATATCACTGGTCTGTTTTGAAGAAAGATAGCTTTAAAACAGTATTAACAAGAAGAAATAGAACACTCTTGTTTTTAAAGCCTCAAAGATCTCATAGAAAGTAAGACATTATCTGGTAAAAACTATTCTGAAGACCCCAAGCTTTGTCATCACATGTAACTCATAGAACAAATAGTCATAAACAGCTGTGCCTAACCTAACCCTTAAGCAGAGAGCTCTGTGGTAGCAAATAACAATATCAGACTTCAGTATCAGCAACAATTGAATACAGTTACACTAAGTGAGTAAGTTTTTCCCAATTTCAGGCAATCAGCAGATTGAGATTTTCATAACTCTGTATCATCATTTAAGGATTAAAAGAAAGTTTCAACTACAGGATGCTATACTCTTTAAAGAAACTATTATAATTACTGAATTGTATCATTTACATAAAACTTATTCTTCAAAACCATTTTTAGCCAATAATTTCTTACAAATTGGTGAAATTGGAAAATGCAATGAAAATCTAGAAACAGAAATTAGCAATGAAACTACATAAGAACTTAAAAGACTGGATGCAAATTACAGGGACATTTAAGTTGTGATAATATAACTTTAAAAGCTAATCCGAAAACAAATGATAACTAATTTTTGTATAAAATGACTGTACCTTTCTCAAACTCTCCCTAATAGGATAAGAGGAAAAAGTTGTCAAATTATTTGAAGATGTACTTAAAATTTCATTAGGATAACTGATAAAAAATCCCACTCACCACATTAAATGATAGTTCTATTCCCACAAAAAGATAAATATGTGTTAAAATTCTAACATAATTTTTAATACATCACCTTCAGGGCCCTAACTAACCCTTATTCAGAGAGCATATTTGGGTTTAATTATTATTTTTATTGGCACCCCAAAGTGCCTCTACTCTCTCTTCAATGCAATTTTAAAAAAACTATAACAAGACAAATAAACACAAAAACAGTGAGAAGTGGGTGTTTAAAAGTTGAAGCCAGTCAGGAAGTAGAACAGAAGAGCTGAAAAAGCACCCCAGAGAAATGCATTGTCCACTGAAGGTAACACAGTCCATATTAGATCCTGGTGTATCCTCTCTAGTGAGTTACTCTACTTTGCTTCTAAGATAACCACCAACCAATATTACTTCAATAAAAGTCTCCCCAAATGTTCACATGTAAAAACAGTTCTGCAGGCCGTTGCTTTTACAGCAACAAAAGCAGACATGCTACTTCAATGGTGAGTCAGTGAGCAAATGGTAGTATTTTTTTTTCAATTGTCAAATTGCAATAAATTCAACAAAAGAAGACAGTTAAACTTTCTGGACGACCTTGTGTTTTCATTTAGCTCAGAGAAATACACAGCAGTAAAATCAGAGAGGGTGCCATTACAAGGCAAATCTTTCTGAGTCATTTATGAACTCCTTTGTAGGGGGTTTGACTGAATTTGTCAGAGGAGAGCTTCCTCCACAAAAGCAGGAACCCTTCCACTCTTCAAAAAGACAACAGGGGCACCTGGGTGGCTCAGACGGGTAAGCGTCCAACTCCTGATGTCAGCTGAGGTCTTGATCTCAGGGTTGTGAGTTCTAGCCCTGCACTCCATGCTCAGCATGGAGCCTACTTAAAAAAAAAAAAAAAAAAGACAACATAATACAAAATCAACAAAACCTGCTTTGTATATAAAAATCAGTATTTTAGACAAACGTTTATCTTCTAAGGAAGGAAATTCCTTTCCCAGAGGCAAATACAGGTTGAAGGAAGAATAAAAAAGAAGGGAAATTACTGAGCATGGCTTGGAGGCCTCAACCTATCACATTTCTTCCCACATACCACCATCCCAAATTGCCAAAGCTCTTCAGGACACCACGTCTCTGCATGTGCTATTCCCCCCTCACCATTCTCGAAATACCTATTCATATTTTAAGTCTTATTCCTGGCTCCCCCCAGCAGAGTTAATTTTCTAGACTCCTAATCTTTTTTTATTTCCTTTTTTTTTTTTAAAGATTTTATGTATTCATTTGTCAGCGCGCGCGAGAGCAGCAGGCAGAGGGAGAGGCAGGCTTTCCGCCGAGCAGGGAGCCTGATGCGGGGCTCGATACCAGGACCCTGGGATCATGACCTGAGCCGAAGGCAAACGCTTAAGGACTGAGCCACCCAGGCACCCCGACTCCTAATCCTTTTAGTTGACATATTTATTATAACTTATATGCCTATGTGCCTACCTCATTAGCAGAAGAGCTATTTGGGGGCAAAATCTAAACTCATACATTGCTGGTAGAAATGTAAATTGGTCCAACCACTATGGAAAGCAATATGAAGATTCCTCAAAAAACTAAAAACAGATCTACCATACAATCCAGCAATTCCACTTCTGGTATACACCCAAAGGAAATGAAGGATTTTGACCAGAAATATGTACTCTCATGTTTACTGCAACATTATTCACAACAGCCAAGATATGGAAACCACTCGAATGAATGGATAAAAAAGATGTGGTACATATACACAATGGAATATTATTCAGCATGAGAAAGGAGAATATCCTTCCATTTGCAACAACATGAATGGACCTTAAACAATTATGCTAAGCAAGATAATTCAGACAGAGAAAGACTATATCATTTATATGTGGAATCCAAATAAAAATAAGTTAAACCTGTAAAAAGAGAATAAAATGGTGACTGCCAGGAAATGGTGGGGAGAGATAAGATTAAAGGTGTTTAACAGTACAAATTTGTAATGAGTAGTAAACTAGCCACAGAGATCTAATACACAGTATAATAAAAACAGACAACAATATACTATAATTATGTAATGCGATAAATACTGTTACATTAGGGATCATAATATATAAGGGTATCAAAGTAAAATGTTGTACAATTTAAACTTACACAATGTTACACATCAAATTTATGCAAATAAAAATAAAAACTTCTCATAAAAATAGCCAAAAGAAGAATTTGGAAAATTGTTCCTTATAGTGTTCCTTGTCCTCTCAGAAAGTGGAGTGACACATGTCTCTAGCTTCAATCATTTCCTAGGAAAACTCATTTGTCCATAAAACTTTTCTAGTGTGCTGAACGCAGCTGTCAAAGAAGAAATGGTAACATATTCAGGTAAATTGTTCTTGGAAATTTTTGAATGACCTAAAATTTACTGAAAACAAACAAACAAACAGAAATGATTACTTTTCTTACAAAAACACCTTGAATTTTTTTAAATAATCAACATTTAAGGAAAGAGTAACTCCATTCCTATTTTCCTATACAGATAAAATAGAAATTTAAATTCTTTAATTTCTTTTGAAAAATTGTAACAGGCACTTATAATATTCATTCCTTTTTCTAAAATTCCTAAAACAAAATCCATTTTGAATAGCATCTTCACACTCTGTAACAAATATACAAATTAAAGTGTCAATCACCTTATTTTTGACATATGACTAAATTCCACAGCTGTGCAACCTATATGCCCATCAGTCATCTGCAAACGCAGCATTCTTGGTGCGGCCTGAGATTCTTCGTTGTCCTTGGGTGCAGCAACATTGCGAACTTTTTGAATTTGCAAAACACATGGACCTTCAAGCTGTCAAAACACAAAGGAATAGATATCACTTTCTAGCCATGGCTTTGTTTTTAATTTATTCTGTTTCTCTCGTCTTTAATGGCCATACTTCATGATTTATAATAATTTCAACTAAATAAGGTCAAAAGTGAAATTATATAACACACATCAGGGTTTGGGGGGATTGAAAGATAAAACTTCAAAAGGGTCTTCTGAATTCATTAATTCTGAATGCATTTTCAGAAAGTAATGAGAAAACTTGAGGAAAACAAAGTTGTATTTCTGGATTAAAGGTGTATTAATAGATGTTTTTAGTATTATGTGCTCTAAATTATTCACATGCACCCCTCCCCATCTTCTCCCATGGAATTAAGGGACATGGAATTAAAGAATTTAGTAATTTTTTAAGGGACATCAACTTTACAGCACCAGTTGGAAGGAGTGTTTACTGTTTAAAAACATCAGGTTTAAAGTACACCCTCTTCTGTCATTAATGAAGAATACAATACTCCAAAATTTAAACCATATAAAGTTCAAAAAGTGTGAGCTGTATTTAATTTATTTTCACATTATCTTTTTAAGTAAATTTAAATCTAATGCTGTATTACATGCCTGGCACTAAAGAGAAGAAATGCTCTCTCTGGCCACATTTCAATCAAAGCCAAAAATAAAACTGATGGACTAAACAGCTCTTAAAAATTTTATATAATAAAGTGCCCAGGATATAATTGGGAAATGCTGGCAAAATCTGTTTACATGGCTGAAAAATAACTTTGTCACAAAGTCATATTTTCCACATTATAAAATATTATACCTTTCAGTAGTATCATACCTCCAAAGGGAAAAAAAAGGCTAATTTTTTGTTACATGGTATTAAGTAAAATCTTTCTGTGCATATTAATGTAATTTATATTTTCAGCAAAGAAAAATGTGAAATGATTGACAAACATTTATACTTAATTTCTTGAGTAAGCATGTCCCAAGTTAACAAATTTCTACTTCATATTTACCAGTATTTTGCCTATAGAGGAATAATTTTGTTGTAAATTTAGTCCTAAAGAATATAATTAGAAAAAAGAGACTAAAATTTCATCTAATTTTCAGTTATTAAAAAAAAAATTCCAAGTTAAAACAAGTCCAAAATCTTTTTTTTTTTTAAGATTTTATTTATTTATTTGACAGAGAAAGACACACTGAGAGAGGGAACATAAGCAGGGGGAGTGGGAGAGGGAGAAGCAGGTTTCCTGCTGAGCAGGGAGTCCGATGTGGGGCTCGATCCCAGAACCCTGAGATCATGACCTGAACCGAAGGCAGACGCTTAACGACTGAGCCACCCAGGCGCCCCAAAACAAGTCCAAAATCTTTAACAAGTACAGATAAACTGTGAATTCAGGATGAACCTTTCCTTTTGCTTTGTTAATGCCATTAAAATAAGGACATTTAAATGAAACCACTGGCAGGTTATAGTTATTATAATGTTTATCATTCTCTTTATTTTACTACTCCTAATATTTTTAGCTTAGACATTGATGAATATACAGCTTGTGCTGTCCAATATGGCCCACCACCCATATGCAACTACTTAAATTTATATTTAAATTAATTAAAATTAAATGAAATTTAAAATTCGACTCGTGAGTAACATTAGCTATATTTCAAATGTTCTGTATCTGGAAAACACAGATATAAACTGTCTACCTCACTACAAAAAGTTCTATTAGACCATCAGTGATCTAATCTATGTGTTCCAAAGTGAGACTCACGCATCCTAGGGAGAGCACATCCATCGAATTGTGACAGGAAAACTTTTGCTTCTGTTTAATTCTTACTAAGAAAAAAAATTAAACTTTCCTAGTATTTCTTATCCAGCATGACAAGGGCACCCTAACTTGGTCATATGAAATACAGATCACAATGTATCTTTATGGAATCGGGAGTTCTACATCCCATGAGGGTTGACAGGACACCTTTGCTGGTTTTGTTTGCTTTCAATGTGTTGTAATAAACTGCCTTTTATTTGTGTGCAGTTCAGTGGATATATAGATTATATTACCTAGTTTTAACCATTAATGATAACAAAATAGACAAGTATAAACCTATGTTAAGATTCTACCAAAGAGGGCGCCTGGGTGGCTCAGTTGGTTAAGTGACTGCCTTCGGCTCAGGTCATGATCCTGGAGTCCCTGGATCAAGTCCCACATCGGGCTCCCTGCTCGGCGGGGAGTCTGCTTCTCCCTTTGACCCTCCCCGCTCTCATGTGCTCTCTCATTCTCTCTCTCAAATATATAAAAAATCTTAAAAAAAAAAAAAGATTCTACCAAAGAAACATAAATAGAAGATAATGTCAATGACACACAGGGTTCATCTACATCCTAGTTGACCATGCGTACAAAACGCTGGGGAATGCTAGGAAATAAGACCTGTCCCTGGCTCCTAATATTTCCTAGCAAGCAACAAGTTTACTTATTTAATTACTCCCTCCTGGCCTCTCTAGTCCTTTTAGTGGATTGAATAGTGACCCCTCCAAAAGATACATCTACCTGGAACCTGTAAAGTAACCTTATTTGGGAAAAAGGACTTAGCATACATAACTGAGGTCAGGATCTAAAGATGAGATCATCCTGAATTAGGATGGGCTGGAAATCCCATGATGAGTGTCCTAACAAGATAAGGGGACATAAACACACAGTATAAATACACACAGAAAGATGCAGGCTATAAAAGCCATGTGGAGATGGAGGCAAAAATTGGAGTTTCACAGCTACAAGGCAAGGAATGTCAAAGACTGCCCACAGCTACCAGAAGTTAGGAAAGAGTCATGAAACAGATTTTCCCTCAAGCCTCCAAAAGGAACCAAACCTGCTAACACATTGATTTTAGACTTCTGGCCTACAGGACTGTGAGAGAATAAATTTCTGTGCTTCATGCCACCAAGTTTGTGGTAATTTGTTGCAGGAACCTTAGGAAACTAATATACCTGCTCATGGAATGACTTATCTGGTTGGGAAGAATACACTGTATATACTGGGTTCATTCTCCCCCTTCTTTTTCTTGAGATCTAGCTAGGGACTCTGAGGTGGGAGGTACTGACTCAGGCTCTTCACTGGATTGACACTACCATGAAGGAGTGTGTTAAGTCTGCCTGGTTTGTGGCTCAGTGGGTCCATAAACCACATCTTTCAAAGTAATTCTCATCAATAATAAAGTTGACATTTTGGCCCATATCTCCCATGCTTTACTTCTCAATTGATTCAAAAGCAAAGTGGAAAAGGAGGCACTATTTATTAGACTTTTCTTAGAAGAGTTTACAATCTTTTCATAGTCACTTCTCAATGTGAATCATCAAGCCTTAATATTTGTGATTCCACAATTCAGAAATGTTCTATAAGCAAGCCAACAGATATAATGAATGTTTTCATTATTATGTTTACAAAATTCAGTTTATTATACTCTGTAGTAAACAAAATACATAAGTATAGGACCTAAATAAAACACAAATAGTAGAATAAAGTGCTATAGTTCTAACATTATAAATCCTAACTCTAAACCCTGAATCTAAAATCATCTAAAGGTGGGGCACCCGGGTGACTCAGTCAGTTGGGCATCCAACTCTCGATTTTGGTTCAAATCAGGATCTCAGGGTCATGAGATCAAGCCCAGCTTTGGGCTCCACGCTCAGTGGGGAATCTGCTTTCCCCTCTCCCTCAGCCTCCCAACCCCCCACTCGTGCTCTCTCTTTTTCTCTCTCTCTAAAATAAATAAATAAATCTTAATAAAATCATCTAAAGGCATCCACACTACTGAATGAATATTAACCTCAAAATCTGTGCCCAACTAGTGTCAAGGGCAATCCCAAAGTAAAATAAGATATAAATTTTAAATGAAAATTAAAAAAAAAAAAGATTAATCTTTACCCAAGATTTCTTCTTCTTTTTTGGGGGGGAGGGGCAGAGAGAGAGAGAGAGAATCTTAAGCAGGCTCCATGCCCAGCATGGAGCCCAACGTGGGGCTTGATCTCATGACCCCGAGATCATGACCTGAGCCAAAATCAAGAGTTGCATGCTTAACTGACTGAGCCACCCGGGCGTCCCACCCATTTCTTTAATGTCTGATTTTCTCTTTTGCATGAGTAATAAGGAACAAGTAAAAGAAATTACCGTAAAAAGTTTAAATAAGTAAGAAGAATTCATCATTGTCTCTCCAGGTAAAGATTTCTCATCATAATAAATGATATAAAATATCTGCCAGAAATATTATCTGAGGCCAAAAAAATTCACCCAGGCTTCATTCCTTCCTCTCCTTAGAAAGATGGACACCTCTGTCATCTGAACTCCTAACCAATCATATAAACTGATATGCAATACCAGATATAAATGGCTCTATTAGTTTATTACTTTATTGATCATATTAAATAGCATTCCTGTTTATTAGTGAGACTCTCCAAAGGCTGGATGACATGGAACCAGTTACCTACAGGCTGATCACACCTGGACAACAGATTTTTCTTTAGGACTCTAGAAACCATCCAAATTTAGACAGTCTATGATACTATGAAATATCTGCTAGCCATTTCTTTTTATAATCTTATCAATTTCCTTGAGAAATAAATTTCCTCCATCAATACCTAACAACATAAGCACCAGATTCTCCATCAAACCTAAACATAGGGCCTATGAGTATATTAATTATGGAGGATCTATGAGTATGATTAAGTTCTGATCAAATTTCCAATATTACTGCAAAGTGGGTTAAAATGAACAGACTAAAAAGTTTCATCCTCCACAGTCCTTTTAAGTACTTAAAATCATAATTCATTTCATTCTCTATCACTACTTTCAAAGCATTTCCAGTGGTGGCTTCAGTGAGATTTCCTAGCGTTCATTTTTTCATTCACTTATGTCTAGAGAAGTGTTTGACTAGACCATTCACACCTCAACCTTAGGATCTAAGCAACTGGACAAATGATTCCAGAAAGCTGCCTTGGAAGAAGAAAAAGTTGTTCCGCTATGGCTACTTTAAAAGCCTGAAGGACAAGCTTTAAAAATCATTTATGATGCTCTCTTTTTTAACCTACTTCTTTGCCCTGTCAAAACAACTCTTAATATCATTTTAACAAAATTTTATTTTAATAAACATGAGGATAGGGCAGGAAAAGACCACAGGGGAAAAAAGTATGATTTGTCACACCCTGTACTATTTTAAGGATAATATCAGACTCAAGAAAACTAGAATGAAAGACAACTATCTACACACTGTTAGAAATTTCAGAACATTCCCCACATTATCCATTCAGGCATCTATGGTAAATCTCAATTTGGTGGACATTTTCCTCCAGAGAAGACCTATGTGTGCTTCTGGCAATAACAACCCTGAAATTGAGAGAGCCTCAACTTTGGGCTAGTGGAAAGGTAGCAAAACTAACCTTAGCCAAAACCTCAGCTCACTCAGCTCACCCCCATGAGCTCCATGTACCCCTTCTAGAAGAAAGCACAGATGATTCAGGTGCCCAGGATTCCCATATAGAAAGAGCAAGAAACATGAAATCACAAGAAAATATCAAGAGACTCATAAGGAAACAAGCCACAAAGCATGAGAATCATAAAATAAATAAATAAAAAATTAAAAAAGTTAAGTCTCTAAGACCTGGAGAATTTGGAATTATCAAAAATAGACTATAAAATAATAAGCCTGGTCTAGGGAATTTACATAGAATTGTGAACATAATAAGTAGGGAACAAATACTCTTCTCAAGCAAACATGCAACATGTACAAATACATATCAAGCTATAATGTAAGCCTCTATGAAATTTCAAATACAGCTCTCATTCTGTCCAAATTCTCTGATCACAATATAACTAAATGAGAAATCTGTAACAAAAAGAAAGAAAAGGATATTATTTTATGATTAAAACAGGCAACAAATACAACTTAATATAAACTGAAAAGTGTTTAGAACTGAATGATGATGAAAGCGTGTAAAACCTTTGGGATAGTTAAACAGCAGGGGGAGGAAATTAATAGCTTATATTAGAAAAGAGAGAAAAAAACTAATGAGCTAAACTAACAAATTATGAAAAGAACAACAGACTGAGCTCAAATAAGGTAGAAGAAAGAAGATAATAAAGAGAAGTTAATGAAATAGCAAACAAAATTCAAGCTTAGCAGACTAGTGCTGGTTCCTTGCAAAAACTAATGAAACTGATACTGAACAGGACTGATCAAGAAGCAGAGAGTAATGATGCCAATCAGTGATTCAAGAGATAATATTAATAAAAACATCAACACACTTTCATCAGCAGTGGAAAAATAAAAGAGAACTAAGCAGGGCTGTCTAAATGTCCATCAACTGGTGAATGAAAAGAAAAAAGTGATATATCCATACAATGGAATACTACTCAGCAATAAATAGAAACAAACTACTGACACATTAACTTCAAAAACATTACACTAAGTTAAAGAAGCCAGATACAAGAGAGAATATATGGTGTGATTCCACTCATGTGAAATGTCAACAAAAGGCAAATTTATAAAGAAAACATAAAAGAATATACAGATATAATATTAAGAATAATAAGTACAAGTTAGCAGAATTTAAGATCAATATACAATTATCAGAGAGAAAAACTAGTAATTTTTTAAAAACACCATTTACAGCAACAAAAATAAAATACTCCAGGAATAAAGCTTACAAAAGATACAAGACCTATATACCTTTAACAAATTATAAAACTATGGAAAAACTAAATAAATGAAGAGATACATCTAGGAGTGTGCTAGAGGCAGCTCATACTGGTTCACAAGAGCCTATAATGCACATTTCTTCCCAATTCCAGCATCAGTGATTTCATAGTGTAGCTTATAGTCAGCCATGGTAGTAATACTTTTGCTACAAAAAGTAGCAGATGCTACGTATATATGAGGGCTTTTTTCCTTCTCTTCACAGAGGCAGCTTATAAGCATTTCACTGATAATATGATATCATAATGATATCAACTGTCTTTAAGCTGATCTGCAAATTCAATCAAAACTCCAACATATTTTAAGAAACTTGATCATTTGATTCTAAAATTTATACGGGTGTGGGGGTGGGCGAGGAAGAGAATAGCCTAAGGAAGAATAACATATTTTACAACCACAAGATTAGAAAAATTTGATCATTTCAAGTGCCACAAATGATATAGATTAATGGTATTTCGCATATACTACTGAAGGTAATATAAATTTGGTACAACTACGTTAAAAAATAATTTGGCATAATCTTATAAAGTTGAACACTGGCTTAGCTCTAAGCACATAATAATTCAATCCCTGGTTATGTTCCCCAGAGAAACTCTTACATACATGCATCAAGAAAAATACACAAATTTGTTCCTAGAAGTAGTGCATCTATTGTTAAAAACAAAAGAAAAAGCACTTAAATATCCATCAACAAGAGAATGAATAAGTAAACTGAGGTATAGTTACACAGTTTAGTATTATATAAAAGAGAAAATGAATGAATAATAGGTATATGCCACATGGATACCTACTAGACATAGAGCACTGAATGATAAAAGCAAATTACAGCAGACAACATATTAACATTTTATAAACCTTAAAAACAAAAATACATATTGTTTAGGAATAATTGCATATGTAACTACAATATTTTTAAAAGTAAAGTTAAACTCAAAATTCACAGCAATCAGTTCTTGGTGTGGGAGGGAGGAAGAGCTAGGACACGTAGGTAGGCAGAGTGGTACTGTAATGTTCTAGTTCTTATATCAGGCTGAGACTTCACACTTGCTCACTTTATTATTAAGCCTAAAACATATGTTTGTATATATTAAACATTACATTAAAATAGTTCAAATAATTTACATGATATTCTGAAATTAAGACATTGGATAGTTCACAGAAATGTCAGGAGAATTAAAGAACTAGGTCTGCTGCCTACACAGAAAAAACACTCATAATCAAACCACAGAACTGGTTTAGTGGCCGTGGTGTGTTGGTAAAACAGTCCTCAGATGGGGAGGGGAGAGAAGAAGCCTTAATATTTGTAGCATTTGCCAACTTCCATGGCTGATTTCAACTACCAACAAGATGTTACTGAACTCTAAACTAGGAAGACATGCTGACAAGCGGCGTTCGTGAGCTGTAACAAGCTGGACCAGCACACTGCAAGCGTCTAGCTGTACACCTTGTTCTATCAGTCTCACTGGCCCTCGACACTTATCCGGTACTGCTGCAGCTATTACCCTAGAAACTCAATCTTGCTATAGCTTCTACCACTAGCAGAGAGCATTCACTACAGTTCCTGCTTATTTGAGTGATTAGCCCAAGTCCACAGCAGCTACAGCTGACTAGCAGAGCTGAGCTACAAATGCAAGGCATAGCTGCAAAGGAGGCTGGGGAAAATGTGTTCTGGCATTTTCTTCTCCACCACCACGACTTGAAAGATGGGACATTCTCACACACACAGGAAGAGAACTCAGGTTCTAGGAATCACAAACGTCTACTATACTTATCTTCTGTGTATTGTTATCAGTCAAGATTTTGTCATGCTCTGTTTTTTTATAGTTTGTACCATAAAGTACGTTTTTAATTTTTTGTAATTTTCCAAATAGAAATAATGCTGCTGCTGCTGGCAGAGGGTAATGTACTCTGCTAGTAAGAGGCAGAATTAGGATTCAGATCCAGATCTGACATATACCGAAGTCTGTTGTCTTTCTATTACACATTCTAAAACTATGACAACATTTGTTACATAGCAAAAGCAGATATAGGCATAAAGGGCAATGGAAATATTGATGCTTAAAAATTAATTCTGCTCAAAAGGGGTCAAGAAAATTAGGAGAGAAGTGGAATATGAGTGGAGATTTGCAGAATAAATAGCGTTTGCCTGGCAGCAAAGACAGATTTTAAGAAAGTTATAGTTCCTTCATCTCAGCAGTAAAAAAAAAAAGAGGGCAGTAATCATTTCTATTTTCAGTGTTTTTCCTGAAGACCACAAAGATAATGCATATAAACTGCTTAAAATCGGATCTAGCAGAGTAGATTTTCAATTAAAAAAAGGAGAAGGAAAAGAAAAAGAAGAGTTTGCTGGAAATCAGGGTTCTCCTAGATAAGTTAGAAACTTGCACCAAAAAAAGATCAAGATGAAAGCAAGTCAAATGCACTGGGGATGCTGAAAAAAACAGCTTTGCAAAGGTAGTCCCTCATCCCTATCTCAAATTTTCAAGTGATATTCACATATAGCGAGAGTATAAATGTAAAAAAAAACCTTACAAACAATAGTAAAAAGAAACCTTCTGAATCATAAATATGGTAGTACCTTTATTAGACCTAAAAGTTTCTACTCCTCAGAAATTTTAAAAAACAGGGTATTATAAAAGCCTATTAAGTGAGAAATAGACATAATCTTGAATATGTTCTCCCAAATATGAGATGCCCTGTGAAAAGCATCAAATTGTACATCAAAGTATAGCACAGAACACAGTTTCTCTTATTCAATCGTTCAGAGCAATTACAGCAAATGAAATATGAGGAAAACACTGTGGGACCCCCAGTCAAAATTAACCCTTCTACTAGTGTATCACTTGCCTATTTCCACACCTCTATCCTTCATCTTTTTAGTTTCTTTTTCCTCTGGGAGAATTAAAAAAAAAAAAAAAAGTAAGGTGAACAGTTTGTTTTTCAATTATCAGAAGAGTGTCTACTATATATTGTTTTGTGCATTTTTTAAAAAAGATTTTTTATTTTTTATTTGACAGAGAGAGAGAGAGAGAGAGGGAGAGCACAAGCAGGGGGAGGGGCAGCGGGAGAAGCAGGCTCCCCGCTCAGCAGGGAGCCCGATGTGGGGCTTGATCCCAGGACCCCGAGATCATGACCTGAGCCGAAGGCAGACGCTTAACCGTCTGAGCCACCCAGGCACCCCTGTGCAGTTATTTTTAAACTCCACAGAAGTTCTATTAATATTTGCCAATAAACACTTGTAAATAAAGCATAGTAAAATCAATATTTCAGAGTAATCCATTGTTCTGAAAAATAAGAGTGCATGTTTAATTTTAATAACTCACCAGAAGGAACACTGACAAATTGTATTATTTACCACAGAATAAATTAACATACATAAAACATAATATAATTTTATTTAAATTAAAACTTAAAACTTTTTTCAATTATTTTTCTTTTCAAAAACATCTAATTTTCTAGACTGATGGTGAAAGGGCATTCACTTTGAATTTTAAGGCAGTGAAGCCATCTTGTGGTTGATGTCGGTACTGCTAAAGTTTTGAGCATTCCCATTTGTAAAATTAGGTCTTTAATCACAGTTTGACGTTTAAAAAGGCATATACAACTTGTCATTTTTAAAACTCAGAAGAAAAAATAAATACAGACCTGAAAGCCTTTCCTTTTTAGGGTTCCACAGTAATGCATAAGGTCATCACATAGTTGGACTGGTAACAAAGTATTTTTACATTAACCTATATTTTGTAATTCTATATTTTGGTTCAGAGGCTTAAGCTATGAAAATGACTACTGAAAAATATTAAACTTTAAAAAGAATATGAAAAATACTGAACAGCTTTTTAGAAAGAATAGTTTTACTTCTTTTTTGTCATGACTTTGTTCTATGATTTTTAGCTTATAAGCCACAGTTCCAAGACCCTGTAATATCTAAGAAATGCAAAAAAGCCTGCCCTAAAACACTCAGAAAAGAAGTTGCAAAAGATGGTTTCCCCACCATACCTTCCTCCACTCTCACAATCTTTATGGCTTAAACCTCAAACATAAACTGCCTATGGGAAGACCTGGCTTAGTCTTGGAAGCCTGGAGAAAACAGTCCTCTTCCCCCTCAGCATTTTTTTTTTAAAGTATGCTGGGAGTGGGGGCTGAGACCCTGAGACCAACACCTGAGCTGAGATCAAGAGTCAGACACTCAACTGACACCCAGGCACCCCATTCCCTTTCAGCACTTTTAAAATTTGTCTGAAACCTTGGCATTAAGATCATGGGCAACCTTAGGGAGAAAATATAGGAATTGCAAACTAACGTTAAGAGAATGGAAGGGAAGAGAAAGGAACCTGAACAAAACTACTATATTAATTAATGATTAAGTTCCTTGCATTTTTTGCCATTCTACTTTCTCCCAAATTAACAGTGGTAACTAAAAGCAATTATTAAGACTTCAGTCTCAAACTCCAGATGACAGTACTTTCTGAAGGCCCCAGATTTGTCTTAGAACAAAAAAGATGTAAATTCAATGTATCCAGGATTAACTGTCTTCTAACTACAGGCCTACAATCTTTCTTACCTGATCACAGATCAACTGGCTCTCCATTCTTCCTTTCCACTCTCAAATTCCCAAATGCTAAAAATGGTATTATCCAAGACTTAGTAAATATAATAACAATACACACCATGTGAGCATTTACTTTTGGCCTCTTTTGGGAGAAGTTTGAAGACTCCTCTCTATACTCCTTTAATCTACCTCCAATGAGGATTACTGCTTTGATGTTAGTCACTTTCCTGTAAAGAACAGTTGCACTCATCAGACCTATCCAAGACTGCTGCCTAATCTGGGGTTCCATAATCCAGAAACTTGCTAAGTATGCTTCCCAGACCACCAGAATCAACATCCCATGGAAACTTGTCCAAAATACAGATTCTTGGGCTCTATCCTAGTTCAATGGAATCAGAAACTGGGGAGTCAGGGATTGAGGGCAAGGAGCTGGCCATCTGTGTTTTACCCAAGCTTCATGGTGATTCTGGTGCACCATGAAGTCTGAGAACTATACCACAACCAAAAAAAGAGATGTACAGAAACTGGAGAGAACTCTGAGAACAATGAAGTTGAATGAAAAGTTTGAGACAGAATAAACAAAGGACTCAAGATAACTAGCTTTAGCAAAAAGAAACCTGTGGCAATGACATTTACACGTCCTCAAGTATATGAAGAATTATTCCCAAGGAAAAGTAAGCAGATGTTCTCCATTTCCCCTGAGGGAAGATCAAGAAGACATTATGAACTTTAAGTTGTAACATAAGAAATTTAGGTTAAAATGTAATTAAAGTTTGCTGACACAGAGTGTTGTTAAATATTAAAATGAATTGCTGAGGAGTATACAGAACCTCTTCTCTGAGTATCTGTCTCAAAAACAAGAGTAGATTAGAAATTCTCTTACGGTTCTTTCCAGGAAAATGATTACCATCATTTACATAAACAGGTTAATATTTAGAAAATGTGAGAAACGTTGTTACATTATAGATCTTTTATAATTATCTAAAATTTAAAATATCTGATAGCTATTTTAAATACCAAAGTGTTAAAATGGTAAGAGTATTTATCCAAACACAAAACATACACACTGAAAGTATTTATTTAAATTATAGATAATGGTATTCTTTAATAGTTCAAAAAGTGACCAGTAGCACATAAAATTCTTGGCTGAGATAATTCATATGTATTTTAAAATAAAAAGAAGTTGAATATAAATTTAAAAAAAAGTAAAAGATTGAGTAGTTGATATCTAAAAATTGTATCCCTGGATTTAAAAAGATCACTGAAAAAAATTCATAACATAAATATATATATATATTTGAAATTATCTAATATATATGACATACATAATATATCATATTATATATATATTATGCACTAATAGATATATGTGATTCAAAAATGAAAGCAATAACCAAATGCACAGCTTTGACAAATTGCTCCTAATATCTTCTCACAATCTTATAATTTTATACAAATAAGTTCATTAAATAAACATGGAAATAGGTAACTAAAATTAAAAATACAAAAAGGTCCTTGTCCTGTATTCCAGCAATATCTGGTAAGTCTCACATGTAATTGTGCCATAATTATAATTCCTGAAACCGAAGTTTTTTTTTAATGTTGAAAAGTCACCAAAAGTTTAAAAGTTCAAGTCAATAATTTTCCATTTGTATAGAAAGTCACTATAAGGATAACTCTATGACCTATTCACTTCTAAAGTATTTTGCAGTTGCAGTCTTTATTGACAAATAATAATTCCAGTAATTTAGTAAATGTTCATATTTATTGTAGTTAGCATAATTTAGGAAGTTATTGTTTTTCTTTACCTTTTCTACCTTTCCACCATTGATGTCACTGGGGAGGAATTTCTTGCCAATTGTTCTTAAGTCTGTCTAAAATAAAAATATTATTATTAAAATATAATTATAGAGAAGAGTAAATCTAAATCTAATCTCACTCATAAACAAAAGATGAAATTACTTAAGGCCCGTAGAATAAAATTTAAATCAGTATCTTTTAACTGATTATGAGATCTATACATATAATCGATCTTTTCAAATTACATAGTCCCATACATATTTTGTTTAAAGTACACTGGTAAGTTGAATAGTAATGTTTAAGGCCTTAATTCTGGTTATATTCCTTTCAATAACTTAACTACTAAATCTTCTCTATTAAGACCTAATACTTGATTTTATATAAACTGTAGTCTTACTAAAAAAATTAATGCCCTAATCCCAAACCAAGTGACTACTTTTAGTACATAAACAGAATGAATATATTTTTGATAACTGAATCCTACACAACATTCATATGAAGAGTCTTGAAAACACATTATTCTATTGGCTGTGATACCCATAACAAAGTTATATAACATACAAATATCCTAGGGAACAATACCACTGCAACAGCAAGAATAAGGAAGACTTCATTGTAGTAAAAATCTGTATCATTTGCTTAAACAAATTACAGAAATCAAAGTTAGTGAACAAATGACTAACTATATGAAAGTGCAGAAGTACATATTTCTCGGCAAACCAAAGCAAAACATAAAAAGGAAAACATAAGAACTAACAGAAACAAAGTTGTAGCATTTCTGATTTAAAAACAAAACTTGAACTATACAATTTACAAAAAAGCAGAACTTTGAAGGATACTGTCCTCTTTAAGAAGTACAAACTAAAGGAACAATAAGAAATTTGCTCAGAGGAAAATCAATATTCATGAAGAAGGCCTAATTAAGTTAAGAAATTATATTGATGACTGAGAGTGTGAGGTTAGATAAATTTATATTGTTCTGTTCTTCCTTAAAATATAACAACAGCTCTTCATCTCCTTAAAAGCAAAATAAAATAGAGTGCATTTAATCACAAAAACTGTAAGACAGAACTTCATGTTAGACTTAAGGGGAAAACACTAGATGATTAAAATAACTGTGACACGGGGCGCCTGGGTGGCTCAGTTGGTTAAGCAACTGCTGTCGGCTCAGGTCATGATCCTGGAGTCCTGGGATCGATCCCACATGGGGCTCCCTGCTCAGTGGGGGGTCTGCTTCTCCCTCTGACCCTCTTCCCTCTCGTGCTCTCTCTCATTCTCTCTCTCAAAAAAAAAAAATCTTTAAAAAAAATAAAATAAAATAACTGTGACATAAAATGAAGACATGGAGAGAAGTAGGATAGTCTTCTTTCATCACCTACAATAACAGAATGTCCGCTTATTTGAAATACCAGTATGTGGTCAGCTTAAGAAATGAGCATATAAATTATACAATCCCCACAGATCTTTCCAGACTTTTATTACCATAATTCATATTTTATTTCTCAATGTAATGCTAGGGTCACTCCTAAGCTAAAACCCACCAAGTGGAACTGCCAGGCACACTAAGCCCCAAATCCAAAACACTTGTGTAATAATGGGTTAGCTTTATTGTCTTTGCAGCCTCCATCCAATCACAGAGTAAAAGAATTAACAAAGCTTATATATATGTATATATATGTATATATACATATATATAAAATTATACTTTGAGTTGCATGCCTTTTCACTTTGAAAATACTGAGTAACAGGTGGGAAAAAAAATATTTTCTTATATTAACCTTCCATATATTAGGGTTGCTTTATTCCTAATGTTAATACACATTAAGTACTTGGTACAATGAATTGCAAAGAGTAAGCACTTAATGAATGTTAAATTTATGTACATTTTGTTATCATCTGAACATGAATAATCATCAAGTCAGTAATACAACTCACAGTTAATAAAAATATAGGCATTATTTTGAAATAACTCAGAGGCTGAATATTTAAATATGTATGCTAAACAGAATATATACAAATTTTATGATATACCACAGTCCCTCATTTCTGGTTTTTAGCAATAATTATGAAATTTAATTTAAACTAAAATGAGGCACCAATATAAAGTAGAAATAAGCACTATACTAAAATCCTAAACTCTGAGTCATTACAAACTGTAATTAACTAATAGGACCATGGGCACTGCCACAAATTCTCTAAATCCAGCTAATTTATTCCTCTATAAAATGGAAAAAAATATCACCAAGCCTATCTCATAAAGTTGTTATCAGGCTAAAGGAAGACAATATATTCAAAGTTTACATAACTTTCAAAGTGCTAAGCACAATATAATGAATATAATTTCATTATTCTTTTAACAAGATGAAAATGACCTACCAAATCTTTAAACATCTTAAAATCAAAATCAATTTGTAAGTACTGCAAAGACAATTTTATGATTCAGATGCCATTATATCAGGATCACTAGTAAAACTGGGTCCAAAAATACATTTATATTGGACATAAAAAATTATGCAGGAGAAATTCTTAATTTATAAATACACATGCACGTGTGCACACATACAAAAGATCCCTATTTATTCAAGTAAGTTCAATGGAATATCTACTTGGCAAATCATTTTATATTATACAGAATCTTAAAAGAAATTTTTAAAAATCTGTTTTTAAATTTTTACTAATGCATAGTATTCAGTAATTTAAGACCGAGCTATCACTTAATTTACTTCTGAATAATTCAGGTATTTGAGCCCAAAACTATATGCTGGATTTTAATGTCATTTCTTAATACTCTTACTTCCCATTCTATAGAGTAAAAAATTAAGAAACCTCCTTTTCAACATAAAAATCTATACAGAAACGAATTACACAGCAGCTCTTAGGCTGCTCCTTTTAGAAGGTTGGCCCTAGGCCGGCATGTGGGAACTTTGTACTTGAACCATTTCCTAACTGAAAATGTGGTTCACTGCCTAGACTATTTGTATAAACAGTGTGATTTATGGTGAACACCTGATTTTTGGGGGGGCGGAGTCTCAGAACTGTTTCCCTTAGGCAGAGAGTACCCTCATAAGCAGACCAATAAATGCCTTGGGTGCTAGTCTCTATGGACTTCCCTGGGCAGGAACACTGTACAGTTAGCCTTGCTTTTCAAAAGTTCACATTAGGCCACTTTATTTTTACAAAAGATCTACATGAGTTTTTGCTAACTGAAAGAAATTCGAAGATTTTCATTTTACAGGTAAAGAAGAAAAGCAAAAATAGTGTTCAGTGATTGTGTTACAGTGAGCCTTTATAGAAACAGAATGTACCCCAAACAGCGAGAGGGGCACTGCTAAGCTTCTTCCCCAGGAACTACACTCAGCATCTCAGCATCCAGCTACAATAGCTTTGAACTGTGTTGTAAGCATCTGTGCTTTCTCTTGATTTATTTTGTGCATCTTTTAGCAAGATATGCCCTAAGGTATCAGAAAAACCTGAGAGGTTACTTTTTGGGTCTGGGAATGCTCTAAAATCTTTCCATATAAATTAATGGTAATTACTTCTTCATTTTACACCATTTTGGCTTACAAAAGGTTTTGCAGGCATGCCCTTTTTTTTTTTTTTTTTTAATTTTATTGAGAGAGAGAGAGCACACACATGAACTAGAGGGGTAGAAGGAGAAGGAGAAAGAGAATCTTAGGCAGGCTCCACGCCCAGCACCAAAATCAAGAGTCAGATGCTCAACTGAATGAGCCACTCAGGTGCCCCAGGAATGCTCTACTTTTGGATAGCGGGGAAAACCTGTACATATATTACAGCATTTTCACTGCTAGATAAAGGAACAAGCTCAGTGTGTCCTGCACAGGAGGAGGGGGACATAAGAAAGCTCATGCATGGATTATTCTCCCAATATATAATAAGTTATATATAATAAGAATCAATAATGCAAGTCTTTTTCAACTAGTAACTAATAGCCCCTAATCTTTCAAAAGTTGAAAAAAAATTCAACAGAAATACTACAAATGCCTGACTTTATTTAAAGGTGATAAGCTTGAAAAGTAAATTAGCTGTCTGGTCTAGAGTTCATCCTAATTAAAAGTATTTCTTTTTCCTATTGTATGGCATGATATCTTGGATTGGAGTATTCAACTATATTATTTCAGAGAAAATTATAAAGACAAATTAATTCATAAAATAATGGTCATCATGTACCTCTTACGTACATAGGACAAATAGTTCATCTTGATTTATTTTAAGTTTCACAGCCAATTATAGATAGCTCATTGCTATTTACCTAAGTATATAAATAAGAAAAAGAAGAGCAGAAATCTCTTCCTCGTCATCTTTTTTAATTAATAGAGTTTTTTCAACATTTTTTGAAAGTAGAATTCACTTATTAGGGTGCAAGTCAAAAAAAATTAAAGTGTATAGGGAATATTTCCATTTGTAGACATAGACAACATGCATAATTTCTAAAGCTTACTTTAAAAAATTTTATAGTCTTTTATTAAAAACCTGCATTCTTAGTTGAGAAACAAAAAATGATCTTGTTAGTTTTATTGAATAAAATTCAAAGAAGCTGAAAAAAATGACAGAATCAAAACATAAATTTTACCTGTTTAAGTCCATTTAACTGTATATAAATTAAAGTAATGTAAAAAGAAAAAGTTATATACAGTTATATATTTATTTATATTTTAAATGTTCTTATCAGTTGCTGCCATTTCTGTTTCACGTTATACCTGTGTTGCAGTGATATGGTGGATCTGTCATTCTCTTATGAATAAGAGAATAAGTAATTCTCTTATGAATTTTGTTGACTACCTATCATAATGTATAAATTTGATTTAATAGATTAAATTATAAATTTAATAGATTGTTATTATAAAGATAATACGAAAATACTCCCAAAGGGGTAACTGCAAGGTTGAAAAAAGGATATTCATTTACTTACACCTAAATTTCAAACAATTTCTATAACTCTTCAATAAAATCCAAAAGCCAATCCCAATTATGGAAAAGATACGCTACAGAGATAGGTGGAAGGAGAGAGATCGGAAAGAAATATATACACAACATAACTGTAATTATGGATAGCCTTAATTTTCTTATTTTACTTTTGTTTTCTGAGGTGTTCTACAATATACATTACTTTTATCAACAGGAAAAGTTATGCTGAAACAAAAAATACGACTGTCAAAAAGCTATAACCTAGCTAGAGTTCCTATGTTAATGAAATGATTTGTTTTAATAAATATGATCAGTATTTTCTGCTATTAAATATCTACTGTAAATGTTCTAAAATTCTGTAACTGATCACTGGGGAGAAATGGGAATTCTAGTTGCGTTTTTTCCCTTTTTATTGGATTCTGTATAACAGATCTTATAAGAAACATATATTTCTAAAAATTGGGCTGATAGATTACCAAATTCAACAAACATCACTGCAACTTAAAATACACAGTAAAAACAAAAGATGTCCTCCATATTACTTATCTTAAATTCCAGTTTATTCTATAAGACATTTTGAAAGCTTCTAGATTTAAAATGTTTGTAAGTTAATAAACAAAACCTACATTGAGAGCAATCAGGATGATGTCATTTACATTGACTTTGTCAGGAGAACTTGTGCAAGCTTCAATGCCTTCATCTGAAAGATACCTGTT
Organism: Mirounga leonina; assembly: GCF_011800145.1. Taxonomy (NCBI): domain Eukaryota; kingdom Metazoa; phylum Chordata; class Mammalia; order Carnivora; family Phocidae; genus Mirounga; species Mirounga leonina. The sequence goes on from NW_023270316.1 coordinate 44,602,298, forward strand.
AAAATAAAATAAATGGCTTAATATTTTCTAAATTCAAAATTAACCAAATTATATTCTTAAGTCAACATGCAATTGTGTTCTGTACCATAAAAAGCTTCTACTATAAATACCAGGGAAAGAGCTCTGGATATTCCGTTTATTTACCGTATCTGATAGAACAGAATGGGCAATGCGTATTTTCCCTCTTTTGTATCCTTAAAGGGATGTTGTGTCCGTAAAATTATCCATATGCTTTCTGAGAAAAGCTATTTAAATATCAAAATATTTCTTAATGAATGTATGAGCTACTCTTACTATTATGCAAATATAATATCTGACTTAAATATTTAATACAGAAGTTCTTAGAGATTTGAGATGTGCTATAAAAATAGAACTAAAAATAGCATAGATTTAAACTTAATCCCTGACAATTTCCTCTGTCTGCTACTTTCTCATATTATCTTCTCAAGTTCCCTTTCTTGGACATAACATTCTTGAGAATGCTTTAGTAAATATTATTGACTTAAAGTGGCACAAAGATAGGCAACTTTTTAGCTAATACCTTTTACTTTTCCTGTTCTCTTCTCAGTTTTTTTACTCATTGTCTTATTGCCTTTTGATCTTTTATCCAGTCTAAACCAACCACACATCTGTTGTAGACAATAATTAATTCAAGAGTAAAAAGATTATTGAATCCAGGGAAAGAATCATTCCTACCCATTCATTCATACCCAATTCAGGCATTCTAAAATTCTTCTGATAAATTCTAGAATTCAGGTATCATCCCCCCATAAGTCCACCTGTACAAATGCCCATTAACAGCTCACATCTTTTACTTTTTTTAAAGACTTTATTTTTAAGTAATCTCTACACCCAACGTGGGGCTCAAACTCATGACCCGGAGATCAAGAGTCGCACACCCTACTGACTGAGTCAGCCGGGCGCCCCCCCATCTCACATAATTTATAATCAGTATCAACTCCTTTAACCAAAGGCTGGTGCCAGCATTGCCACTGCAGACATCCTCCCACTGAGAAGATACAGGAGTGTCAGGCTGACAGAACTCATTCAAGCTCATCCCTGATGGCCAGCAATTCCACCATCAATCCCCAACATCAGACTGACTCATCCTAAGACACTTGTCAGTGTAAACTCTACCTGGAGACAGCAACCAAAGAGCATGTGCCTTTAAGAAACATAGATTGAATAATTTCTCAAAAATGAAGGAGCAAATGAAAAGAAATGTAAACTGAAGAATGCAAAAGAACAAGAAGAGATTAAAGTTGATAAGCCTAAGAACAAGACCAAGGAGATAAAAGTATACATATCAAAACAAGAATGTATTAAAAAAATTATATAGTATTGAGTTTAAGACCCTGGCAGTGCTAAACTACAATGATGAAAAAAGGCAAATAGTTAACTGGGTTACAGAGAAAAAACAGAAGTGTTAAGTATGTACATGAGTAGGATGAATGGAGGGGAGGCAGTAATAACAGTACATAAGTGACCAGGGAATACAAATGTCTATAGTCAGCATAGATGGTTAAAACACTGCTTTAATTCAAAATGGCTGTTAATTTCCTTATTATGTTGTTAAATTTCATTGGTCCTAGCCACTGACTATATATCATTAATCATCTTACAAATTCAGTTTTAGAAATATTAAGTCCCTATTTGTGTGAAAAGTATTATGTGATTCAGTAATGAGATTAGTAAAATGATGAAAATTAAACACCTGCCTTCAAGGAGTTCACTGCCTCACAAACAGCACAACACAATAAATATATAAACATGAAAGGCCAAAATATTTATAAATGAAACATTACAGGGGCTCAAAGTGACTAGGGGATGGGAAAGGGTGCACAAAAGGGAACAGTATGAGCAACAACATAAAAGTAAGAAGGGTAAAGCACTTCTAGAGGTAATAACCTGGAATATTCTGGCTGGAAAATGGGGAAGAAATGATAGATGAGTATAGGTTGAGATGGATTATAGAAAGCAACAGTACACAAAGATATGGGTGATATCTTAAATGCTGATTGAGTAATTACAAAAACACAACTTTCAAAATTCCTACATAATGTGGAAATAGTATGCAATGATGAATAAAATACTTTGTTTTTCTAGAAAGGCACGTCTTTAGAATTTAAAAGATCATAGGAAGAGAGATGATCTGGAATAAATCTTTAAAATAATCAAAATTTACCTCTTCAGTTCTACAGATGAGGAAAAGAAGGCCCAAAGATGTTAACAGAACTTCCCCAAAACAGAAACTTAAGTGACACAAAGTTTAAACAAGAATGCCTCCTGACTCCCAGTTCATCAGTCTTTTCATTACAACATACAATTTTTATTTATCAACTACAATTGTTATGTTAGAAATACTATCTTCTCACAAACATAAACCAGTATCTGTACAAATCAATTTCCTGATCCACTAGACAATTTTAACAACACACGCAAAAAGGGACAACTAGGTAAACTCCATCAGTGAGCTCCACAATATATTAAAGAAGAATATATCTAGGGGCGCCTGGATGGCACAGTTGATTAAGCTTCTGACTCTTGGTTTCAGCTCAGGTCTCATGGTTGTTAGATGGAGCCCCACATCTGGCTCCATGCTCAGCACAGAGTCTGCTTAAGATACTCTCCCTCTTCCTCTGCCCCTTGCCCAGAGTGCTCTCTCTCTCTCTCTCTCTCTCTCAAATAAATAAATCTTAAAACAAAACAAAACAAACAAACATGTCTAGTTTCATAGTAAAAGATCAGAGTACTAATACTAATAATTAGAGATTCAAAAATTGTAAAAACAGTAAAAATACCTATCCCTACCTAATTTAAAAGGGAAACGCTAACAAAAATTGTAAAGGCAGAAGCCATAAAGAGGTGGAAATTTGACTTCATATATGTGTAAGTCAAATATCATGTGATTTCTTTCAAATAATGCCTGTAAAATGCCTCCTGAATATAACAAATTCTAAAACGTGGCTCAATCGCAATTTCCACATCTTACAAGTCTCCCTTACTCACCCTTCATATTTTGAAAAATCAAAGGATTTGAGGAACAGGAGACCCATTCACAGCTCTCCACAGTGACACCTTGGTAATCCTTCTATAAATACTGTACCATTTTCACTGAAGGACTGAATCTAAATTAACCAGAACTTGGGACTTACAAGTTCATCTTGTTTTTGTAAACATTTAAAACTCCAACACTATCAATGAATAAAACAAATAAAAAGTAATAAATAATAAAGGTCAAATTCCCCAACTGGCTTCAAGATGCATCACAGTCATGCAGTAACTGAAAGAACAAAACACAAAATTCAGCAGCCTTAATGAGGGAAATTTTGGGAAAGAAAGGAATTGAAAAACTGGACCAAGTATGCCAGATCTGATCCCTGTACACATCTGCACGACGGACCTGGAGGGAAGAGAATTATAATCAGTTCCCACGTACCATCTCTGAGCATGTAAAACCCAAAGGCATATAGACTTATGAAAGAAGAAGTTAAAGAAGAAACAAACCCCAGAGAGGCTCATGTTGACCAGAACAGCAAAAGCACACATTCTTCCATTCTAGTGATTTTGGAACAGTAATGTTATAAAATCACTCATTACTATTCTGTACTAAAAATACATTGAAATACATTTTATTGACAAGCAAGGCACTAAAGGGCTAAATTTCTTCATGACACAGAACAGATGAACATTTCTCACTAATTTTAACTTCAACTAATGCCAATTTAAATCACAGTTTAATAAGTGCTCAAATTAAAAAAGAGATTTTAGAAACTGCTTCCTTTTTTCGTAAATAGAAGATATTAAAATTTCATCTTACTCAGAGCCACTTAATTTGTAATCCTGAGCAACTCTTTTCACTTTAGAAGTAAAAGCTCCAAAATTAATTATTATCCACCAATTTGGGGAGTGGGATTTCCTATTACAAATAATGAAAAATATTCAATGAGAAGGGTCACAGCTTAAGTGTTACTACCAGAACCATCTTCATTTCATGTTCAAAAGTCACCTGGGCATATTAAAAAAAAATGCCCAAACTATAGTTCAAGAATCTCAATTGATAGAAAACTATGATAAAACAAATATTATTTTAATCTCATTTATTTGATTGAGATAGTGGATCATCATTAACACCTCTTACTACCAGTAAGGGTCAAAGACAGGCAATTTCCCTTTCATTCATTCCTCTGAAAGCAGGTAAAATCCTTAGTCTAACTTATTTGCTGGCTATGATGGACACATAACGAGGAGGACAAAGACAAACTGAAGACTACATGCCCCATCTAAAGGGAACAGCCTTAACTCACCTCCAGCTGACTGTCTGTAGGAGGGCAGGTAAAGCAGTTAGTGTCAGATCTTCTCATTTTTAGCTTTTAAGTTTTTGTAAAGCAATATATAAGCCAAACAAAACATAGTTCAGCCTGCATGTGAAACACATACTTTGTGCTTATTAATCATATTATTTTATTAAAATTATCTGCTTATTTGTTCCTGCATACTTCAAAGTTACCTGTCTTTCACATGCAAGTTTGTACCAAAGTGTCTCTCAAATGATACAATATTCATAGCTGACGTCCTGTTCAAGCAAAAGAGTAAAAGAACTGTCTTTTGGGTCACTTTGTATGACTTTTGGAACACAATTATGTAGTTAACAAATGTTCTTACCAGAGTTGTCTACATCAGACTAAAAAGTGTCAAATCACTTAGTTTGGCATAAATATTTTACAAACTGGACATATATGGAATTAATCCTTACTTCAGATTTCTAGACGGCCTTTTTTTTTTTTTTTTTTAGGGAAGAGGAATGTTCTAATTAATTACCAGAAACACTAAAAAGCAAACACTAGTTTTCTTCCCTCCACCCACCTGATCCATTCAAGCAGTTTGAACTAAGGCCTGAATTCCTAAAGTAATCAAAGACAATCTATTACTGCACATATAAATTAGGTTGATGACACAAGAAAATTCTTTAAAATGCCAAGGAGAAAACTATGTATGAAAACATTCTTCCCAAATGAATTGGAACAAAATCAAAAAATAATGGACGTATCTGGACAATGACTGGTATACAGTAGTTTAACTGTCTCTGAATAAAACCCAAATCAAATGGCCTCCTATGGTTTTTGTGGTCTTTGATCTATATGGGATTATTTGCTACCACATTGAGATTACTGGTCCAAATATGTAATCTAAATATCAAAATGGGAATTTTAACAAATTAATTCCTGCTTAGACACAAGAAAATAAAGATAACTAACTTCCAACTACCCAAGCTCAATACAGGGAAAGAAGAGAATAAAACATGAGATAATTTAAAAATCAATTAATATTCAAAGGTATCTTTGGTCCTGTCAAATACGGAAGTTGACAACCTACTGCAAATTCTCAAAACATTAGAATATATATATATATATATTTTTTTTTTTTTAAGTAAACTCTACACCCAACATGGTGTTTGAACTCACATCCCCAAGATCAAAAGTCACATGCTCTACCAACTGAGCGAGCCAGATGCCCCATCAACACATTAAAAAATATTTTACAGGGGCGCCTGGGTGGCTCAGTTGGTTAAGCGACTGCCTTTGGCTCAGGTCATGATCCTGGAGTCCCGGGATCGAGTCCCGCATCGGGCTCCCTGCTCAGCAGGGAGTCTGCTTCTCCCTCTGACCCTCCTCCCTCTCATGCTCTCTGTCTCTCATTCTCTCTCTCTCAAATAAATTAAAAAAAAAAAATTTACAAAATTGCCTGAATAAAGATCTATTCTCTCTGCCTATCCTGTTTCTATCCCCATTGAGTAAGTGGAATATACACGCTTGCCAAAAAATTCAATTTTTGCTATTATTCTTATACCCCAGAGACACTGAAATAATAACTTGCTAATTCCCTCCTCTAGGGCAGGAGAAAATGATTTATAAATTCCTATTTATGAATATAATTTGGGAAAATATAATGCAGGCATACCTTGTTTTATTGTACTTCATTGTACTGTGCTTTGCAGATGATATTGTACTTCTTACAAAGTGAAGATTTGTGGCAACCCTGTGTCGAGCAAGTCTATTGGTGTCATTTTTCCAACAGCATTTGCACACTTCATATCTGTTGTCACACTTTGGTAATTCTCACAATATTTCAAACTTTTTCATCATTCTCATATTTGTTATGGTGATCTGTGATTAATGATCTTTGATGTTACTACTGTAATTGTTTTGGGGTGCCATGAACCACACCCATGTAAGAAGGGGAACTTAATCGATAAATGTCTGTGTTCTGACGGCTCCACCAACTACTGCTCTCTCCCTATTCTCCCTATAGGGCCTTCCTATTCTCTGAGACACAGTATTGAAATTAAGCCAATTAATAACCTCACGTTGGCCTCTCAGTGTTCAAGCGAAAGGAAGAGTCACCCTTCTCTCACTTTAAATCAAAGCTAAACATGGTTAAGCTTAGTGGGGAAGGCATGTAAAAAGCTGAGACAGGCTGAAAGCTAGGCCGCTACACCAGTTAGCTAAGTTGTAAATGTAAAGAAACAGTTGTTAAAGGAAATCAAAAGTGCAATTCCAGTGAACACACAAATGATAAGAAAGCAACACAGCCTTATTGCTGATACGGAGAAAGTTTTAATGTTTGGATAGAAGATCAAACCAGTCACAACATTCCCTTAAGCCAAAGTCTAATCCGGAGCAAGGCCCAAACTCTCTTCAATTCTATGAAGACTGGGAGAGGTGAGGAAGCCGCATAACTAGTATGAAGCTAGCAGAGGTTGGTTCATGAGGTTTAAGGAAAAAAGCCATCTCCATAACATAAAAGTGCAAGGGGAAGCAACAAGTACTAATGTAGAAGATGCAGCAAGTTATCCAGAAGATCTAGCTAAAATCATTAACGAAGGTGGTACACCAAGCAATAGATTTTCAATGTAGATGAAACACCCTCTACTGGAAGAAGATGCCATCTAGGACTTCCATAGCTAGAGAGAGGTCCATGCTTGGCTTCAAAGGTTCAAGGGACAGGTTGACTCTCTTTTTAGGGGCTAATGAAGCTGGTGATTTAAGTTGAAAATCCTAGGGCCCTTAAGAATTACACTAAATCTACTCTGCCTGTGCTCTATAAATAAAAGAACAAAGCCTGGATGACAGCACATCCATTTACAACATGGTTTACTGAATATTTTCAGCCCAATGTTGAAACTCACTGTTCAGTTAAAAAAGATTCCTTTCAAATTACTACTCATTGACAAGGCACCTGGTCACCTAAGATCTCTGATGGAGATGTACAACAAGATTAATGTTTTCATGCCTGCTAACACAACATCCATTCTGTAGTCAAGGAATAATTTAGACTTTCAAGTTTGTTATTTAAGAAATAAATTTGAAAAAAAAAAGAAAAAGAAATACAATCTGGAAAGCTATAGCTGCTATAGATAGTGATTCCTCTGATGGATCTGGGCAAAGTAAATTGAAGACCTTCTGGAAAGGATTCGCCATTCTAGATGCCATTAAGAACATTCCTGATTCATGGAACAGGTCAAAATACCAACATTCACAAGAGTATGGAAGAGATTGATTCCAACCCTCTTGGATGACTTTGAGGGGTTCAAGAATTCAGTGGAAGAAGTAACTGCAGATGTGGTAGAAACAGCAAGAAAAACAGAATTAAAAAGTGGAGCCTGAAGATGGAACAGAATTGCTGCAACCTCATGATAAAACTTGAACAGATGAAGGGTTGATTCTTATGGATGAGCAAAGAAAGTGGTTTCTTGAGATGGAATCTGTTCCTGGTAAAGATACTGTGAAGATTATTGAAACAAAGGATTTAGAATATTACATAAACTTAGTTGACAAAGCAGCAACAGGTTTGAGAGGATTGACTCCAATTTTTTTTTATTTTAAGATTTTATTTATTTATTTGACACAGAGAGAGAGAGAGAGAGAGAGCACAAGCAGGGGGAGTGGCAGGCAGGCAGAGGGAGAGGAGGGAGAAGCAGGCTCTCTGCTGACAAGGAGCCCGATGCGGGGCTCGATCCCAGGGTCCTAGGATCATGACCTGAGCCGAAGGCAGATGCTTAACTGACTGAGCCACCCAGGTGCCCCTTGGCTCCAATTTTGAAAGAAGTTCTGCTATGGGTAAAATGCTATCTAACAGCAACACATGCCACAGAGAAATTGTTTGTGATAGGAAGTCAACTAATGAGGCAAACTGCATTGTTGTCTCATTTTTAAAAAATTACCACATTCACCCCAATCTTCAGCAACCACACCTTGATCAGTCAACAGCCATCAACATCTAGGCAAGACCCTCCACCACCAAAAAGGACACAATCCACTAAAGGTCAGAAGACAGCATTTTTTAGCAATAAAGTATTTTTAAATTATGTATATTTTTTAGACACAATGCTATTGTACACCTAATAGATTATAGTGAAGACAACTTTTATATGCACCGGGAAACCAAAAAATTAATTTGACTTGCTTTATTGCAATATTTGTTTTACTGATGGTGATATGAAACTAAACCCACAATATCTCTGAAGTATGCCTGTATTTAACCATACTGAATAACAAGATTATTAAGTTAACAAAGCTAATAAAAATTGGCATAAAATTTGCTTCAGATCACTTGGTACAGATGAAATCAATATATTCATTATAGTTTATAGATACATTAAGGGTAAAAAAAATTACTGATGAGAATACAAATTGATATGCCCACAGTAAGCTGAATGAACCCATGGGATTCTCTGTCTAAATCCCTATTAAGCACAGTAATTAGCAGGACCAAAACACTGCTAAAGATAAATCAGAAGAGGACATACTATGACACACAAAAGATAAAAATGAAAAAAGAGGTCTTTTATTGCATTTCCATTAACAACCAAGTATCTCTTCTATCACCTACCATTTTTTTTTCTTTCTTTAGGTAAAGTGGTTATCTCCTATGCCAAAATAAATACCACTGAATTCTTGGAATCTTTATTCCAACAATCATAATAAGGACCTGAATCAACACTAGCTTAAAATGTAATCTTCTCTATGGCTTATGTATGAATGTATCAGATGAATAAAGTTATGTATTATTTAAAGTACCTCTAAGTACAATCACTTACTGTTGATCTTAATCAATATAGTAAACTTTTTTCAATACAAAATTTATTTTATCCAGAAATAAACTATTTTTAAAAGTACATGAATTTTTCAGTTTTTAGTTTTATGATTTCTTTACATACACAAATGTACACTACTTCCATTTAGTTAACTTATGACATTAAATTTCTTCCACATATACATACTTACACACTCATACCTCAGAAAATCTCTTTTAATTTTTCTACACTAATTTTTCAAATTGTTATATTATCAAAAGAGAAATACCAAAAGCAAAGATATCAAAGATACTTAACATTTTAAATGCAAAGTTTTCATAAAATTAACTGGCACAAAAACTGAAAGGATGAATACGCAAAAACCAAAAAAAGAAAATTTACTTAGTACTACAGAAGCATTTTTCCCCCTAAACAAAGAACTTCTAGATATGTGAAGCATTATGAAAAGCCCTGATATACACCATGCTCCATAACCTACTACTCAAACATTTCAGGGGCCAGACAAAAATTTTTTGACCCAACATTGAACACTAAAAGACTGAAATTAGAAAAAATTATAAGGAAAATCCTTTGAAAAGTCATAACACTTGAAAGTGTTTAAAATCTGAAAAACTACTTCCTTTAAAATACTGAAGACTTATTAGCAAATTCTGAAGGCTGTACTACTTGAAAACACCACTAGGTGACAACCTTGCTTCACAAAGTAAAATATCACATGAACGGTAAGCCTCCAAAGATGTACTAAACTAGCTTTAAAATAAAGGCTTTGACATTTACCAGCTTTTAAGGGGTAGGAGGGATATCAAAAAAAATAAAATACACTATTATAATTTTAAAATTTGTGTTTGCTACAAAGATCATATTTCCTCATAAGAAAAAAAATTCAATGTCAAAAGATAATTTTCTCTTGTATTGTCTCCTACATGCACCCTTTGGAATAGAGACTTATAAAAAGTACACACAAATCATTAGAGAGTAAGGCTTTTTTGCTGTGGAGTAGACACAAAGAGTATTTTCAACATTAATTCAATAGTTCCTTTTCTCTGACATCAAAATAAATAAGCATGACAATTTTAATAACCATAAGATAGGTGAAAATAAATTACAAACTTCTATTTTTTTATAACCCATTTTCAGATATTAAAATATACATACATATATAAATACATACATACATACATAAACCAACCTATGATGATATTAACCCTGGAATGCTTATTTGGTATAAAAAAGTTTTTAAAAACAGCTGAGCAAGTAAAATTTTGTAAATAATTTCTGTGAAATCCCATAATAGATATATTACAAGGAATAGTGGCAATGGGAACCTATGTTATTATTCATTTTTGCTAACCAAGCCTTCACATAAATTTAAAAGTATAAAATGAAGCCCGTAGATTTTTATTTCATTGGAGGTTATAATTTACATTCCTCCTCTAATTCAACATTTTCATACTTTAATTCAGAAGCAGAGCTGAGGTTATGTTTTAGCAACTTATATTTTAAAAAGTAAGAGTATTTGATATTTCTGTCATCTTTTCCTCAGCACAAAGGTGATAGCTATAAAACCATACATCAGGTGGAAAGCTTCACTTTAGGCCTGATGCCCTGTGCACTGACTACCACAATAGAGCATCAGTAACTGCAGAGTCCATGCCAAGGGCCTCCCAGGATTAACCACCGGAGACTGCATACTCAGTTAGGTTTGTATAAGGAATGTTATTTAAAAATATAAGATGTCATAGCAAAAATTAGAAGGCATTTTGATGAAAAGCTTGGAGAGATTGTCATGTGATCTGTACTGTTTAGTAAGGCAGAACTCGATGCTCATCTCACCCTCACCCTTGAACACATGTGGAATCCTAGGTAATTTAATCTTTCTGCACCTCTGTTCCTTTTCCTAAGGAAAAAAAAATGGAGATCATACTGAAAATATTGATCTACAGAGTTATTCTCAAGAACAAACGAGACAGCATGAAAAACCTAGCATATGCTTGGTATAAAGTAGATGCTAAATAAACTCATTTTCTTCCTTCTTAAACACTGTACCCTTGGTGTTTGTTCTGGAAAATATTTTCAAAACATGATACTCAAAGATGTCTTCTGGGTTCTTAGAAGAAAGAAAAAGAATAAGAATTGCCAAAGAACAAAGGGAATTTCCTCAAAGGCTACAACTAAGGTGTGTGTGTGTCAGAGGTGTGTGTGTGTGTGTGTGTGTGTGTGTGTATGTTTCTTTATAGGAAACCTGAACTACATATTTCTAACATTACTGACAAGGGGTTCATTGAGAATAGAAGATAGTGTCAGCAAGATGGAAGGAATTTCATCATTTAATTTGTGGATCTCTTCCAATTTTACATACAGATACATATATACAGTTTTAACAATAAGAAAATAAGTTATTCAATGAGACTGTACAACTATTTCTGCCCAAAACAGAATTTCCAATGCAAAATACATTGCCATCATTTTTGCCCAATCTGCCATTTACATCAAAATTTAAAACAATGTCAAGAAATAGCTGGTGAATAATAATCTTAAAATTCTTTAGCACAGAATTACAGTTGTAATTACTAATTTTAAAATTAGACATTTTATAATTTACTTATAATTTATTTAAACTAATGCCATTTATTTAAAACTTTAAAAATGAAAATTTACTTCGATTATCATAAGCAATTACAGCAAATACCTACTTCTTTGTAGTATACATAATCATATATTTTACCATCTGATAGTATGACAATCCTTCACAAATTAAAATAAAATGAAAGAGGCATAAAATAAAAAGAGCAGTCACTTAAATATGCTACCAAATTAAGTAAATATTAAACAAATAAATGACTTATTTGCCAAAACAGTGAAACAGCCCCCATATATATATATATATGCCCCATTTATATATATCTTAGTCCATAAGATATATATTAGTCAGTAAATATGGATTCTAACTTTCATTTCTTTAAAATGCATCTTATATACAAAATGTTTTGTGTTGATAAAATTTTTGAAATTGAAATGCTGCAAATAAATTAAAAGGTTTTAATTTTTAGCTTAGAAGACATCATTTAAATATATCCCCATATCTCTTCATAGTGGGCTGAATGGTGATGCCCAAATGTCCTAATCTCTGGAACCTGTTACTTTATTTGGAAAAATGGTCCTAATAGATATACTTAAGTTAAGCATCTTGAGATGATTATCCAAGTAGGCCCTAAATCCAGTAACAAGAATCCTTACAGGAGAGAAGTGGCGTGGCGGGAGTGGGCAGGGTTCTGAGACAGAAACACAAAGGGAAGAAATAGAGAAGAGAAAGCCATGAGAAGATGGAGGCAGATATGGAGTGATGAGGTCTCAAACCAAGGATCACCAACAACCCCCAGAAGCAGAAGAGAGTCAACTGATTTGGCCTCCAGAACTAAAAGCACCTATTTCTGTTGTTTTCAGCCACCCAGTTTGTGGTAATTTGTTATAGCAGCCAAAGCAAACTAATATACCTATTATGAATTTAAGTTATTATTTGAGAAGTACTGATTCAATTCAATAATTTTTTGAAAAATTATCCTTTAGATTAGAATCTACATAGAAGTACATTTTCTATTCAAATTAAATGCCTTGATTCATTAACTATTCCTGAATAAATTCCTTCTGTGAACTTGATTGTTTTCTTAAATCTATAAATAACAAAATACAAACTATAGAGAAGGACAATAAAAAGCTCAAAGTGGCCCTTCCCCAATTCTCCTTCTAAAAAATAAACAGTATTAACAATCTTAGACCTTCTATATCCTTGTAATACACACACACATAAATTGGAGTGGGATTTAGAAGAAAATATTTGTTTGCTTATAAAAACAGTCATTTTACATAAAAGTTTTTGCAGTATATCTTTTCATTTAAGAATATATCACAGCCAATTTTCATTTCAAGCACATGAATTTCCCCATCTCATCCTTTTCAATAGATGCAAAATATTCCCTTCCACATAGGGGCTATACCAAAATTTTTTTAACTATTCAGGTTGTTTCTAAATTTATATTAACAATACTTCCTTGAGTATATTTGTAGACACACAATAGAGGACAAATATTAATGTTTTTATAAGAGATATTTCTAAAAGTCGTGCTGCTATGTAATATTATATGTGTTAGAACAGAGAAAAGGAACTTCAAACTTAGAAAATATGAAATATTTTGTGCTTTTGGAAATACTTAAATGTTTTAATAAAAATGACTGTTTATAAATAACTTCTAATTTTAAGAAATCTTACTTGATGAACAAATATCCCAAAGAGTTTTACTTAATTGTAAAAGCACTCTCAATGACTGAATAAGAATTTAGGTAAATGACAAGATCCCTCCCTACCCTCTCTCAGAGTCCTGTGTGTTCAAGTTTACATACTTGACTCCTGGGATTCCTTATTAGGGTGTGTGTGTGTGTATGTGTATGTGTGTCGTTAACACCATTTAAAAGACAGGAATCAATATGTTCTTTAAAGTGCCACTTCTGGGTATGATGGAGTAAGACCCTACTGGATATATGATGACACCCTCTGTTCCCTGCAGAAAATACCCCCAAATCTGGAAAAAATATAAAAATCAACTCCAGCTACTGCAAAGTGAGCAGAAAATACTGATGGGGAACACATGCTCGTTTGATTGTGGAAGACCAGGAGCCACAAGTTACTTATGGTCTCTGGTACTTTAAATCTAGGACAGAGTGCAGTCCAAATGGCAGACTAGCCGCAGATGTGCACAAGGACATACTGACAATCTTTATGCTCTGGGGAACAGAAAAAGGAAGTAAAGAAACCAGGAGCACCGAAGAATGGAGGGGAATCCAGTAAGGGAAAGACCTAAAGAGGGGATCTACAGACTCTGTCTACCCACCTCTCTGATGAACTCAGAATGACCCACGTGCCGAACACTTACAGCAATCCAGCTAAAGACAAAAAGATTTTAACAGAGAATGGAATTGCTGCACAAATTAAGACTCTGCAGTTCATGCCAGCGAGAAAAGGTGCCATCTACAACTTAGGAAACAATATCATCAGTGAAAAGCGACAGAACAAAATTCTCCACCACTTAACAATGCATAATACCAAGAATACAATCCAAAATTACCCAACAAAGACCCGAAAAATGAAACACATTCTCTAGAAAAAAGAAAACCAATCAAATTTGATCCAAGATGAACCAGATGTTAGAACTAAAAGACAAGAATATTAAAATAAATGTTGTAACTATTCTCAATTAAGAAAAATGCCTTCAATACATTAAATCTCAGCAGAGAGATGCTGTTTCAGCCGAGAGACAGAAACATTTAAAAAAATCAAGTGAAAGTTCTAGAATGGAAAACTATTTCTGAACTAAAATGAAGTTAACAGCAGGATGAACCCAGTGGAAAGAGTAAGTGAATTATAAGACAGATGTTGCAACAATTCTGTATTTTACATAAAGTAGTACATTATTAACAATAAATGCATTATGAAAAGTTAAGGATATTATATAATACAATCCTTAGGAAAACCACCATAAATAAATTATTTTGCATAAAATAATGCAAAAGAGAAACGATAGCATATGTCTACACAAAAATGTATACATAGAATGTTCAAAGCATCATTATTTATAATTGCAATAACTATAAATAACCCAAAAGTCCATCAACTGGTGAATGGACTTTCTTAAAATTGTAATATATTTATACCACAATAAAAAGAAACAAAATAAAAATACACACAGTAGTGTAAGTGAATCTCAAAAGCATGATCCCAAGTGAAAGAAGGCGACATACAAAAGACTACACACAGTGTGTGACTCCATTTAGATAAAATTTTAGAAAAAGCAAAACTCTCTGACAGAAAGTGGATCAGAGTTTGCCTGGGGTTGGGGTGAGGAAGGACATCAAATACAAAGGAGCTAGAAGGTAAGAAATCCATTTACACAACTAAATATGTTACCAAATCCATCAAACTGTACTTTTAAAATTGGTGAATTTAATTGTATGTAAAAAATACCTTAGTAAACATAAAAAAGGAGAGAAATTGAAGAGAGGAATCAGAATTTCAGAGAAGTTTGCTAATTTACTAATGATACATAGAAAGTGGCAACAATGGACAAAACAAAAGCCTTTGAATCCTTAGTCCAGAGCTGCCTTACAGCTTTTTTTTATTGAAAATGATGATGAATACATTCAAAATATAAAACTTAATCAATAAGATATGAGCCTAAAATTAAATACAATTAGAAAGAAGTCAATGATCTATGTTAAATTAATAATGTAACCACACTAAAATAAAAAACTAATCCAGTAAACATTAAATTAAACATTTAAATTAAACATTAAAAACTCTAAACAAATCTTGAACTCTAGTAGGTTTCTTTTTCCACAGTGGTGTAGACGTAGCAACTCTGAAAGTACTTGGAGCAAATGAGTAAATATACTGATGATGTTAGGGATCAGGGTTCTCACTGTTGGAGAAAGGAGATACAAATATAGATGGTAGAAGGCTAGAAATAAACATCTGGTGTTGGACTAGAAATAGTAGTTTCAGGATAAACTCATGATTTTATATTTATATATCAACTTATTCATTCTCATGTGTGTGGACTGTCCAGAAACAGCACTGCCTCGTGTAACAGTTGTATCTTCATTAATCTCATCTTGAAAGAAGCCTTGATATGACTTTCAATTTTAAAAGTGCAATAACACATTTTTAAAATAATATCTGGCATATAAAACTCAACTGTTAGAGATTACTAAACTCTGAACATTTCTAAGCATAAAGCCATCACCATTTTCCAATAAAAACATTTTCCCACATTAAAGATGTACATGTCAACAAAGATGATATTTAATCAAAAAATAGTCACAAATAAATATAGGCATTTCTATGAAACATATGTTAATAATAATCCTAAAATGAATAAAAGTCAGACTGGCAAGAGGTCAGGTTATTTGGGGGAGTATTATTTTAAAAACATGCCTATACAAAAACTGTATGTGACAAAACAGTATTTTGTGAATCTATTTTTTTAACTTCCATAATTTAGTAAATATGAAACCCATATTTTGGCAGTACATTCATCCTGCAGGTAATGTTAAATAAAGACTCAGACCTTGTTATTTTATCTGTCAAAAAATCTGAAACTTCGCTGCCAATGGATATAGACACAAATACAGTTTCTAGTGTGTGTAACAGCACTCATATATCAATTAGGTTACAAGAATTTGGCCTTTTATAGGACCAAAAACATTAACAGAGATTTTTTTTTTTTTAAGTTTCCTTAAAGCTAATTCAGTCTCATGAACTATTTTTTCCTTCCCTCAGCAAAATTTTTATTTGGAACTTATCTGGCACTACAAATAATACAAAGTTAAAAGTTCAGACCCATCTTCAAGACGTCTACGGTCCAGTGAACTGGCAGACATGAAAGCGAAAAGCTATATGAAAAGAAACAAAAATATTCTAATGTACCCTGTATGAATAAGATGCATTGGGCAGTTAAGTCTGCATGGAAAGATCAGGGTAGGTTCTGAGGAAGAAGAGGTATCATGGGCTGAGATTAGAAACAACACAACCAACTGTCACTCATTTCTTGAATGATAAATGTTGCATGAATGCAAAAAGCTCAGGGTTGTGAAATAGGCAAATTGTGTAGTCAAAGTATTTTCTATAGCCAAAGTGTAGCATCAGTAATACATTCCACAACTGCAATGTTAAACTGGTAGATAGCATCATGAAGGTTTTTTTAAAAAAATATTTTATTTATTTATTTGAGAGAGAGACTGAGAGAGAGAGAGCATGAGAGGGGGGAGGGCCGGGAGGGTCAAAGGGAGAAGCAGACTCCCTGCTGAGCAGGGATCCCGATGCGGGACTCGATCCAGGGACTCCAGGATCATGACCTGAGCCGAAGGCAGTGCTTAACCAACTGAGCCACCCAAGCGCCCAGCATCATGAAGTTTTTGATAAGTGAAAAAGGTATTGTTTGTTAATTCTATACCTTTCTCAATTAGCACTTTTCTTATTTTACAAATATGAAATTTCTTACATCATCTGCCTTAATTAAAGATTTCATTTAGGCATGTTAATTATTCTACAAAATCCAGTAGGTCACCATTTGCCAAAACAACCAATCTCAAGATCAGTCTGGCTATTTACCATATTGCCCTTTAAGCAAGTCACAAGACAAGCTAAAATAACATATTAAATGCTCTGAAGAGTCCTGTAATCAACAACCTGTTTTCTATTTTTTTTTTTTAGATTTTATTTATTTATTTGACAGAGAGAGAGACAGCGAGAGGGGGAACACAAGCAGGGAAAGCGGGAGAGGGAGAAGCAGGCTTCCTGCCAAGCAGGGAGCCTGATGTGGGCCTCGATCCCAGCACCCTGGGATCATGACCTAAGCCGAAGGCAGACGCTTAACCGATTAAGCCACCCAGGCGCCCCTCTTTTCTATTTTGTATTTTATTTTATTTATTTGACAGAGAGAGAGCGAGGGAGAGAGCACAAGAAGGGGGAGCGGCAGGCAGAGAGAGAGGGAGAAGCAGGCTCCCCACTGAGCAGGGATCCCGACCCAGGGTTTGATCCCAGAATCCCAGGATCATGACCTGAGCTGAAAGCAGATGCTTAACTGACTGAGCCACCCAGGTGCCCCATTTCTATTTTTTTCTTTAATACAGAGTTAATTAGACAAGGGAACCTAACTGTCATTTAACATCCTCAGAACATATTTTATATTAACATATTAGCATGAGGATTTAACACTATTTGTAAGTAACCCTAAAAGTCTCAACATAATAATGTGTAATTTTGCTAAATCACAAATTTGAAGCCCATCTCCTGACTGGCTGCTTAATAGGAATGAGTCACAGAAGAATTCTGCCAACTACCAGATATCCACATCTCAGGGCAGCTCTTCAGTACTCCACAGTAGTATTCACAAGGAATCAGGCCATATCTTTCACCAGTATGAGGTAAACTGTAATCCTTGTACACATGAAGAATATACTGTGAGCACCATGGCTATTTCCTTACATTGTAAAATGAAAATATTACGTAACATGGTATATAAATTAGGCCTCATGCATAATTAAATTCAGGATCCCTTTCATTAATATATGACAACAGCAGCTAACACTGTTTACTATGTGCTAGACATTGTTCTAAGGGGCTTGTTTATATTAACTTATTTAATCCTCACAACAACTCTATGAGGTATGTACTGGTATTACACACTTTATAGATGAGGAACCTCAAATATGAAGAGCTTAATTAAACTTGCTCATGGACACACAGTTTACAAAAGACAGAGCTAGCATGCTAACCCCAGGAGTCTGGTCCCAGTCTATGCCCTGAGTAACTACACTTAAACCCAGAGTAAAAAAATGCTCAAAGTCCACAATCTGGCTTCAGCACTAACAGTGTGACCTGTGCTGTGCCTCAGGTTAGTCATATATAAAATAAGAGAACTGGAAGAGATAATCTTTAATGTTCCATCTGGGTCTGAGTCATTAAAGACTTCTAAAGTCATAATAGACCTTTTCCAGCTTCCAACAACTATAGGTCCACCTTTCCAGGCTTGCTGATCCTTTTCCTTTGTTTCTTCAACCATTTCCCTGAAAGCACCTCATCATGCCACCATCAAACTTGAATTTTAACAGTGAGGATAACATTGTGAGAAGCTTTGCTTTTGCAAAAAAAGTTCTTTCCTCAGACCTCTTCCTTTTCTTTAACTATCATGTGGGTAAACTAGGAATGTGTTGGCTGTGTACAACAGAAATCCAGACTGGGAGGGAAGCAATATTGGAGATGGAGACACTCATTAGGAAGCTATTACATCAATCCAAATCAGAGATGAAGATGGTCTAGAATAGGGCAGTGACGAGGGTATAGATAAGCAGCAAGAGGCATTGAGAGATCAAATTCTGGTGCCTCAGGGGAAATGAGGGAGAGGGAGGATGGATGGTGAGAGTTAGTAGAAGCAGTTTTTGGGGAAAGATGATGAGTTCAGTTTGGGGTAGGTCTGATTTGATGTGTCTGCAAGATGGCCAAGTGGACATGCCCTGCAGGCAGCAGACATTCAAAAGAGATGTCTGAGCTGGAGATAAACAGAGGAATAAGAGGAAGGGGTTAATGGTACAGGAGAAAAATGGCTGACATTCTCTTACCTGCCGCCCCCCCCCCCTCCCCCGCATACTCAATGGCATACACTCAAAGTCTGGCAACCAGGTGTTTGCAACATAAAATAAGCACAAAAACAAGAAAAGAAAGAAAGAGAGAAAAGAAGAGAAAAGGAACACATACATGCAGGGTTTTCTTTAAGAAGCCAAATGGTTTCTTTGGGAAGAACCAAGATGGCAAGTAAGGACACTGGGTACCACAAAACAAACAAGCTCACACCACTGTAGCATTTACAGCTCCTAAAGTGAGTTATTAAGTAATCCACTTAGTAATCCTTTTAGTCTAAGAGTCCCTCCCAGGTATACAGAGTTTTTCTCCTGGCTCATTTAATCTGTGAACTAATAAACTAATAAACAAATACAGGGAAAATTGGGGAAAGCCTATAACATGAAACAGAGACCAAGAACAACAAACAGAAAACAAAAAAAATGGCACTAGAGGAAACAGAAATAATTCCGAAGGGGAAAGGACCTCTGATTACTTCCCTCAGAGTCAAAAGATCAAAGAAAAACAAAGCACCATGAAAAATATTAAAGCATCCATTAAAGAAGAGTCCATAAAAGAAGAACAGGGTATTATGAAAAAATATTAAAGAAAAAGGGGGTCCCCAGAAATTAAAAATATTTACCCAAATTAAAAACCCAATACTAAGTTTGGAAAAAGTCAAGGAAATCTCTCAGGAAGTAAAACAAAAAAAAATACAACAAGATGAGAGAAAAAAGTAAAAGAACTACTGAATTGTTCACTTTGAAATGGTTAATTTTATGTTATGTAAACCTTATCTCAATAAATTATTATTTTTTAAAGATTTTATTTATTTATTTAATTGACACAGAGAGAGAGAGAGACAGCGTGAGAGGGAACACAAGCAGGGGAGTGGGAGAGGGAGAAGCAGGCTTCTGGCTGAGCAGGGAGCCTGATGCGGGGCTTGATCCCAGGACTCTGGGGATCATGACCTGAGCTGAAGGCAGTCGCTTAACCAACTGAGACACCCAGGCGCCCCCAATAAATTATTTTTTTAAAAGAAGTAATAACTAGCTAATATAACTTAAAATCAAAGGTTAACTCTTTCAAGCATCAGGCATGAATATTTCCTGGGGCTGTAGATTATCATTTTGAAAAGCTGATAGTTTCAAAGAAAGAATAGGATAAAACTATAGGTCCAGGATGCAGAGCACTCAAAGGAAGGAACACAAAATGGAAAAATTTATCAATAGAACTTGTTTTAAAATCATGATTTTAAAAGTTAAAAATTTTAAATTTATTTCATACAACCCCAGCAATTCCAACTCTAGGTAAGCAATTTTGATAAAAACCTGAAACACAAATACAAAGAGATGCATATAAGGATGCTTCACAACACTGTTTATAGTAAGTATGGAAATTAGAAATGATCTAAATTGTCAATCTGTATGGGAATGAATATATAAAATGTGATATGCAGTATATTCACACAGTACTACATACCAGTTAAAAATAAACTATACTGATTGACTTAAGAAACACATATTGAGTTCTAGCTATATGTCAGATACTGATCTAGGTGCTGGTGATTCCACAATGAGCAAGACAAAGTCCTTGCCTCCAGGGAGCTTACAAATAGATCTACGTATACCAGCACAGAGAGAGGATAGAAAGAGTAAGCTGTGAAATATTAACTATATAAATTATTAAATTATTCACTAAGCAATCCTACATATTATTTATGTACACATATAGGTAAATGTATTCTTTAAGATCTTAGAGAATACATGCAAAAATCATAGTAGGGTTGCCTCTGAAAAAGGGAAGAAGGAGAGAGGACTGAAGATGTGGATCAAAGGGAACTTCTATCTGAAATCTCTGCTTTTTATTAGAAAAAAAGAATTTACCAATTGATAATAGCCGATTCTGGTTATATCCAACACTGGTACTTATTTTATAAACCTCTGTGCTTTATTTACTGCCAAAAAGTAAGAGACCTAAAGAACTAATCTAGAGGATCCTACATCCAGTTAGTAAAGGTTCTAAAAAGAGAAGAGTATAGAGGAAAGTAGCAAGGAAAAAATACAAGAGGATTTCCCAAAGCTAAAGATATAAATAATGACACTAAAAGAACTCAGTAAAAAAGAAAAGTTCCCAATACAATAAATGGAGGGAAAAATACCCAGATACTTAATTGTGAATTTTCAGGATACCAGGGATATAAAAAGAGGACTCTAAAAATATAGCAAATAAGAAGGAAGAAGGAAAAAGGAAGAATAAGAATGAGGCTAGCATCAGACTTTTTTGACTTAATACCCTCAAAATTATGGAAAAAAAAAGCTTTCCACTTATAATCCTACAACTATCCAAAATATCACTCAGGTGTGAGGGCAAAATAAATATAGTTTCAGACATGGAACGTCTAAGAAAATTTACTTTTATCCCTCCATTCACAGGAAATTAATCTACACAAGAATGTGAACTAACATGGAAATGGAATAAACCAAAAAAGAAAATGGAATGAAGAAATGAATCCAACACAAGAAAATGATAAATTGAAATCTCAGAAGAGAGATGCACAGCAGAAAAAAAAAAAATCACTTCAGATTAGAAAAAGAAGGGAGCTGCCCAGTGGGGAAAAAAACAAAGGGAAGAAAGCATTCCACACATGTGATAATTTTTTTTTTCTCAATCTTACATATTAACATTTTAGGTTGGGTGATTCGTTACTTTAGGGGACTGCTTTGTGCAGTGTAGGATGTTCAACAGCGTTCCTAGGCTCTACACACTAGATGCCAGTGGCTCTCCCCAAGTTGTGACAAAAATGTCTCCAGACATTACCAAATATCCTGGGAATGGGGAAGGGTGTTGGGAAAATGCCATTAATTGAGAACCACTACCTTAAAAGAACTGAAAAATAAATAAAAGCAAGCAGTGTTAAAAAAAAAAAAAAGGCAATTAGAAATTCCAGAAAATACTAGAAGCTGTATAAGAAAGAAAATAAAATCAGAGCTATTTACATGATTTTCTATACAGAAAATTTACAGTCATCATAATAGAAACACTGTAAATTTAAATGTGGCTACACTGTCAGCCAGTATAAGAGATATGGAGAACTTCATTATAGTTACATGACAAAATGTACGTATCATCTATCTTGACATTGAGAAAATAAAGTAAGAAGTGGGGCAAGTAATGGGCTTCTAAAAATAATAATATATTTATTAGGGAGGGCAGATAAGTAGTTGGACATGCTAAATACTCATCTATCCCATAAATCAACAGATAATAAAATTAAAACTTAAAAAGTCAAGATAGCTTGATAAAGGCATATTATTTTGAAAGAGGAAAATAACCATTAGAAACATTTAAGAGTTAAAGTAGGATGGGGAGGGGGAGAGAGATGGATGAGCAGGGACTACTGTTTTGTCTTGTTTTTTTCTAAGATTTTATTTATTCATATGAGAGAGAGAGAGAGAGGGCACAAGTGGGGGGAGGGGCAGAGGAAAAGGGACAAGCTGACTCCCTGCTAAGTGAGGAGCCTGACATGGGGCTCGATCCCAGGACCCTGAGATCATGACCTGAGCCAAAGTCAGACACTTAAACCAAATGAGCCACCTAGGCATCCCAGGAACTACTGGTTTTCATTTTAAGTTCTTCAGTATCTTCTTTGTTTTTTTTTTTAGCTATAACCATACAGTACTTTGATAGAAATTTTAAGCAATTTTTAAAAAATCAATTAGTATCTTTTATAAGAAATAATTCTTTACATAAATAAAAACAGAACTGTATCATCAGCCATTCATTTATTGAAATTTCACTGTAATCTAATTTTATAATTGCTATAATATAGCCACTGATTCAATTTATTCAATATTTATTTAATTTATTTAATAAAAACCTACTATAAATTTTGAATTAGTTGAGTAATAATAAGTTAAATAAAAGCCAGGCTTGACCATATGAGCAATGGAGAGATATTCTTGAACTGGGCAGTATCCTGATTATAAGTTCTGCCTTGGGGCGCCTGGGTGGCTCAACCGGTTAAAGCGTCTGACTTCGGCTCAGGTCATGATCCTAGGGTCCTGGGATCAAGCCCCCAAGTCAGGCTCCTTGCTGAGTAGGGAGCCAGCTTCTCGCTCTTGCTCTCCCTCTCCCTCTGCCTGCCGCTTCCCCTGCTTGTGCTCTCTCTCTCTCTGTCAAAAAAAAAAAAAGTTCTGCCTTAGGTAGATTAGTCTGAAGTGTACAAAAAATTTGTTTTAAAGATTTTATTTATTTATTTAAGAGAGACAGAGATAATGACAGAGATAGCAAGAGAGAGCATGTGAGAGCATGAGCGGCAAGGAGAGGGAGAAGCAGGCTCCCCGCTGAGCAAGGAGCCCGATGTGGGACTCAATCCCAGGACCCTGAGATCATGACCTGAGCCAAAGGCAGACGCTTAACGACTGAGCCACCCAGGCGCCCCTAAAAAGTGCAAATAAATTCTATCACACAAGTTTAAGTGCAAAGTAATAAGAAAGTGTGTATAGAATATGATGGTAATTGCCAGAACAGGCAGAAGGAAAGCTGAGGTGAAGATAAAGATGATGATGATGATAATGTTGATAACAATTATGATGGCAAATACTGTGCCTTTAAATGCCAGATATCATGCTAATTATTTGATATATAATATGTCATTTGTCATAATAACTCCCCATATTATTTTATCTCCATTTCATAAATAAGAAAATTCAGATTAACTAACCTACCTGAAGTTACACAGCTAGTAGACAGTGGAATGATATTTAAGAAAAATGGCAAACTTAGCAAAAAGTGGCCAGAGGAAGTACTAACCACTATTCTATTAACCTGCCTTAGGAACAATCTAAGTCTTGATTTATGATTCAGTAACTATACCCTACTTCATACCATAAAGGATTTGAAACAGAAGGAAATAAAACAGAGAGGTAAGTGAAAGCAGAAGGAAACCGGAAGGAAATTTTGGCATTTATGGCAGACACAAGAAAAAAAATTACAGAGTTCTTCAATGTTTTTCAAGAGACTCTAGTTATCTAAGGCCGCTTATAACTGGGTCAACATTTCCTAAGGAAAAGAAAAAGGCAGAAAAAAGGCTTACTGGGCCTGTACTTTGTTAAAATAAAATAGTTTATTTTATATTTAATAAAATGTAGTTTTTAATGGCAAATATGTACTCATTGAGAGATCCTCTTCTACTTTAATCCCATGCATTTAGCATTTTACCAGTTAGAAAAGCTTAGTACCCTCTGGCAACCTAAAAATGTTTCTCTCTCTTCCACTCTCCAGTCATTTATAAAAATATCAAACAAACAAAACTTGTGCTGGCACCTATTCCTGGAAGACTGCACTTTACATTTTTATCTTTCTCTGATTAAACAAGTAGCCATTCATTGCTGACTATTTGTTACATATCTGAAATGGTTAGCTTTTCATTTTTATAATTAAAATAAACTAAAATTATTTGTGTTGGAATCCCTTATCTCAAAAATTAATATCAAAGTCCAACCTTTATGCTGCATAAAATAACTCAAAGAAAAACATTATTCATGACTACTAATCTATGTTTTAATTAAATAAGCCACTACATACACAGTATTATCAACAGTTTTAGTTAATGTCAATGTAACACGTATTAAATTCATTTATATATATAATCCCATTTATGTTACAGGAAAGACAAATACAAATAATTAGCACCCCAGAGAAATAATCTGTCTTTCTAAACATTTTAAAATTCAAATTAACATCTGAAAAAATAAGATAGCCAGAGCAGACTAAAAATTACAAAGTGGAAATCTAAAGAATAAAAACATTGCACTAAAGACAAATGGAAGTGCAATAGCTTCAAATAACCAGGAATTACCCTCAACCTCATTATGGCCAGCTAGAACACAGCCATATTTTCCCATGGGTAAAATAAAGGTGTTGGACCACGTAGTCTCCAACTTAGCATCTCCATGTCACAATTATCAACATACATTCAAAAGAACCTTTCTTTGCTTAGTGATATTCTAGGACAATGAGTTACCTTTTGTTATTTCAAATTAAGAGTAGATACAGTCACCATACCACCTCAAGTATACAAAACTTGTAATATTGGGGCACATGGTTACGTACGAGAATCTTGGTTTCGGCTCAGGTCATGATTTCAGGGTCATGAGATCTAGCCCCGCATCTGGCTCCTCACTCAGCACAAGAGTTGGCTTCAGACTTTCTCTCCCTCTCCCTCTGCCCCTCCCTCCCACGTGCATGCTCTCTCTAAATAAATCTTTTTTAATTTATTTTAATTAAAGATTTTATTTATTTATTTGACAGAAAGAGAGAGAGCACAAGTAGGGGGAGCAGCAGATAGAGGGAAAGGGAGAAGCAGGCTCCCCGCTGAGCAGGGAGCCTGCAGGGCTTGATCCCAGGACACTGGGATCAGGACCTGAGCTGAAGGCAGACGCTTAACCAACTGAGCCACCCAGGTGCCCCTAAATAAATCTTTTGAAAAATTAAAAAAAAAAAAAAAAACTTGCAATATTGAAGGAAATTATAAGGACAATTTAAAAATCAAGAGAAGAACGACTCATTGGTTATTAATTCCATGTTTTTCTCACTATGAAGAGAGAAAGTTCTATAAAATTAGAAATATCAAGAAGAGAAACAGTTCCACAAAGCAGCTAGAAACCATTACCCTCAACCGTTCAAAACAAACTGGAAAAACTACAAATTTATTGGTTTTTAAACCCATTAGAGAACTGAGGCCACAAAGAAACTTCTATGAATTAAACTCTAGAAAATGACTAGTCCTTCACAGGAGAGAAGAGATCCACAGTGATTCCATCCCAGGTGAAGTAAGAAGAATTTAACATATTTTGAGTAAGAAGAAATCAGCCAGACTTTTAACAGACTTTACAGCCACATATAGTCTGGCCTCACAGATTAGAATCCCAAGGATTTCCAGCCACAAGCAAGTTTGCAACTACATGCCATCTCACACTGGTCTTCACCAAGTGCTCAGGTATTGTGGGCCAAAAGCTGGAGGGGGGGGGGGCGGAGCAGAGAGAGAGAGAGAGAGCGGGAGAGACAGAAGTCCATCAGATTTACTCTGGACTTTTGCTACAGAATAGTGATTCCAGGGCAGGGAATCTGAGAGGTACCCTCTGAACACATGTAGGCTTTCAACCAAATGACTATAGGCAGAGCAGGAGAGAAGAAAGAACTTCTCATCTCCCCCCACGTTCCCCACTTTTGAATCTCCAGGTACTCTTAAGTTTTCAACTCTAGGAGTAAGGCAGGGGATGAAAGTAACCATTCCAAGGCACTCCAGGCTTTAACAGAGGAAAGATGCAACAGGGCTGAAAGAGGCATTAAAAGCAGGATATGAATCATGAGTCTGACAAAGTAGATAGCAAAACAGAGAGAAATAGAACTCGCACAGTTTTAAAGCTGGCAGCTTAGCTATGAAGCAAGAGTAGATCCCTGGAATTTGCCAGTGTTTGGATTCCAGGTCCTATTAAAGAGAAAGTTGTGACCCTATCCTCACAGCATCTGAACCACTGGTGAACTGCTGCAAACTAAAACTGAAAAAAAAAAAAAAGGTCACAACCACCACCAAGCTGATTAAATCATCCCTCCTCACTCCTACTACTCCAGATCTAGAAGGGCATGAAAACATATAAAAAGATAAGGTCTACATAATTTCTAAAATTGACCAAACCAAAGATGCGATAGTTCAACAAACCCCACAGTAACTAAGTACAAGAAAACCACAGCAAGGTACATCACATTCAAACTGACAGTAAAAAAATAGTAAAAAACATTTTTAATAGCAGTGAGAGAATAAAGACACATTACACACTGAGGAAAAACATAAGAATTTCCACTAACTTTTCTTCAGAAACAATTCATTCCAGAAGAAAATAAAGCCACACCTTAGGGCACCTGGGTGGCTTAGTCGGTTAAGTGTCTGACTCTTGATTTCGGCTCAGGTCATGATTTCAGGGTTGTGAGATTGAGTCCTGCATCAGGCTCCAGCAGATTCTCTCTCTCTCTCTCCCCCTCTGCCAGCGAAAAAAAAATTTTTTTAAAAAGAAAGTAAAGCCACATCTTTAAAAAAAAGGAAGGAGTCAAACTATAAATCTATACCCAGAAAAAATATCTTTCAAAAGGAAAAGGAAATAGAGATTCCTAGATAAAAGCTGAGAGAATTCACCACTAGCAGACACACAATACAAGAAATGCTAACAGAAGTTATTAGTCATAAGCAAAATAATACAAGATGAAACCAAAGGAAAGAATTAAAAGCATCTGAAATGGTTAATACATAGGTGAATACAGAGTATCTTTTAAACTACCTTTGCGGGGCGCCTGGGTGGCTCAGTTGGTTAAGCATCTGCCTTCAGCTCAGGTCATGATCCCAGAGTCCTGGGATCGAGCCCTGCATCATCGGGTTCCCTGCTCAGTGGGGAGCCTGCTTCTCCCTTTGCCTGCTGCTCCCCGTGCTTGTGCTCTCTCTCTCTCTTTCACTGTCGCTCTATCTCAAATAAATAAAATCTCAAAAAAAAAAAAAAAAGGAAAACTACCTTTGCATATACATGCAAATTTCTTTAAGACTATAGATTGTTTAAAGTGAAATAATAATAATACTATGAAAAATCAGAAGGACAATGGGCAGGCAGGGATAAATAAAATTACACTACTGTAAAATTCTTACATTGTTCATTAGGTATTATTACTTGAAGATAGACTGTGATAATGTAAAGATTCATACTGTAATCTCTCTAGAAGAGCAAACATTTTTGAAATGATACTAAGAGATATAATGAAAGTCAATTCAGGAGACAAAGCAATATACTAAAAAATACATGCTGCACCAAAAAGAAGGTAGAAAAAGCACAATGAACAACTGGGATAAAGAGAAAACAAATAATAAAATGGGAGACTAAAATAAGCCACATTAATAATTATATTAAATAATGAATTAACCCCAGACTTTCAACTACTAAAAGCAGGAAGTGGGGCAAAAGAATTGAGAGAAGTCCCCTGAGATGCTCACATTGTTCAATGACCAGAGGCTTGAGGCTCCCTGGAGAACTAGGAGAAAGCACTGGAAGGCACTCCAGGCCTTCAACGAGGAAGAGGGAGGGAGCAGGGCCAGACTGCCCACTGCAATAGTTATATCAATTTGCATTCACAACAGCAACTTAGGAGAGTGTCTGTTTCATCACAACCTTGCCAACAGAATGTGACATATATTTTAAAACTTTTGCCACCCTATGGGTGTTCTAGTATATCCCAGTGTCACTTTAATTTGCATGTCTAAGTGCGAACAATTTTTCATGTTTGAGAACAATTTTTGTCTTTTTGTGTGTGAATTGCTCTTCCCACATTTTTCTTTTACTACATATATGGTTTCAAGTAGACTGCAATCAATTTGGAGTTTATTCTGTGTATGGTATAAAGACATGGATATAATTTTATCATTCTCCAAATGGCTACCAAGTTGTCCAAGTAACGTGCTTTCAAAGGTGAGTCTTCATTGTACTGCTCTGACATGCTGCCTATGCCAGTCATCTGTTTTTCAGCCCCAAATTCACTTGTGCTGCCTGAACTGTGAAAATGAATCTGAGCCCTTTACATTAGGTTTTCTTTGCCAGTGGGCACCATGTTAAGCTTTGTCAGTAGAGGGCACCGGGGCCTGCGAGGTAAAAGGGTTCTGCTTCATGATTCAAGTGTGCCCGTAGGACAGGCTCCTACAGTGCAGAGTGGCCAGCAGTACCACCAGCACCATCCCTCAGGTGGTCCCACAGGGGAGAGACTCCAGGAATATTTATCCCCTGTGAACAGCTAGCTTTCCCTTACATCTTAAAGGTCAATTTCCACAAGTTCCAAAGAAGTGATTTCTGCCAGCGCAGGACCACAGCAACTCCACTCCCATTCACTGTCCTCTTCAATGTGGTCTGAATCTCAACCTTAAGGACAGGGACGTTCTTCCTCCCAAGTGGGGTTACTAGCTGCTCTTTATATCTGCTATTCCTAGATACTCTGGAATTCTCTTTACTTCTTACTAGATAAGCCTTCATTACTCCAGTATCCTGTTACACTTCATAATTTTTATACTAAATTTTCTCTGTTCAAATTACTGTGTGGGTTTCTCTCCTTATTGGAACCTTTGCCACATACTTAATTTCCATTTGCATGTGAGTCTAATTCAGGACTTTCTGTTCAATTTACTAGTCTGCTTTTCTATTCATGCAACAGTACCACAGTGTCATAATTATAGAGGCTTTATAACTTCATGTTTGCTAGGACTATTCCCTCTACTCCTATATAGTTTTTTCTTTTTTAAGGGTTTTCCTGGATACTCTCACATTTTTAATGCAAATTTTAGTATCCACTTGCCTAATTCTATAAAGTAACTTGTTGATATTTTTACTGTGATTTTACTGAATTTATAAACTAACTTAGGGAGAACTGACATCCTTATTATGTTGAGTTGTTCCATCTAAGAACAAGGACGTCTTTCCAATTTTACTTCTTTACTTTCCTTACTTCGTCTTTATTGAGTGTTTTAAATTTTTCTTCATATAGCTTTTGCACATTTGTTAAATTTATTCCTACATATTTAATCTTCTTTGTTTCTATGGTAAACATGTGCTATCATTTTTTTCCTATTTATAATTGGTGTGTATGAAGGAATTGATTTTCATATGTTAATTTTATATCCTGCTACTTCTCTAAATTATTTTATTATTGGATTTAGTTTTTATCATTGATTCTCTGGGGTTTCCAGGTATATCATCTGCAGATTGAGATAGTTTTATAACTTCTTTACCCTGATTTATCTTGTATAATACACTGGCTAATATCTCTGGTACAATGTTGAATAGTTAAGAGTAGTGGGCATCCTTGCCTTGTTAATTATTTTGTGTGTTCCCCATTAAGTAAGATAGGGGCTTTAAGACTACGTTATATATTTTATCAAGTTAAAGAAGTATCCCTTCATTCCTATTTTCTTGAGTGTTTTATTTTATTTTATTTATTTGACAGAGAGACACAGGGAGAGATGGGGGAACACAAGCAGGGGGTGTGGGAGAGGGAGAAGCAGGCTTCCTGCTCAGCAGGGAACCCAATGTGGGGCTCGATCCCAGGACCCTGGAATCATGAGCTGAGCTGAAGGCAGACGCTTAACGACTGAGCCACCCAGGCGCCCCTTCTAGAGTGTTTTTATCATGAGTGGATGCTGAATTTTCTCAAAGGCTTTCAAAATCAGCATCAATGGAGATAATATGATTTTTTTCCTTAGATTTCTTAATATGGTCTATGATACTAATAGGTTTCTTAATAGTTAACCAAACATGTGTATTTCTTTCTTAATATGGTACTGAATTTTGTTTGCTATTGTTTAGAACTTTTATGTCAATATTAATGAGTTGCATTTGTCTATAGTTTTTCTTCTTTGTGCTGTTTATATGGTTTAAGTTTCAGTGTTACACTTCCTTCATAAAAGGAATTAGGAAGTTTTCCGTCTTTTTTCCTGGAATCATTTACAAAATATTTAGGATTATATGTTATGTGAAGGTCTGATAGAATTCCCCTGCAAAAGCACCTGAGCCTGAATGCTTTTGGGAGTCATTCCTTGATAATTTTCTCTGTTGTTTTTATGGTCTGCTCTAATAGGGCTAACTTTAGTAATTTGTATTTCCCTAGAAAATTACTTATTTCCTAAAGGTTTTCAAAAGTATTTGCAAAGTGGCCTCATCATATTTTTTATTTATTTGGTTTCAATTGTTACTTCCCCTTATTATTTCTTATTTTACATATTTGTCCTTTCTTTTTTCCCTTGAATAAGTTAGGTAATGATTTGCCTGTTTTGTTAACTTTTCAAAACACCAGTATTGTTCATCAAGTCATGAATGGATATAAACAAAATGTAGTTAGTCCCATAAATGGAACACTATTCAGCCATAAAATGAAGTACTGATACATGCTACAACATGAGCAAACTATAAGAACATTATGCTAAATGAAAGAAACCAAATATCTAATGTCACGTATTGTGTGATTCCGTTCATATGAAATATCCATAGGCAAATCCACCAAGACAGAAAGCAGATTAGAGGTTCCCCGGGGCTTGAAGAAAAAGGAGTGGGGGAACGGCTAATGGGTACAAAAAGCCTTCTTTTTGGGTAATAAAAATGTTGTAGAATTAGATTGTGGTGATGACTGTACAACTTTGTGAATATGCTAAAAGTTGCTGAACTGTACACTTTAAAAAGGTAAATTTTATGATATCAATAAAGCTGCCAGTTTTTAAAAAGTTACTGCATGGCCAGGGAGAAAAACATACCAGGAACCTGGTTTATTTATTAGAGTTACTGTTTTTCTATTCTCCCTCATCAATTTTTGCTTTTATCTTCATTATTTTTCTTCCTTGGGCTTTCTGTTGCCTTGCATTATTGTTCTTCCTCTAGTTTTTTATTTTTTAAACTAGAAATTTAATTCACTTATTTTTATTTTTTCACTTTTATTGATGACAATGGTTAGTGCAAGGAATTTTTCTGATCATTGCTTTAAATGTATCACACAGATTATGATATGCAGTATCTTCACTGTTGTTATGTTCAACTCCATGATTTTAATTCTATTTCCCTTTTACCAAGGAACTATTTGATCATTTTTTAAATTTCCAGATGGAAGAGAACATTTTACTTATGTTAGTAAATTCTAATTTTATTGCAATGTAATCAGAATGTTGCTTGTAATACTTCTACATCATGGATGTTACTAAAGCTTTCTTTATAACCTAATACATAATCAATTTTGTCAATGTGCCACAGGCCCTCAATAGAAATGTGTATTCTCTATTATCAAAGTGTAGCATTTAATATGCATCCATAAGATCAACCTCATTGATTATATTGTTTAGATCTATCTCCTTATTTGTCCTCTTGATCTACTTAATAATGAAAGCAGTGTAGTGAAGTCCATTATTTGTATGCTTCTATCTATGTGCCCCTACCTCTCCTGTGGGTTTTGTTTCAGAAAGGTAGTTGCTATGTTATTTGATGCATAAATATTCATAAATGTAGTATCTTAATTGTCAAGGATAAGTTTTAGCATTAACCTCTTTGTCACATTTAAAGCTTTTGGACTCGAATTCTACCATATCTGGTATCAAGATCACTATCCCTGTTCTCATATTGTTTCCATTTGTCTGGTCCTTTTGTCCAACTGATACTTTTGACCATCCTTTCACTTTTAGCCATTCTGAATAATTTTATTTTAAAGTACCTCTCTTTGTTAGAGAATTTTGTTATTCTTAGCATGTTTCTTTGTCCATAAGATGTGTATTCTTTGCTCATTTTGTTAAAATTTTTTTCACAAAGTTCTGTATTTTTGTTTTAGTAGTGCCTTTGTATTTTTACCTTTTTTAATTCCCTTGAGTCCAGTTTCCTCATTTATTTTTTTTTTTAAGATTTTTATTTATTTATTTGACACAGAGAGAGAGCACACTAGCAGGGAGAGGGAGAAGCAGGCTCTTCCCTGAGCAGGGAGCCCAATGCGGGACTCAATCCCAGGACCCTGGGATCAGGACCTGAGCCGAAGGCAAACACTTAACCAACTGAGCCACCCAGGCACCCCCAGTTTCCTCATTTAACTTTTTAACATCTGGCTTATCAGGTGCTTTTGGTATTCTGTAATACCTATTGCCTATTTTCCTCTTTCCTTCTCCCCTCTCCTGCTTTCTAGTTTCATCGTTTCTAATGTTGTCACAATATATAACATTTTCACATTAGTTTTCCATCTCCATCTTTCTTTCAGTCTTATACATATATTTACATATGTTTTTAAATGTTCACCATCAAACCTTTTAGTGAAGTTTCCCAAACTTGGGTGAAACTCATCTTCCAGATTCCTCAGAAAGCATGAGAAGTACAAAATTCCTTAAGTTATGACATATTAAATACTATTTTTATATGGCTTAAAATTTAAAAGACACCTTCAAGTGCACATAGAATATTTTCCAGAAAAGATCACATGTTAGGCCAAAAAGCAAGTCTCAATAAACTCAAAAAGACTGAAATAATATTGTTCATCTTTTCAGAACACACTGGTATGAAACTAGAAATCAACCACAAGAAAAAAATCTAGAAAGAACACAAATACATGAAGGCTAAATACATGCTACTAAACAATGAATGGGTCAACCAAGGAATCAAAGAGGAAATCAAAAAACACATGGAGACAAATGAAAATGAAAACACAATAGTCCTCAACTTTGGGATGCAGCAAAAGCTGTTCTAATTGGGAAGTTTACAGCAATACAGGCCTACTTCAAGAAGCCAAGAAAAATCTCAAATAAACAACCTAACCTTACACCTAAAGGACTAGAAAAAGAAGAACAAAGCCCAAAGCCAGTAAAAGGAAAGAAAAATAAAGATTAGAGTAGAAATAAATGAAATAGAGACTTAATAAACAATAAAACAGAAAAATGAAATCAGAAGCTGGTTCTGTGAAAAGATAAACAAAATTGATAAATCTTTAGCAGACTCATAGAGAGAGGGAGAGAGAAAAAGAGAGAGGATTCAAATACATAAAATCAGAAATGAAAAAGGAGAAACAACCAACAACAAAAAAACATAAAATATTATAAGAAAATAATATGAAAAATTATGTGCCAGCAAACTGGACAACCTAGAAGAAATGGATAAATTCTTAGAAATATATAACCTTCCAAAACTGAATCAGGAAGAAATAGAAAATTTGAACAGACCAATTACTAGCAATGAAATTGAATCAGTAATCAAAAAACTCCCAAAAAAAGACCAGATGGCTTCACAGGTGAATTCTCCCAAACATTTAAAGAAGAATTAATACCTATTCTCAAACTATTCCAAAAAACAGAAAAGGAAGGAAGGCTTTATCTATTTTACAATTTATTTATTCTATAAGCCCAACATTACCCTGATACCAAAACCAGATAAAGACACTAAAAGAAGAGAGAGAACTACAGGCCAATATATCTGACGAATATAAATGCAAAAATCCTCAACAAAATATTAGCAAACTGTATACAACAATACATTAAAAAGATTATTCACCACAATCAAGTGGAATTTATTCCTGGGATGCAAAGGTAGTTCAATATTTGCAAATCAATCTATGTGACACATCACATTACTAAAATGAAGGATAAAAATCATATGATCATCTCAACAGATGCAGAAAAGCATTTGATGGAATTCAATATCCATTCATGACAAAAACTTTCAAAAGTAGGGTTAGAGGAAACATCGCTAAACAATAAAGACCATTTATGAAAAAGCCACAGCTAACATACTCAATGGGGAAAAACAGAGCTTTTCCTTAGATCAGAACAAGATAAGGACTCCACTCTCACCACTTCTATTCAACAGAGTACTGGAAGCCCTGGCCACAGCAATCAGACAACAAAAAGAAATAAAAGGCATCCAAATTGGGAAGGAAGAAAACTTTCAGTATTTGCATATGACATGATACAATATATAGAAACCCTAAAGGCTCCACCAAAAAACTACTAGAACTGATACATAAGTTCAGTAAAGTTGCAGGATACAAAATTAATGGGGGTAGGGGGAATGTGAATCCTCCAATTATGTGGTTCTATTGTCTTGTAAGAGTCTAACTTTTCCCTTTTTCTTCTTTTCCTCTTACAACCAAATGGCCAAAGGAAGCTTTTTCCCTCCTTTTTGCCTTTTTTCTCTCCCAGAAGCAATATAGTTAAAGGATCATCCTTTTAATTCCTATTCTTTGAAATTAGTCTTAACCTTTTAAACAGAGTCTGTCCCTTTAAATCACATTCCTTTTCCTTTATATTGCATCTAATACTTTTTAAGTTGTATGCCTGTTCACTGTACAACATCTATCACTTTAAATCTCCCACCTGGGGCTCTTAATTGGAACCTGTCCCTTTAAGATATGCAACTTTAAAATAGTTTCCTGATATGCCAAGTTACCTTAGTATTTTCAGATCTAGGGTAGATTTCATCTTTCTGGTAGTCATTCCTATTCACTCCCAAGCCATTTCATTTTCATCTCTACTCTGCTTTTCCAATAGTTTTACAAGGTCTGCCTTGAATCACCAAAGCCCCACAGTAGGACAGGGTTGGAGTGGTGCTGGTTTTCGTTAATATTTCTTTTTATCCTCAGCTATTTGATAGTTTCAGCATTCTCTGTCTTTACATAATGTTGAGAGTGTGTTTTTTACACAGAATTTTCATATGTGTGCAGTTATTTATACAGTTTAAAAAGATTTGGGGAGCTTGTTCACGACACCATTTTCTAGCTATCAGAAGTCTGAGTGTGCTTTGTTCAATAAATAGATAAGCTGATTCTAAAATTCATATGGAAATGCAAAAGATCAAGGATAGTCAAACTACACCCAAGAAAAAATGAGGGCTTACACTAATTGATAACATTTCTTCTATTAAGTTTCATTAATCAAAACAGTATGATATGGGCATGGGAAAAATCAACTAGAACAAGGAAACAGAATAGTGTCTAAATATAGACACACAGAATATGGTCAATAGATCTTCAACCAAAATGCCAAGTCAATTCAATAGGGAAAGAAAAATCTTTTAACAAATATAACTGAAACAACTGAATATTTGCATTAAAAAAAATTAAATAAACCAGCCTCTTTCCCACTCTATACATAAAATTAATTAGGACATATATCTAAATATAACCCTAAAGCTTCTGGAAGAAACCATAAAAGAATATTTCCACAACTTGAGGTAGGCAACAATTTTTAGACAGAACATAAAATGCACTAATCACAAAAGAAAAAACTGACAAAACTGATTTTCACCAAAATTAAACATTTCTAATATCAAAAGATACTACTAAAAAAATAAACCAAAAAAAGATGGAAAAATACATTCACAGCATATGTAGTTGTCAAAAGACTTATATCTAGAACATACAAACAAGTCCTACAAATCAGTATTTAAAAGTCAAAGAATCCAATTTTTTTAAGTGGGCAAAAGACTCAAATAGATACTTCATAATAATATATACAAATGGCCAATAAGCACATGAAAAAGGGCTCAATATCTTAATAAATTTAATCATCAAGAAAATACACATTAAAACCAGAATGAGATACCATTTCATATCAGCATGAATGGCTAAAATTAAAAGGACTGAAAACATTGAATTTTGGTGAGAAAGTAGAGAATCCAAATGTCCCACACATTGTTAGAGTGTAAGATGTCACATGTGGAAATAAAGTGGCTATTTCTGATAAAGATAAACATAAATCTGCCCTGTGATCCACCAATTCCACTCCTCGATATTTATTCAAGAGAAATGAAAACATAGGCCCACAAAAATACTTGTCTAAGATGTTCACAGTCTTATTCCTAATAACCAGACACAAAAACAACCCTAAATGGCTATCAACAGGAAAATGACTAAACAAATTATGGCACAGTTAACATGTAATACCACTCAACAATAAAAAAAGAATGAACTACTGATACAGGCAAGAACATGAATGAATCTCAAAAACATGTCAAGCTTCTAAGAAGTCAGACAAAAATAATTCCATTTTTATGATGTCCAAGTACAAGAAAATTAATTCATGATGACAAATGTCAGAAAAAGATGACTTGGAGGAAATAGGCCAGGGGAAGGGACAAAGCATGAGAAAACTTTCTTGGGTGACAGAAATGTTTTGTATTTTGTTGGGAATGGTGGTTCCATTAAGTGCACACAACTATCAAAACCTACTGCACTAAACACTTAAGACCTACACATTTTAAGGTATGTTAATTACAATGCAATTAAAAAAGAAAAGTCCCATCACTTTCTTTATTCAGTAAACATTTGAGCTCCTAGTCCTAGGAATTAAAAGATAAAAAAAGAACATTGTCACTGACTTCAAATAAATTTAGTTCCAGTGAAGCTTAGCTGACTTTCAGAGACATATGAATAATTACAGCACAATAAGTTAGAGATAAAATATTACAGGAACTCAAAGAAAGGATACCTTCTTCCTGTTAGAGAAGACTTCCTATAAAAGATGATGGCTATGTTTTAAAATAAAAGGCAGGGCACCTGGGTGGCTCAGTCGGTTAAGAGACTGACTCTTAATTTCAGCTCAGGTTATGATCTCTGTCTGGGTCTTGGGATTGAGACACTCGGCGTAGGCATTAGTGTGGGGCTCACCACTCAGCAGGGAGTCTGCTTCTGTCCCTCTCGTCTTTCTCCACTCCTCCCCCACTTGCAAGCTCTCTCTCTCTAAAATAAATAAAATCTTAAAATAAGATAATATAAAAGGCAAGAATCAACTAACTTAAATGGAGGAAAGCATTACAGACAGAAAGAGCAAGATAAGAAATGACACAATAATCATACCCAATATACCGCATACATGAGAGATCAATAAGCAGGCTGATGTGGTTGGAGCGGCAACTACAGAAGGAAGGAGCAAGAAATGAAGCCAGAGACAAACAAAAGCACACACAAATCTTTGTAAGATTTGTAAGACAGACTTCATCCTGTAGGTGACAAGAAATCTAAAGGTTAAACAATCATTTTAGGTAACTTATTCTTTTTTTTTTTTGCATTTTTTTTATTTTATTATGTTATATTAATCACCATACATTACATCATTAGTTTTTGATGTAGTGTTCCATGATTCATTGTTTGCATATAACACCCAGTGCTCCAATCAATACGTGCCCTCCTTAATACCCAGTCCTGCCAATTTGGGAGAGGAAGAAGACCAATCAGGAGGCTTCTAATGTCCTCCCAAGAATTAAGGCCTGAAGTAGGAAAATATTCAGAAGGTAAAACTGACAGGACTGACTCTTAATTTAAATATGAGAATGGTAAGAGGCAAACTGACTCTCTGGTGACTGGTGAGATGAATGTACCATCGACTAATATCCTCCAATGCAGCAAAGAGGTCAGTAAGGAAAAGCCTGAAATGTACCTCACCAACAGGTTATTGATAACTTCAGCAAAAGCATTTCAGTAGTGTGGAAGAAGCACAAGTTCAGGCTGCAGCAAACAGCAATGGCAACAGTAGGCACAGGTGAAAAAGTAGAAAATAACACAAAGACTGGTAACAGAATTCTGTGTATGTGCTACGTATGTGATAGAATCATACATGTGCTCAACATTAAAGCAGGAACTTTCAAAAGAAGGAAAAATACCAGAAAAGGCATTTATAAAATATTTTCTTAAAAAGGAAACTCAGATCTTGGAGAAAAATGTCTTAATAAATATCTACGTATTAAATGAATGTTTTAAATACAGCTTCATTCACACACTGCCTTGGAAATAGCACGGAAATAAGAAGGGAATCAAGCAGTAGTTGATCCTATCAGTCATGAGAAAGGTGAGTGCAAATATTCCCATCTGGCAGTAATCACTGCTTTTTCATCAACATGTTCTTAAAATTTCATTAGTTAAAAAAAATAACATTCCTGCTCCTCTTCAGAAATCTAGATCTAAGAACTCCATTATAAGGTCTTCCTTTTCTTCCCTTAAAAATCTTTACACTTCAGGGCACCTGGATGGCTCAGTAGTTGAGCGTCTGCCTTCGGCTCAGGTCATGATCCCAGGGTCCTGGGATTGAGTCCCACATCGGGCTCCCTGCTCCGCGGGAAGCCTGCTTCTCCCTCTCCTACTCCCCCTGCTTGTGTTTCTGCTCTCACTATGTCTCTCTCTGTCAAATAAATAAATAAAATCTTAAAAAAAAAAAATCTTTGTACTTCAAAATACATTATTTTTTAAAGTATTTTTATTACTATAAATGCAAATATAAATAAAAATAAATTTTCAGAAGGTATTTTAATCTTGAGGCATCCAATAAACTTATGAACTCTTAAGCAAAAAAACATCAAAAAACCACCAGCACTAACACTAATGGAATAAACAGTATTAACTGATTTTATTTTTAAATTGTGGGGGAGGAAAGAAACAAGTCAAGGGCACTGAGAGCAAATCAGAATTCTCCATTTCTTCAATTTCCCTTAAGAAAAAATTCACTGATGAAGTTTATCTCTAAAGAACATTTTTCTTTAAGTTGTCCCTGCCTGAATATTGATTTCTCAACCCATCCTTGAAATAGAAGCCAGAGTGATCCTTGTAAACTCAGCAAATCTGATCTTTTCATGGCCCTGATTTAAAACTCTCAGTGGATCTCTGGACCAGGTTGGTACTTGGGGAATCCATTAAGTCATCCATACAAAGTTCAGCCATTTGAGAGAAGAGTGATTCAATTTGCATATATCTTACAATTTGATACGTAAAATTAATCATGATTTTTACGGAAAAACTAATACACTCTTCAAAACTATTATATTCTTTAAGTGTGTTGATGAGCTGTCAAGATTGTAGTGATCTATTTAATTTAGCTAAAATTCAGGGCCTTGTTTTCTCAGTAATGGCATTTGCCTATTATTGGTTACATTTGTTAAATGGCATGCTTGCTTGTTATCACTATATTAGTTATATCTCAGTATACCACAGTGGTTAGCTGAAAAGTAAAAGTTCTGATGAAACATTCTATAATGAGAATAATGTCAAAAATGGAAACTGTGAAATAGAATCCCAGTGAATATGAATCTCTATATGGTGGGACTGGCAACTCTACAAGTTTGAAGACCCATACCCAAAAAGGAAAAATATGAATGAGTATAAGACTGGATATTGAAAAACTGGGTTTTATTAGACCCTTTGTGCCTAGTCTCCTGGACACTGTTAAAAAACTTCATCTACAGTTTTTGTCAAATCAAGGCATGAAATCTTTTTCATGAATTCAATTTCTCATCTAAAACAGCTTATTATTGGGGTGCCTGGGTGGCTCAGTCAGTTAAGCGTCTGCCTTCAGCTCAGGTCATGATCCCAGGGTCCTGGGATCAAGCCCTGCATTGGGCTCCCTGTTCCGAGGGGAGCCTGTTTCTCCCTCTCCCTCTACCTGCCACTCCCCCTGCTTGTGCTCTCTCTCTCTCTCCTAAATAAAATCTTTAAAAATAAATCAATAAAAAAACCAACTTATTACAAATAAATTAGGTTAATTTAAGTATGATTGGCTACCAAATAGGTTTTGTTATTTAAAGACAAACTTCTATATTTTACTCAGGATTGATATGTTTTAACAGGTTTTTCAACCTCACATCCACTGTTTCCTCCCATTAAGCAGTACTGATTTGATAAAAACTATCTGTAGTCTAGGTTTTCTATAAAATCCAAAAGTTGTCCAGGTGTGATAGAAATTCTCAATTGAAAGCAATGAAGGATTTCTATCTGCCCTAGGACATAATGGAAAAGTTCTATTAAAATCAGTAGACCAGGGCGCCTGGGTGGCTCAGTTGGTTAAGCGACTGCCTTCGGCTCAGGTCATGATCCTGGAGTCCCGGGATCGAGTCCCGCATCGGGCTCCCTGCTCGGCAGGGAGTCTGCTTCTCCCTCTGACCCTCCTCCCTCTCATGCTCTCTGTCTCTCATTCTCTCTGTCTCAAATAAATAAAATCTTTAAAAAAATAAAAAATAAAAAAATAAAAAAAAATAAAATCAGTAGACCATTTCAAAAACACCTGACAATTCTGTATTTGATAGAAAGCCCCACTGCAAGGAGTGGCACATTCCTATCAAATAGTTAGGATTTACTAATCTGAGGCAGCACCATTCATACCGGTCATTACAAATAAGGATATGAACAAAGACTGTGGTTGTTCTGGAAATTATTTTTGACAAATACTGGAAAAGTAGCATGTACTACTTATTCCAACGTCTTCTAAGTAATAATGAACTAATAAATCTACTTCATTAATTACTTAAGACAGAGGCCAATAAACTTTTTCTATAAATGGGCAGAGAGTAAAAATTGTAGGTTTTTTGAAGGCCATAGGATCTCTGTCACAACTATTCAACTCTGTCCATGCCACAGATGCATGGTCTAGCTGTGTATGAATAAAACTTTATTAACAAAAGTAAGCATGAGGTCAAACTGGGCCATAGTTTGCCAACTCCTTACTTAGGATAAAGCTATATAATCCTTTTTCTTTAAAAGCTAGACTCAAGAGATGTATCTCTTAAAAAATGTATTTAATCTTTAAAATATTATATTGTTCTGTGAATTTACTATTACATAACTGGCTCCAAACATTTAATTTTTAAAGAGGACATCTCATTACTCCTTAAATGAAATCCTTATTTATAAAATTAAAAGGCAAATACTTAATAACAATGCAACATTTTTTTTTTTAAAGATTTTATTTATTTATTTATTTGACAGAGAGAGACACAGCGAGAGAGGGAACACAGGCAGGGCGAGTGGGAGAGGGAGAAGCAGGCTTCCGGCCGAGCAGGGAGCCCGATGCGGGGCTCGATCCCAGGACCCTGGGATCATGACCTGAGCCGAAGGCAGACGCCTAACGACTGAGCCACCCAGGCACCCACAATGCAACATTTCAGCAAGAATATTAAATTACCTGCCTTCAGCTTCTGAGACTTACTAAATTCACATCCAAAATAAGAGATTGAATATCGATAGTTTTCCCTCTCAAATGTCTTTTCATTCTTCCTGTACAAGTGAAATAATATTATATGAAATATCCTATCTATCTGTATCACTTATCTTTAATTTGAGGCACAAACACAAGATTACCAAATGGTAAGACATACTTTATAATGAGATTCAAAACCCATAAGATTTTGTCTTTATCAAGATAATCCTTTAAGAGACTATATAAGATATTTTAAAATAAAGGACTTTTTTCAAAAATAACACAATATCAGAAATGCATATATGTGCAAGTTACATGAATTTATTTATTGGCAGCAGTAAGTTATAAGAGTCCAGGCTTAACATGCAATAAAAAAAATGCAAATATTTACTGGGCGCTCAGCATACGACGAGCAGCGTTCCGAACACTTTGAGTGTATCAACTCATTAATCCTCTTAAGTATACTATGGGTTAGGTCCCACAATT
Organism: Mirounga leonina; assembly: GCF_011800145.1. Classification (NCBI taxonomy): domain Eukaryota; kingdom Metazoa; phylum Chordata; class Mammalia; order Carnivora; family Phocidae; genus Mirounga; species Mirounga leonina. The sequence continues at coordinate 44,644,541 of NW_023270316.1, forward strand.
GGCACCACTTAACAGAGGAGCAAACTGAGGCAGCAAGCAGTTAATTAATGTACTCAAGATTATAGTTAATCAGTGGCAGAACCAGGACTGACCCTGGCTCAAGAGAGTTGGACTTCAGAGTCCATGCTTTTAACCACAAACCACATTGCTTCTCAAGAGGCAGGTATATTTGTGTGGTCAACTATACTTCAGTTAAACCTTAAAATTAAAATAAATAAATAAATAAATAAGGAGGTATAAATTTAACTGAAAATAAAGGATACATTGTGGTGTTTTCATAACTATTTTCTTTTTCTCAGTAATCTCTTATGGTAACTCAATTTTCTGATATAATTCTAATCAATTAATTCTAATTAACTAGTAATTCTAATATAAATTAACTACTCAAAGTCATGTAATTTACTAATCTCAGTTCCAAACACAAATCAATTCCAGCTCACAAGCCTGTTCCTCTTCCACAATGCTGACTTCCTGCTGACTTCTTAGTTCCTGTACACTGGGTACGTAGGCAAAAAAGAAAAAAAAAACTGGTGCTGTGGGGCAACACGAGGCAAGCTATAACAGCAACAGGCAAGCTGAATATAACAAAAACATTCAGTCAAACAGCCTATTTTTCCACTTTGAAAGTACATGTCTTAGATACACAGAAATCTATAATCAGACATTTTTTAAATATACTTTTGCTTAAGGCAGTAGAGCATTACCAGTAATGATAAACAATTCAATTTACACATGAAAGTTACTGTGATAAGGTGAAACATTTTAAAAGACCACCAACAGTCCAATTCAATTTTATTTTCCATGAAAACATGTTTAGGCAGGAGTGATTCAAACCATGTCAAGCAATGTTAGCCAATATGACAACGGCACAGATAAGTCTCATAACACCGATTGTAAACTAATATTAGTTCGTATTAATTCATAACTAAAAGTATAAGAAAGTTACAAAATGCAGTGGAAAGGTATTACCTCATAACAAACATGACCATTCTTTAATGTGTCATACTAGATATCAACCACATGATTAAACCAAGAAGGCTTGCAATCCCCTTTTACAAGCAAATGTAATACATACATACTTACTACTTATTATTATAGAGTGACATTTAATTAGGGAAAGAGGGCTTTGCAAGCTAAGAAGTCCTTTACAAACAAGATTATCACTAAAAATAATTTAAAAAAATTTAAGTAGAATATTAACAAGTAAATTAAATCAAAAGCATAAAATCCAAAAAACAATGCCTCATTCATTCACACCAAATTCATGCAACTATACCATAATTTGAATAGTATCAGTAAGTGAAAAATTCAAAATGTGTTCAGGTAGAAGAGAACTACTTCAGGTGTGGTCCATGGATCCACACCAGTCTTCAAACTCTGTTACTGCTTCATGATGGAATAAGTACAGAAACTGAAGTGAGCATTTTGAATCTCTTAGAGCAATTTGACATTGCTCCAAGATTTTATACTTTACAAAAGTACTGATGTGTGAAAAACTGGAAATTTTAAAAACTGGCAACAGCTTGAGAATCACTGAGCTAGACCACATTTCCCAGAATCCCTTTCAGGTAGGTGAGACTAAGTTCTTGGAAACCAAGGAAGTGACGTGTCCCACCATTCCCATCAGGGAACTGACTCTGGCTCTCAGCTGCCCTTTCCCTTCCTGTGACCTAAAACTCTCATGTGGCAGTGACTCTACTATATACACGGAAACAATGACAATACCCTAAGTGGTGCTTCTTCAACTTTAATGTACAAAAAAGTCACTAGGAAAATCCTGTTAAAACACAGATGCTGATTTAGTAGCACTGTGGTAGAGAGATTCTACATTGCTAACAAGCTACCAGGTAATGCTAATGATGCTGATCTTAGGACCATACTTGGAGTAGCAGGTGTTAGGGGACAACAAAACAGTAAGATGGAAGGGACCTGGGTCCCTAAATGACAGCACAAAGCAGATTCCCCATCACTGTGTGTTGTTTTGTGATGAGGAAAAAAAAAAAAGCTATGATTTTTAGACCTTTGTAATATGGGGTCTTTGTACATCAGCCTAGATTTCAACCTATCTAATATAGAGCAGTTCTGTAAATACTAGAAGGGTATACCTCAGGCCAGTTTTGTGTTTTAATTAAAATAACATCAATATAAATGCTTATTCACATAAGTATAAACTGGTAAAAACTTCAAGGCCCTATTGCCCCTTCAAGATAATCAGACTCCAGAATGCACACTATGATTTGTCATGTATCATTTAAATATTATTACTCTGTACCCATTAACATCTACACCACTACACTGCACTATCTTTTTCATGATGTCAAATCAAAATTTAATGAGTACAATGGCAGGTGTCTCTGTGTAGCAAAGAACAGCTAGATGTGTTTACCAACAAAGTTAAGTTATTTTGGGTGGTTACTTTGCACCAGCAATGATGTAAACAGATACAAAAATGGGCAATGAAATTTCATGGTATTGATAGAGCAATCATATTTTTAATGTATGTATATAAAATACATTCATTTTACCAATGGTTAATTATCAAAGAAACACCTAATTAACATATGCTTATAAAGACTTCTAATAAATGTGTAATTAAAGAAAAAAAAGTAAAAACAAAGCAAATAACCACAACCAGAAAAAGCAGTCAAAAAATGTATCAGCAGCAATCAAAATAAAGAAAAAGTATATCCTGATCCTGTAAAACTTCAAAATGTCCAAAGAAGTGTCCGATAGAGCCTGGGTTTTAACCCTGTACCACCCTCCCCAAGAAGCACAACTAAGGAAAGAAGTAAATCAACACAATCCTGGAAAAAAATCTCACTGTTACGTAACATCACAATTTAGAGTGAAACAAACCAAGAGACTCAGCAGGCAGCCTGCACAAAAGATCATGGCAAACCCCCAGGAACAGAGGCCGCTGCATTCCCTCTCTCCTCCGGGAGAAAGGGTCAATAGTATCTGCCATTCTGAGTATGGTAAACTGAGGAAGGCCACTGAGAAGAAACCTATTTTACACGTTTTGTAACCTAACTAGCAACATACACATGGTCTTTTTTGGTGTTCATAATTGAAAGTCAACAAAAGAACAACCTGTGCTTGGCAGGGTCCTCATATTAAAACCCAGTGGACTGGAACCCTCTGCCAGCTTACTAAACTGGAAGGTGTCCAAGTGCCTACTGCTTTGCCTCATCAAAGGCCACAGAATGAATTACAACCTCATCATCCTAATGCCTTTCTAACCAGGGACCCCAAGATAACAAGCAATTCTGAAATACCAAAAGAAAAGTAAGTATTTGTAGCATCTCATAAAATATCAAATGAGTAAAAAAATAATTAGGACCTAGGACAAACTTATACTAAAAACAAACTTCTGAAAATAATTTCTATAAACATTGTTTTGAGAGAGAAGATCTCAAAGCCGTACAGAAACAGTTGGTTGTCCCTCATGCAAAGAAATGTTATCAACATATCTGTAAGTGTATGTTTGTGTTCAGGCAGAAGTAAGTATCAATAAGTAGAGAAAGCTTTAACAGGTTACTCCCTGCATTTCTGTAAAAATTACATTTTTTTCATAAAATTGATTTTAAAAATTTCACATTCATTTCACAAGTAACAATTTTCTACTCTATACAAAGCTTGAGTAAGTTTCATGTTCCTTGAGAATAGAAAAACAATATGATGAAACATCCTGAGACTAATTACGATGGTACTAACATTCATTCCACAAGCATTTCTGTGTCTACTGTGGACTTCACACCCTGCTAACTGCTAGGAATGCTATAGAAACATGAGAAAACTTGATCCTTGTCCTACAGGATCTTACAAAACATCAATCAAACTATTCAGACTAAATAGAAAAACTGGATCTAATAATATTAGAATATATTTATGGCAAAAGAAACAGTCACTTACTTCTTTGGATCTAATAATATTAGAATATATTTATGGCAAAAGGAAAAATTATTTCATTCACTTTATCACGATCATCTATCAACTTTCTAGACACTTAAACTTGCATACATCCCTCTTTCTCTTTCAAAACAAAACTTAAACTGAATTAATTCCAGAAGCCATTATAAAATGTTGGCTTAATTTATTTAGCAAGTGTTCCCATCAACATTTATGTTTAATGTTTCAGATTATATATTTTTAAAAATCTACCTTTATTAATTTTCAAACTTCTCAGGGTCTTGCTTAGGAATTTAGTAAAATAAAAATTTTTTTTTCTTAACGTCTTCACTTAATATCCATGACAGACTGTCTCCTGAAAAGCTGCAGCTGAATTTTATTTGCATTTTATTTTTAAAGATTTTATTTATTTATTTATTTGAGAGAAAGAGAGAGAGAGAAAGCATGAGCAGGGGGAGGGGCAGTGAGAGAAGCAGGCTCCTCCCCGAGCAGGGAGCCCAATGCAGGACGCTGGGATCATGACCTGAGCTGGGATCATGACCTGAGCTGGGATCATGACCTGAGCGGAAAACAGACACTTAACCAAGTGAGCCACCCAGACGCTCCCATTTGCATTTTATATTTAAAGGAGTTTTGAGGGCATGGAGGTGGAATTTTAAAAAAAAGGGACCTTCAGATACCTAAATTTATAAAAAATGTTTTAAAAACTGATCTGAATCTCTAATATCAGCAAGTCAGTAATCCAATACTGACCTAGGTAAATAATCTTGTCACAGAACTCTTAAAGATATGTCCATTTTCTCTTTTCAGAAAAGTTAATGATTTCATATTCCAATGCTTTTCCCTCTCTCTGGCAGCTCCTAAAAGGCTAATTCTCCTTTAAAATGCTGAAATTCCTCAGTGCTTGAACCTAGCCTCTTCTCACTTTAGGCTTGATTTTTTAGATCATAGATCAGTGCTATCTAATAAAAATATAGTGCAAGCCACATACATAATAGTAAAAAGAAATATGTGAAATTAATTTAAAAATATATTTTAACACAATATACTGATAGCATTATTTCAATATGTAAACAATATTAAAAATGAGAGATATTTATATCCTTTTTTGTACTAAGTCTTCCAAACCCAGTCTGTATTAGACATTTACAGCACATGTGAATTTGAGTTAGACGTATATCAAGTATTCAGTAGCCACATGTGGCTAATGTCTACCATACTGGACAGTGCAGCCTTAGATGATCTCATCTACGCACTGCTTCAGTCATCAGCTATACTTGAATGACTCCAAATTTATCTCTCTAATCCAGTCTTCTTCCTAGTGCAAGATTAGTATTTCCTAATGTCTAACTGGCATCTTCTTTTAGATGACTCAAAGGCACCTCACACTCCAATAATGTCCAACTTCAATTCATGATCCACCCTTCAAAAGTGTGTTCCTTTTCTAATACTCCCTATCTAAACATACTGTAAACAATTCAGGTATAAAAGCCAGAAACCTAGAAATCAACCCCTTGACACCTCCTTCTCTCTCTTTCCCATATACAATCCATCTAAAAGTTCTGTCCATTTTACTTCCTAAATATCAATCAAATCAATCTCTGCTCTCCATCTCAATCATCACCACCACTCTATCCATCCATCTACTCATGCCAAGCTCTGAGCCATTTTCTTCAATGCAAGCATTTCTCAAAATTTAACTACAATGTCAGCGCGACTTCAAGCCTCCCAACCCCTGATAAAACTTTCCAACTGATTTCTATTGCCTCCAGAATAAAAGGCTTGGGCCATCTCCCGCAGTGCCATCTCCCTATACTGTCCCTATCTTGTCCTCCATTCTTCCCAGTCCTTCAGACCTTTGTACTCGCCATGCTCCCTACTGCCTTATGAACTTTGCATATGCTTCTTTAACCTTACTTAACCTATTTAATTCCCACTCATCCTCCAGATCTCAGGGACACATTCTATGACCACCACAAAGACACCAAATTTCCCTTTTATAAGCTCTTCTAGAACTATGTCCCTTTTCATCTCTGGTATATTTTACAGATGCAATGTTTGAATATATAGTTAATGGCTTTCTCCCCATAAGACTACATCTGATTGTACTAAAGAAAGTGTCTGCTACAGCAAGATGTTTAATAATTATTTGTTGAATGAATGCATCAATGAATCTGCCTTGTTTTTTCCCTAGACAAAGACTAGACACCATATGAGATGGCATATACAACACACCCTGCTTACAGATCATTAGTTCTGGAAAGCCTTCCAGACTTCCCAAGTAAAATGCCACTGTATTGCATGTGTAAATTCTGACTGACTTGTATATCATCACAAAAACTAACAGTTCCTTGTGAATAAGAGGCATAACATTTACTGCATGTATTTCAGTACACACATTACTATATAGGGTTACATATTTCTCTGCATTATTGCAGAGACTTACTGTTGTAAAGGTACCATACCTTCAGCAGCACTATCCTAAGATAAGGGTAGCTATTTGTCTCCACTATAAAGGCTGTAAAGCTGTAATAAGTGTAAGAAGCATTCACACATGCACACAGACTCACACCCACAGATTAAGGGTGTGAAACCTGTCGGGGTGACAGTACTAAGGCACACGTAGGATTTATCCAGCCCTGGAGCATGATGTGGTTCTTTCCCCTTTCTATCACCAGGGTGCTTCTTTTCTGCTCTCAGTATCTTTGATTTGACACCCCTGTTAATATTTTACATTATCACCACACATTTTTTGGCCCCTCTTCTCTGCTTTTTTTTGTTTTCATTCTATGAAAACAAAAGTTTTTCAATTTTTACATAAATTGTTTTGCATTGCTGGGAGTGTAGTCTGCTTCTTCTAAAAATCATCTAGAGGTAAAGTCTTCTTCAGCTACTTCCAGATCCTACACCTTACAAAAAGTCAGAATTTCTAGAGAGATGGGACTTAACTGCAACATGGTAAGTCAAACGGCCAATATCCTTCTTTTGTCAAAAGGAGAAAACATAAGCTGAAAAAGTTGATGTAGTTATATTTTTATGGTTCTTGAAATGTTACTATGTAATTTTTACTTGATTTAGCAAATGCTGCTGTGTGAGAGGAGAAAATTATTTTCAACTTGCTGAGGTAGCAAGTTTCTTTTTATGCCCCCTTTATGCTTGAGGCAGTCAAGTCTACAGGCGGTTGAAACTAGATTTATAGGTTATTCACCAAAAAAAGTCACTGCAAACAGCACCTTGAAACCTTAAAACTTGCACAGTTTAACAGAATATCCAGGCATTTTTAGCAGTTTATAGTATGAGTAGAAGCTGCCAGGCAATATGTAACATATTTTAAGAGAGAAGGTCAACAAGGCTTATTACTGTTGAACTATAATTTCACAAACAATGTAAACCAAAGAGATAGTTAAAAGTGCTCATTAAAGAAATGGGAAATGTTTCAAAACAGGACGTCTCTGATAAGCTCCCCTGAAAACCAAACATAAAGCAACTGGTTTCTTCTAGTGTTCTTCAACATGATCTATTATTGTTTCAGCTAAAAAAAAAAAAAAAAAAAAAAAATTGTTTTAATGGTTCTGATCCTTTCCGAAACGGTGTATCAAGAGTATGTTTATATCAAAGTGGTAATGATAAAATATTTTACAATTCTAGACAATAAAATATCTTTCACTTAATATACAACTTGTAAAGAACTACCAATATTCTTTGCAAATGTACTTCTGCCTAAAAGTTATGTTGGAATATGATGGGAGCAAAACTTTTATACTCTTCTCATATGAGTGTTACCAAAAGTGTAGCACATAAAAGTAAAGTTATGTTGATGGTGCTGTAAAGGTTGCTTCCCATCTGAAAACAGATCATTAACCAGCAATCTCCGGGGGAAGAGGTGTGTCTCTCAGAAAACAGAAGCCATATAAGAAAGGTGCAGGGTGGGCAACAGAACCAGAAATCTGACTTTCTTGGTCTTGATCATTAATGTGTTTGGGAGGAAGCTTCTACATGATGGCATGTGAAAAGAAGCTCTCCATCTGTGGATAGGTCAAAAGTTAGAAATTAGAAATTCCAGCAAATTCTCTTGATGTACCACTTTGAAATAGCTATCTCCTGGCAACATGTGGAAGAGGGCAGGCACCTCAAGACAAAAGAGCATTCATACTCCATACTGCCATTGTGCTTCCTATTTTATTTATCTCACAGTTGTTCTTCTCTAGTGCTAAATTTTAACAAAGACTTTTATAAGCTGTAGTCTTTCTTAGATGTTCAAAGGTGAAAGAAAGGGAAGGGAGTTTGGTGGTATACACTTGGGCCAGAGGATGGTCAGTATGGTAGTAGCACCAGTAATCAAACAGAACACAAAAGAGAAGGTGAAGTGCAAGGGGAATCCGGTAAGAAGACTTGTGTGTTCATCCTCCTATTTCCCCTCTAACAGAAACACAAAGACAAAAACCCCAGAGCACAACCTGGTTAAGCCTTGCATGTTAGAAATCTAGAGTTTCTAAGAAACTGTGTTCCTTCAGAATAAAATGGAAACACTATTTCTCATGCTACCTTATGGTATCTTCAACTCAAAATTGCTAGGTAAGGCAAAGACATACATACAATACAGTGCCTTACCTTTCAGATACCTTAGACTTTGCAAAACACAGAATTAGCCATTTTCAGATAACTCTAATCAGCGCTTAGGTGGGCCACTGCAAGATAAAGCTTTCTTTGTTTCCAAACTCCTCAGCACAAGCACCTTATCTTTCCCAAAGAAGAAAGTAAATTTACACACCACAAAATGCTTTAATCCAATTTTCTATTTTAAAATGTGTTATTTTGATCAACAATTTAAATTAGAAGTGGTCACCATGGCTTGATGGAAATGAGTTTTGAATCTTTATTCCACACATTTGGGCAGTATTCTTGGATCTGCCACTTATAACTGAGCAAATCTTTGATTCCCTCTGTGTTTCAGCATCCTCATCTGCACATAAGGGTGTTAAGCTGTGCCATCACTAATTCTATGGAAAATACCTTTTCAAAAACACAATCTCAACTAATTATGTTCTAACATGTTTCTATTTTTTGAAGTTTCAAAAGGTTGAGATTTCTATAAAAATTCTGAAAATTCAAAAGGTTAGTAGAAATATGCAATTCCCCCTTAAGGGGAATCTCCAAAGAGAAAAAACAAAAAGGCATTAAGTAAATCTGTTATTGAGACAAACTGAGCCAAATCTCCTCTCATAGTGAAGTTTATTCCACACATATAACTAAACACTACAAGAGATCAATGTAGTATTTAGCGCATTATTTAAACATAACCACCACACTGTGGTGGTACTCTATGGTCCTAAATTCTTCCAGTGCTCTTCTCTGCCTAAACTTTTGAGATTCTGCATTTTAACATAGTAAGTCTCTACTTAAATATAAGATCTATATAGGCTACCTGAACACCTACGAGATCCTACCTCTCTTCTTTGGCACAAATCTAATCTGTTCAAGACCCATTAGGAATTACATGTAAACTCCCAGAAAAAGTCTTATTAGACCCACGGATTACTATTGCTTTTATGAGTCACTGCCATACAAAAGCAACAAAGTCTGGTGGAAGAAGAAACATGTCAAACAGATTATCTGCAACATAAAGTGACAAATGTTACAATATAACATTGCTAGGGACTTATAACAAAGTAACAAAAAAGGGAGGCACTAGCAAAGCTTGGGTAGAGACCCTGGCTATAGAACTCTGATTGGCAGGGGCATTCCAAGGTCAATTGTATCAGACTTTACTAAGGACCTACACTGTAATGGCTCCCCGGCACTACAAATACACTTAAAAATAAGTTGCAGTTCCCCACCCTTAAGGAGCTTGTAGTCCAAAAAAGAACAATATGTGTTTGGGACCAAAATAAATGAGACTAGCCTTTGGAGGTGGGGTCATGTTGGAAAGAAGTAAAAGACCAAGTTTGTAAATGAAATCGTGTAACTAGGTTGAAGAACTGAGGCTCAATCTAATGAAGAATGGAGAGAAACTCAAATAAAAGAGTGATCCAAGATTATCCAAAACATCCTTGTGAGGTAAAGAAACTGAAGGTAGAGATTCCAGAACAAAAATAAAAACTGAGTACGGTGAGTTTTTAACTCCGTAGCCTGTCACCCTAATGGTGTTCTACGCAAAAACTATGGGAACAACAACGCGTAATAGTTAAAAGCACCAGATTTGGAACCAGCTCCCCTGTGCTCACCTTTCAACTCCACCCCTTCCTAGCTAGGTCAGGAAAGTTACTTAACGGTTCTGTGCCTGTCTCCTCACCTGTGAAGGAAAGTGCCTGCACAGCCAGAAGCCCCTTCTTCAAAACATAGGTATTGTTACATCACTCCAATCGAAAACTTTATTCACAAAATCAAATCCGTATCTTTTAGGCACTTGTAGCCTCCATAACCTGGCCCAACCTTTCTGGTCTTAATCCTCATTGGACACCCTCCTACTTCCACGAACCACAGGATCTAGTGTCAGTTCTGCAAACCAATAAGCACTTTCCTACTTAGGTGTCGCCTCTCCAGTGGCTGTCTAGAAAGCCTTTTCCTCACCGGTCTTTCAAAACCTACTTCTCGAGGAAATGAACTCTCCTTCCCCTCCTATTCCACAGCACATTTACCTGCCCTCTGCACAGTTTGCCACTGTTTCCCGTTTTTGTGTTTGTTCCTGTAATGCCTCCCTCTCTCCCCTTTTCACCAAAATAGTGAACTTTCAGAGAGCTGGGGCAAATCTTTTTTATCCTCCTTCCCACCCCTCCTTTCAGACTGTGTCTATGCAGGCCTGCAAAAGCGTTACTGAGTTAAACTGGATGTTAACAACCATAATGGCCTCAGTTCCAGAAACTGCTTAATTTCACATATTTTTTTTTACTGCTTTCAGGTTCTAAAATCTTAACATGAAACGTCTTTAAAAATCAGAATACTGCCATCGCTTCAAGAAAAGTTCCACGGGCACCCACACGAGTTGGCAATGAGGTCATTCTTAGCTTCAGAAGTTGTGTGTGTGCCACGGAGGGCAGCTTCACACCGGTCGGTACACGCTGCTCTGAAACTAGGAGAAAGAGGCGGCCGGGCAGTCCACGGGCTTGGCTCTGGTCGGCCCTCAACTCCCTGCGGGCCCGCGGGCTCCGGCCGCGCTCGCCCCTCTCCGCCACACTCGTTCCTGCAGCCCTCGCCTCCCCTCGTCCCGCCGCAGCAACTCTCCCCGGAGCGGCGCGGACAGCGTGGCAGATCCTCCCGGGCGGATCCGCTCGGGCCTGGGCCGCCAGCCACCCTGCCTGCTCTGCTCGCGGCCCCCGGCCTCCCCCCGGCCCGCCGCCCGCCGCCCCGGGCCCAGGCCGCGCTGCCGCGGCCGCCCCGAGCGGAGCTGGGGGACTCGGCCGGCTCCGCGTGGCGCCGGGGGCGGAGCCGGCCCGGAGGGCCCGGGGAGAGGCCGGGGGCGGGCGGCGGCCTCCGCCTACCCCGACACGCACCCCACCGCCCCCAACCCCAACCCTCCTCGGGGCCCCGGCCCGCGCTCGCGGCCGGGCGGCCGGCGGGACCAGCCACTTACCAACCCGCCTGGGACAACGCCGCGCCGGGGACCTCAGACATGGTAGCTGCTTAGGCCGGGGGTGGGGGGGGGCTAGGGTGGGGTGGGGGGTAGGCCTCCTACTTGAGACCAAAAAAAAAAAAAGAAAGAAAGAAAGAAAGAAAAAACGAAAGAAAAGAAAAGAAAAAAAAAAAAAACTCCTCTGGTCGGCTCTGCAACTGGGCATGCTCAGTGCGGCCGGCGCTTCCGCGTGCGGGTTCCGCTCGCCGCGTTTTCCGAGCGGCCGCAGGGGCAGGCCTGGCGTGGGGCTTGGAGGTTACAGCCTGGCGGAGGCCGTGATGCCCCACAGACCCGCTGGGGTCTGGAAATCGCAGGCCAATTTGTGAGCAAGGACCACGAGACTTTGCTCTCCATCGAAGGCTGATTATTTTTTGTTTGGGGTCACTTTTCTGAGTTGCACACCTTGGAAACTAATGCAGACTTTTTTTTTTTTTTTTTTTTTTTCAGCATAAAGTAACGCCCGCGTTTCCAGCGCCGAGAGGCGGTCACTTCACCAGAGACCAGGATATGCTAGAGCTGAGACGGATGGGTCGGTTGAGAGGCAGTGCTTCCAGTTTGGGGACAGTGAAACTCAACGAAAGAGGTGTTGCCAGCCACTCTGCATAGGAAAAAAGTTTACTTTTTTTTTTTTTTTTAATAAAGACTCGCTCCATTCACTCTGCTTTTCGATCTGCCCCGACGCAGAGAAAAGAATAAAGTCGCATTTTTTTCGAGTCCTCACGGGCAATCAGTTTGTAGAGGTTGGAGCACAATGAAAATGATGAACCCAAGAAAACCTGAACTTAAGGGACATGGTTGTAAAATTGGGCAGTTGTGTCAGTGCTTGTTTTCTCTGTCCCTCTGCCACTAGACCCGTCCAAAGTCCCAGCGCGGTCCTGTGACGGTAGCACCGGCATAACCGGGCCTGGATGGCTCCACAGCCTCCGCGTCCGTGTCCTTCTCTAGCCCCCAGGATGGCTGAAGCGCAGGGGCTGGTCCCCCGAGTGAGCCTGCGCGGCGGCGTCGCCGAACGGCGCGTTGGACGCTCCAGCACGATTGGACGGCTGAGACCGACGACAGCCAATCGGGGAGGAGCAGGCGGAAGGGGCCACTGGTCGGGGAGACACTCCCTAAAAGTTTGCTCCGCCCTCCGTGGTTTTCCACCTCTGCGGCTACTCGGCATAAAGACGCTTCTGTGTAGCTCCGGCCCCAACTGTCAAGTCACGGGGAGAAACCGAGAACTTAAGCCCCATCACCCGCCGCTGCCTCATCTGAAACCATCATCACAAACACAGACTTGGAGCAGAGACTGCGGAACTGGGCAGAGCCGCTCCGGGAATTGGGGAGGAAATTGACAGTTACAGAAGGAAGGAAATAATTGCCATGGGTGGAGCTCAATACAAATTGGAACTCAGTACAAATTTTTCTCCTTTTAACTGGGAAACTCCGTTTGGGCTTTCCAAGGCATAGTTGTAAAATCGCGATGCTTCTAATGCTATCGAAATATGTTTCCAAGCACATTACTTATTTTAATGAAAAGTATTTCCAAGTACTTAGAATCAGAAATAATTCCATCCTATTCCCTGCAATTTGCAGTAGTATACTGTGTTTAGACCATACACATGCTGCAAGTATATTTCAATTTAATGGCACCAGTTATCCTACCCAGGAGTCAGGAAAAGATTTGCAATTCTGAAGGTAAATAGATGATTCAAATTGCTAATAATTTTTATTGGTGTTAAATAGGATCCACTCTTACCAATTATTTACATTTTGCAATTAATGTAAGTTGTTAACTATGAAAATGATATGCTGTCCTAATGTCAGAATTCTTCACTGGCTAAATGTGAATCCCTTACACGTTTGTTCTTGTGGTGCAGTGTAGTAAGAATTTACCATCGCGTAGCACTTACAATAACTTTAATAAAATGCTCCATGAAACGCTATATCCCCTTACTTTAAGAAGTGTTTTTAAAGAATAGGTTGAGGATTCCCACTGGAAAAATTTGGGACAATATTACCATCAAAAACAATGACAATAACTTATTGAATTAAAAAAATAGGTAAAATGCATTTCAGAGTGGCACTAAAAACAAGCGGTACCTTGGCTGGCTCAGTTGGTAAAGCATGTGACTCTTGATCTTGGGGCTGTAAATCCAAGCCCCCCATTGAGTGTAGAGATTACTTAAAAATAAAATCTTAAAAAGAAATAAATAAAAGGAGAAAGGATGACAGCTTTTCTTTCAGAGGCATACCAGAGAATAAATGTAGAAAAACTGATAGAATAGAATCACCATTTTCCGAATCATTCACAACTGATGCAGGCACAGTTCATCAAAGAATGCTAAAAGCCACTGGTGAAAGTTAGTAGGTGTACAGGATCTTCACACAATCTCAAGGTATCAAGCCATAACTTAATTATTACAAAGAAAAAATGTACCTTTACCTTAAAAAAGAAAATCACTGCCTTAAACAAATGACTAAAGCTAGAATCACTAATGGGACAATCTGATATGTGCTTACTGATGTAGTGCAATTAGAAATACACAACATCATTGCCAAAATTGTTTAACCTGAATTTAATCAAGCTTCTAGACAATAGTTCCCAACCAGGAGCTGGATCCCCATCCCACACCCTACCCCTTACCCAAGTGGACACATTTGACAATGCCTGGAGACATTTTCAGTTGTCATAACCTGGGGGGGGGGGGGGGGGGGGGGTGATGTTACTGCATCTAACGGGTACTGCTAAACATTATACAATGGACAGGACAGATTCCTCACAACAAATAATTATCTGGCCCAAAATGTCAATAGTGCCAAGGTTCAGCAGCCCTGGTCTAGATATAAGCAAAAACGTAAGGATATATAGAGGTTACTGGAACAATCAAACAGGAAGAAACAGGCAGATAAATCCAGAATGTGGCATATTCTATAAGAAACCTGGCCTGGACTGTTCATTGAGCCAATATAATTAAAAAAAAAAAAATCTCCAAATTAAAGGGACTCCAGAGATGTAACAACAAAGTGGAATTTTGGATCTTAAAAAAACAGAAAGATATTTTGTGGTATTATACTTAATCTTGGAAATTTTATGCCAAAGCTTTTATGGCTTTTATGGCTGAGGATTTGTGGTGTCTACAACTTATTTCCAAGTGATTCAGAAAAAATATATATGTAGATATATTATATATATATGTAAAACAAATATACACACATGTATGTGTATGTGTATTAGGGAGAGAAGGTAAATGTGGCAAAATGTTTAAAATGGGTGAATCTAATTGGAGGTGCTCGTCATATTGTAACTTCTCTAACTTTGAAATTTTTCAAAGCAAAAAGTTAAAAGTATAGATTATACTAATCTCTTTCACATCCAAAATTTTTAATTGGAATTAAGGTCTGTATAGATAAGTTAGTGCAATGGAAAATGGTAGCAGCTGACTAAACCAAGTAATAATAATAATAATTTTAATTTTTTATAAGATAAATCATCACTTTACAGAAAATGTCTACAATTAGCTTAAAGTTGGGGGAAATCCTAAGGATGATAGAAGAGCTTTCCAAGGCAGGGTGTCTGAGTGACTCATTTGGTTAAGTGTCTGTCTTTGGCCCAGGTCAGGAGCCCAGGGTTCTGGGATTGAGCCCAGCATCAGGCTCCCTCCTCCTCTCCCCTTCCCCCCACCCCTCCCCCTCCCTGTGCTTTCTCTCTCTCTCACTCTCTCTCAAATAGATTTTTAAAAAAGAAAGAGAGCTTTGCTAGGCACAAGAGAATAAAAAGGAAAAGGTAAATTTATTTGGAGTCAATGGTGTAAGTTAACAGAAGAGAGAGACAGCATCCATTCACTTCTGTTTTGTCCTTATCATTTCAGTGAAGGAAGTGGTTCAGAGTGATAAAGGATAGAATATGGAAAAATAGGAATAAGAACCACAATAAAGGGGCGCCTGGGTGGCTCGTATGGTTAAGCGTCTGCCTTCGGCTCAGGTCATGATCCCAGGGTCCTGGGATCAAGCCCCGCATCGGGCTCCTGACTCAGCGGGGAGTCTGCTTCTTCCTCTCCCTCTGCCTCTCCCACTGCTCATGCTCTCTCTCTCTCTCTCTCTGTATCTCTGTGTCTCAAATGAATAAATAAAATCTTAAAAAAAAAAAAGAACCACAATAAAAGGTGAGGTTATAAGAATACCTAGTCTCTCTAAAGCACATTAAATCTTTTGATCTTAAGTCATTAACATCCCGGAGAATACTAAAATAACCTGTGAATGACTTAGAGGAGCCAATGCCAGGGACCCCTGAAGAACTGTTGAGCTCATCAGGAAACGTGGTAGAAGCTTGGAAACAAGCAAAAATATTTCCAGTTCTAAGAACAGGAAAAGAGTCTTTAAAATAAATGGTCCTGGAACAAGTGGATATCCACATGCAAAAAAGTAAAGTTCCTTACATCATACACAAAAATTAACTCAAATTAAATCATATATTTAAATGTAAGAGCTAAAAATATAAAACTCTAGAAAAAGAAAAAGAATCAAATCTCCATGACCTTGGGTTAGGCAATAGATATGACATCCAAAGTACGAGCTAAAAAAGAAAAATTAGATAAAGTGGACTTCATCAAAATTTAAAACTTTTGTGCTTCAAAGGACACCACCAAGACAATGAAAAGATAATCTACAGAAAGGGAGAAAATAAGGGTTTGAAGCAAGAATATGTATAGAACTCTACTGACTCAATAGTGAAAAGACAACTCAAAAATGAGCAAAGCATTTAAACAGACATTTCTCTAAAGAAGGGATACAAATGGGCAATAAATGGTTAAAAGATGCCCAACATCATTAGTCAGTAGAGAAATGCAAATCAAAATCACAGTGAGATGCTTCACACACACTAGAATGACTGTAGTTAAAAAGATGGATGATAACAAGTGTTAATGAGGATGTGAAGAATTTGAAATCTTCATACATTGTTGGTGGGAATGTAAAATTGTGCAACCACTTTGGAAAACAGTTTGGCAGTTTCTCAAAAAGTTAAATATACAGTTTCCATATGATTCAGCAATTCTATTCCTAGGTATAGATATCCAGGAGAAATGGAAACTAATGTCCACACAAAAACTTGTATTTGATGTTCATAGCAGCATCATTCATTATAGCCAATAAGTGGAAACAATCCAAATGTCCATCAATTGATAAATAGATAAACAAAAGGAGTGGGGTTTCACAAACTAAAGACAAGGGAATTTGCTGTTAACCCATTAATCATGATTCTAGAACATACAATTTAGGAGATTAATTTTTAGGAGGAAGAATAACTGAAATAGCTGACCTCTAAAGATTAACTTCTAGAATTCTACAATTCTAGATCATGCCAGATGAACCTCATTTTATTTTATTTTAAGTTTCTTAACTAGTGAATACAAGCAGTAGGGTGTGACCGTCAGGACAGACCAGGTCATTCCATGACAATAAACAACCACAAAACACTAGTGGCTTTTAATAAAATGTTTATTTCTCTTAAAAAAAAAGAAGAAAAGAAAAAATGATCATTTTTCTTTCATGTTTTATGTCCAATGTAGGTGTTTGGAGGGTGGGGAGGAAGGTCTCTGATCATAATGGTCATCCTCATTCCAGAATCTGGACAGAGCATTAATCATCAATAACATTGCTGATTGAAGCAGTAAAGGGTAAAAGGGCTCTGGAGAATCTCACACAGGAAATTAATGCTCTGCCAGGACTGGACATATGACAACACAGGAAGTCGATCACCAGTTGCCAGAAGGTGGAGAGCCATGAATATTCAATGAGCAAGATTAATGGCTGTGGTACCAGTATTATTTGTAATAACAATGAGGTACCAGTATTATTTGTGATAACAAAACCCTGAAGGTAACCAGAATGTCCATCAATGAGGGAATATTTAAATAAGTTCTAATGGGTGCTATGTAGACATTACCAAAAAAATGAAGTAGATCACTATGTACTGACTAAGATATATTAGTCAGATGTGGAGTAAGAATAGAAGCAAGTTTTAACATGATGAATTACTACAAGTCATTAAGAAAAAGGTAAAAATCCCATGAGAAAAATGGGCAAAGTATCTGAATAGGCAATATACAAAACTGAAATCTAAGTAATCAATATATATGTGAAAATGTTTAACCATATCAATAACCACAAAAATGAATTTTTAAAAATTTTATTGAAATGTAGTTGACATACAATATTATATTAGTTTCAGTTATACAACACAGTGATTAAAACAACGGGCTATCAATAAAATTCCACTTTTGGAGCACCTGGGTGGCTCAGTTGGTTAAGCGGCTGACTCTTGATTTCAGCTCTGGTCACGATCTCAGGGTTGTGGGATTGAACCCCACATCAGGCTGAGCACAGAGCCTGCTTGAGGATTCTCTCTCTCCTCTCCCTCTCTACCCCCCAAAATAAATAAATAAATCTTTAAAAAATTATAAGAAATAAAATAAAATTCCACTTTCATCTAACCCAGTGGCAAAAACTAGTAAAGAATATCAAATGTTGGCAAGGATATGGGGAAATTGATTCTTTAATACACTGCTTATAGGAGTGAAGTTCATACAACCACTTTGGAGAGTATTTTGGCAATATCTAGCAAAACTGAAAATGTGTATACCTGAAATGTGTTGAACATTTCCATTTTTAGGTACTTATTCCAGAGAAAGATCTTCATTGACATGTTGCTTTAAAATAAAAGAATGAGAACAACTCCAATGTTCAATTGAGAGTAAATGGGTAAAAAAAAAAAAGGTGGTATATTAATAAAATGAAATGCCCTATGCCAGTTTAAGGGAATACACTAGAGTTCTCCCTGTGTAAATTTGGATAGATCTCAACAACGTAATGCCAGGTTAAAAAAAAAAAAAGAAGCAGGCGCCCCGGTAAAGTTTATTTCTTTAATAAAAGAATAGAAGCAATTACAACAATGTATTGCTCTTCCTTGAGTAGTAAGAATATGTTTTTATATTATTTATACTTTTTGTTACATTTTAAATATCTCAAAAACACAAGTTGTAACACTGTTCTATTACAGCATACTTTATAATATTAATATACTTTTATTTTCTGCAGTATATTGTTCTATCATCAATATAATCAAAATATAAGTAATATGAAAAAAACATGGAAGATAAAAGGGAAAGTAGGGCAAAAAAAAAACTGTAATAGTGAACTTCAGAAATTTGAAAGACACATGTACAAGAAAATTTAGACTTGTCAGTCCCAGAGGGTAATTGTAAGGACTAAAGAGAAGATTTCATCATAATATACTAATCTTAATCTAGAGGCAGTCCAACAAGGAAATAGGCAATCTCAGAACAGAGTGAGTTCCCCAGTGATGGAGGTGCTTAAGCCTCCACTAGATGCACATTATAGAAGGGAAGCCAAGCGGTTAGACCGGTTCAGTGGTTTGTCAAAGGATTTTCTAAGGAGCCCTAGTGTCTCTACTTGGTGCCTCAAAAACCACAGTAGGGGGCAAGGAGAAGGGTCAGGAATGTGGAGTCTAGACCTCCAAGCCCACTCAAAGCTGAGTAGCGCTTCTTTAACTTGCTTTACATACTGCATTTTGATGAAAGATTTAATTTGAATGAAGGATTCAACAAATAAAAAGTTATAAGAACCATGAGGCTTGATGAATAAACCAGTTATTCATTCAACAGGGATTTATTAAACCCACACTATGAGCCAAACATTGTGCCAGGCACTGCAGGTAATATCAGCAGTCATGAGCCCTGCCTTTGGAGTTTAGTCTATCTGAGGATAAAAACATTAAATTGTATACACAAAGTTAATTAATTACAATTGTAGTAGTGCTATGAAGATCGAATTAAACCTACAATCCTATGTATGATACTATGAATCCATATTTTTATTATTAAAATGACTATTAACTAAACTTGATTTCATGCTTTGTGTATGTGTCCTTGAATTAGATTATTTGTTCAAATATCATTTTAACAATATGTATTTACTTAGGGGCTAGGCACAGTTAGACAGCAGTGAGTAAGACTGATGGAGTCCTTGTTGGCATAGAGATTTCATTCTAATCGTTTAGGGGGAAGGACTTAAGATGGTGGAGGAGTAGGGGACCCTAACCTTGCCTCATCCCTTGAACACAGCTAGATAATTATCAAATCATTCTGAACACCCAAGAAATCATTCTAATTGTTTAGGGAAGATACCATGTGTTTTATTTAATAAATTAAATATTAGAAATGATCACTGTGGTTTTTGTCAATTACTACAAAATATAATAAAATATGAGCATAATTGGACATAAATACTGCAAAATGAGTTATAAGTGATGAAAAAGATTTAGAGGACATATACATAAATATTACTAACATAGATATTTCGGTGATGATAGAAGTATGATTTTATGTCCTTTAAAGGCATGCATATTTTCCAAAATTAGCATGTACTACTCATATAAAAACATATACAGGTCCAGTAAGAATATGGCAGAGTGAATTTATGTGGCATCTTTTATTCTCCGAAATCTTAGTGTTTCACATCTATGTGCAGTATGGTTGGTAGTTGTATCCATTTGAAGATTCTTCTACCACCCTTGTCAAGGATTTTATCATCTAATATACTGTACCATTTCTCATGATATGTATTTATATTTCTATATGTTCTGTTTATATTATTTCTCTTTGTTATTTGTTATGGATGACATGAATTCTATTTATATATTTGAAATACTATTTCTTACTTAATACTTTTCTTGCCCAAGGTATCTTACATAACCTTTTCACTTAATCATTTTTTATAAGTAACTGAGTACTTCAAAAGTGTTTTAGATTTCACTGAACATTTCCAAATCTACATTAAGTAGTTCTGATAGTCCACTGAAAGCTCAGTAGATACAGGAGATGTTGTTTTTGGCCTCTTCAGTTTCAATAACACCTAACTCAAGTAAAAAAAATTTTTTTTTCAAATAGAATGTATAAAGATACAGGGGGTCCTACAGAACCCAGGAGCCCAAAAGTAGTGGCACTCAGGAAGAACAGGAAGAAAGAGCTGACAGCCACCAGACTTCTAGGCAAAATCCCATTTCTACACCTCTGCACGTCTTCCTTCTTTCTCTTTACTTTCTAATTTGTATGACAATGTATGTGCTTAGCTCCTGAGTTTGCATATTATAGTTCCATCCCCCAGAGAGATCCTCTCTGAGTCTTGACCCCAAACAGAAATTTCTGGGAAGGCATCTGGCCTGGCAGAGCATGGGAAAAGAGCTCAGCATGGGGTTCAGTCAGTATGGTCAGAGGATGGGATCACAATTTACACAGAGCCTGCCACAGGACCACCACATGAGAGAAGCAGGCAGTTGAGGTATTTACCTGAGCAGACACCCCAAAATCTATCTACCTCAGTTGTATTCCTCCTCAAAGTTTATAAGTCAAAATTTTAAGAACATAAAATTTAAAACAATATTAGTTGCACCCACTTATAAAATCAGTCAGCACTATTTAATATCTTCTGGATATATTCCAATATTCCCATAATCATTTTTACTTAAATAAAAATCACGGACAGTCACTTTGCACCAACTTTGCAACATATACAAGTTTCCTAAGTATGTGCAAGAGGAATTGGCCCATTTTGCTTTCTTCATGTCACGAAGTTAGGCTGCATATATTTTCGTTATTTCATTCAATACACTTCAAGCACTACATTCTGTCATATTCCTTAAAGTTGTTAAACTTACATTTTAAGCTGTTTGGGACAGAGACCATATGTATTTGGTGTCCATACGTGAGCTAAAACAGCACACAGGGTGACAGGTTTTCAAAGAGAAGTGGAAATTGCCCCCCAAAATCTTTGTAGACTTTTGCTGTAATATTCATACTTAATGAAATTTGCCAAGATTCCTTCCCATATTTTCTCACCTTTCATAAAATTACCCTATTAATATTTTACAAATCATTTATTCTCTTCAAAGCTTGCCACTAACACCTGACCTAACATGCAGCTTCCTCTTCCGATCTTCCCCAGAGTTCAATCACTGTCATTTGTCCCTGCTCTTTGGTACTTAAGCCACTTTTCAGCATGCTGATAAGACTTATCTAAACTAATTTGAATCAATTTTAGAACTAATATTTCACAAAAAAGTGCATGAAAGAACACATAAATATGCTTTATTCTTCCCCTTGTTTTCCATTGATGTTAACTGCTCGCTTTAGAGTGGTCAGCGAGGTAATAAAATTCAACGTAAAATGGATGTTAGCTACATTTCTTTATGGATATTTCTTCCACTCTCCATTTCTCCTGAAGTATTGGGAAGTTTTGACCAAATATATACACATATGTACTTACCAAAAAATATATTTATATATCCAAATAGATGTTTATATTTATTTATTTAGCGATCTCTTACTGACAAGTAATTTTCAGTTAAATTTATAAATGGTAGAGCTAAGATTCTAGAGTATTCTGACTCCAAAGCACACACCCTTAGTGCTAGCACTCCTAAGAAACTGGAAAACAGTGGGAGGCTTGACAAGAAAAGGATGAAACAAACGTGCTGATTTTAGGTGTGTTAAATCTAAAATGACGAAACCTGCCAAATACCATATTGAAATTGGGGCTATAAACAGATGAAGGGCAGATTTGAAGATGCTGATTTTGGGAGTCATCTTCTTACAAGAGATCGTTCAAGCCTTCTAGATAATCAGGTTGTGAGGGATGACGTAAACACTGAGGAGCGGCTCAAAGATGAAGCCTAAGGTGTGGCCACTGTAAAGAGCAGGAGGAAGAGGAAGGAGAAAGAAATAACAGAAGCTGTAGTCAGATGGCCAGAAGAATTGTGATGAAGGAAGGTAAATCATGTGGATGGATGATTAAACCCAATAAACTGAATTCAGTTAAAATCTATTTGCTTGACAAACTGCAGATAACACCTTAAGAAAACAATAGCAAAATACATATAGTCTCATCCTGTACATTGATATTCACATTTCATCATCATCATTATCATCACAATAAAATTTATTGGAAGTGCTAAGAATTTTTTACATGCAAATGAGGAAATGGGATTATAGTGGTAAAATGGCCTTTCCAAAGTCGCTGTGCCATTAAATGACAAAGCTCGGATTTAGATCCATGTCGATCCAACACTCGGACCACCTTCTTAACCAACACACCCAACTATGTTCCCAAAATATGGAACAAGTGGAGATAGAGATCATTTCTAAATTTCTATCATGAAATTTCTATTATTTCCATCATAAACATTTCTATCATGTTTGTGGACATGATTTAAATAACACTGACCCAATAAATACTTATTGAATCAATAACATGGTGAGAAAGTTGCTCCTTTTTCCAATTCTCTTTCGGTTTGTCCAATGGCTACAACAAGTGGTGTCAGTTTGGAGCAAGTATTTCTAACATCCCTCTAGCATGTGCCAACCTCCATTTTTAACAAAAAAGATAGCAGGCCAGCCTGAAGTTCAAGATCTTCTGTAGACAACAACATCTAACTAGAGTTTAATAATCTAGCTCTCTTTGCGTGGTATTTTTTTTATAGCTAAAAAATAGCTATTCGTGGCAGATTATTCTGCTTTTCCATTTACAGTGGTGAATAAAGTTTCCTGTCTAAATACACATAAGATTTTTAAAAGTGGCTCTGTTTAAAAATATATAGTAAGCAAATAATACTACAGGAAGTATGTGGATATGACAAATTTGGGAAGGTAGCTTGTGGATGACTAAAATTAGGAAAAACTGCATTATGTGAAACACTTCTTCCCTTTCTGTGAAATCCTTAATCATAACCTTGATGTCAGGGATCAGTTAGTTATTTCCCTTCCCCCACCATCCATTTCCATCATTCTTTCTGTAGCACTGTTCCAAGAAAGGCTTTCCATGTGATCACTATTCATATGGTAGGTCTTATTTTTGTCTTGACTTTTTTCTTTTTTTTTTCCTCTTCTCTTCTCTTCTCTCTTCTTTTCTCTTTTCCCTCTCTCCCCCTCTCTCTCTTCCTTCCTTTCTTTTCTCCCTTCCTTCCTTCCTCTTTCTTTCTTTCTTTCTTTCTTTCTTTCTTTCTTTCTTTCTTTCTTTCTTTCTTTTCTTTCTTTCTTTTTCTTTCTTTCTTTCTTCTTTAACTTCCTTTCAACTAACTTCCCTCCTTCCTTCCTTCCTTCCTTTCTCTGTCTTCCTTCCTTCCTTCCTTATTCCTGCTCACCAGCTGTAGGAGCCCTAGCTGGCATACTGAACTTGGATGGAATGTTAGTAGGCCAAAAAGTTTAGCTGGCCTGTGAGATGGCTCTCACAATCTAAATCCCTTCACTGGCTTTCCAGGGCTAAAAATAGTGAGAGCTCTGAATTACCAGCCAGGAGTCACCTCTGATAATTTTTGCTGTAAAGGATTAGAAGGAGAATTTTCTAAGCCCAGGGGAAATAAAGCTGGTTCACATTCACTTTTATCCCTAAAATGTCTCAGTAATAAAAAAAGGTTGGTTATTGCTTTTCAGAGCTTTCTTTTCTACCCCTCTGCTCATTCGAAACTATTCTGTTATCTGTGTTCCACTTCTCAAGAAAGATCTTTAGGCACAGATGATCTCATGTAGAAGAGGATCGTGTGAGCAGAGATTAAGGCAGTTGCTGGGCAGACTGGTTCTATCTAGTTAGTGCTTTAAAAAAAGAAAACTTGGCTCATAACTCATATGAGCTAGGTAATGGGAGTTCTTATAATGTGCTTTATACCTTTCTATGTATTAGCTCACTTAATAACAAAGCTATTAAAGATTGTGTGTGTGTGTGTGTGTGTGTGTAAAATCCCCATCTTGCAGGTGAGGAAACTGAGGCCTGAGTTTGTAGTTGGTCAATGGCAAAGCTGAGGGTTGAGCCTAAACTTCTGATAACAAGTTATCCATCTTCCACTACCTACTCAATCCCATTCCACTTGTGCAAGCCATTCCAACTGCATTTTTGTGATTTTTGTAAACTCCCAAAGCTACCCTGGATTTTGGGTGGCAGAAGACTTAGAAGTGAGAAAAGAAAGGTCAGGCTAATTTATCTAATAAATAGATAAAGCCAAAAATGGAAAAGGCTGTAAAACCCCCATAAGGATGTTTTCAAAGAGTTAAATGCTTCGGTCAATGTTTTTGAAAAGGGTGATAAATGGAGTAATTTTATAATGCTTCTGCTTGACTCAGAATGAAAGGGAGAGAAAGTAACAGCTCCATTTTTTTTTAGACATAAGTTATCCAAAATCATTCCTCCAGATAGATACCCATCAAAATTCTGAGAAGTCAAATAAAATCATTGCTAATTAAATGTTAATTATAGTTTATTAGTGCAATCCAAATTTTCACAGACCTTATCTGCCTGCGGGTTCAAATGAGGCTACATTAGCTTTTATACACCAATTTTACTGTCACTCTTCACAACACAGCTGCAAGGCTTAAGCATTATTTGACTTTGACCGTCCCCTCCCCAGCCCCTGCAGTAATCGATCCTAGTTTTGCAAGGATTCCTCGACGCTGTGTAACACATGGGCACAACTGTCTTCTGTTCTGGCCTCTTATTCCTGTCCACTGACTCACAACCCACTAGAGGAAAGTATTTGGATGTTGTAATTGCCCCCCAACCTCTCTGAAAATGCTGGTTGTCTGTCTAGAAGATTGTTTGTTATTGCCCCAAACCTACAAAACCTCAATATGTCAAACAGCAATGTGTTCCCTCCACTGTGTCATGTACATAAAATGGGGACTGTCCCTCTCCAAGTCCTGGCTGCATTTGTGTCACCTGGGACCTAAAGTAGCTCTACTTACTCTGAGTCTTACAGACTCCTCTGAAAAAGCTTTTGCTTCAGCTCTTGGACTTCTTCAAGCTCAAACAGGAAACCGCATGGAACAGGGTTGAAGAACAGACACTACACTGTCCTCTCCACTCTTCAGTCCTGCTGAAAGCCACCCCATACATCTAGTTTACGCAAGCAGAGGTCACAAGCCAACCTGTTTATCAGACAAACCTATACCTTTTTAACCCCAACAAGCCAGCCTGTTTATCAGACAAACCTATACCTTTTTAACCCCAACTGGGAAACATCCTGCCCCCATATTAGTTTCAATAATTCAGATTTCTCATATATAAGAATTTTATTTCTTTTACACAGATGGATGGTTTTAAATACATTAAGCCCTTTTTCTAATCAATGAACAAACTCAGACAATTTAATGGGATATTTATACAATAACTTAATTCATCAAACCTGGATTTGGCTCCATGGCCTCACTCAGACCATTTACTTCTCAGGGACTCCTGAGAGTTTTTTCTCCAAAGTGTTGGATTTTTGAATAATTGGATTATAAAGTCCTTTTGGCCCTCCAAATTTGTATGGTTTCAAGTGTAATTTTATTATTTCCGATTATTGGTAGGTTGGCAAATTGTATTTTCAGAGATGCCCGCACCAATATGTATCCCATCCCACACGCTCTGTGACATTCACAGGCCTCTCCTGACAGGTGGAGTTGATCATTTGCTCCTTTCCGTTGGAATTGTAGAGACTGGAATGACCATTTCAATATGGGTGAAGTGAAGCTGCTTGATATCGGAGGCTAGATCATAAAAGACAAACAGCTTCCCTCCCACTCCCAACCCCCTGCCCCATCTATCTTATGCTTGCCCTTGGACCCCAACCACCATATTGTAAGGAAGCTCAGACCACACAGAGAGGCCATGGGTAGATGTTCCAGCCAACAGCCTTAGTCAGGCCCCCAACAGATAATCACCAGCGGCTGCCAGACGTGAGTAAATGAATCCTCAGATGATTCAGACGTCAGCCTTTGGCTCTTCCCACT
The DNA here is from genome assembly GCF_011800145.1 of Mirounga leonina. NCBI lineage: Eukaryota > Metazoa > Chordata > Mammalia > Carnivora > Phocidae > Mirounga > Mirounga leonina. Next base: position 44,670,875 of record NW_023270316.1, read on the forward strand.
GAGGCCTCAGATACCGCAGATCAGAAAAGAGTTGAACCTGCAGTGTCCTCTCTGATTTCTAGCTCCTGACCCACAGGAACCATGAGAAAGAAAAAGTGACTGTTATTATTTTAAGCCATTAAATTTGGGGGTAATCTGTTAGGCAGCCACAGCAATCAGATCCCAAGATATGAGAAACTAACATGGGTCAATTTCCTACTATGTGCCAGGTACTCTGCTAGGTCCCTGATTTGTATCCCACATCCTTTAGTCTCTACTACGACTCAATATTTGCTTTTATGCTACCTTATTGGACATAATCTGTAATTTATTTTATTCCAAGTTTTTCGTCAGTAATGCAACTACCAGATATAACGTTGTCCCTTGGGAAAAATAATTAATACTTTAAGATGTTCCATTTTCTAGTGCTGCTCCCAGAAATGCCCTGTGCTGCCTGATTTGTACAAAGGAAAAACTACTGTGAGGTAATGAAAAGCCATTTCAGGGTTGATGCTCAGAGAGAAAAATTTTTATGTTGAGTTCTAAAAAATGTATTTTTAAAATGATTAAAAGTGAACTCTACAATGCCTTCCGTCTCTAAGGCTTAATTCTGTAAAAGTATCAATATATTTATTTTTCAGATGTTTTTTAGAAAGAGGAATTTCTGTTACTATTATAAAATATTTCTTCTGCCTCTTCTCTCATAATAACCAATATCCATTTTTCTTAAGCTTTGCTGAAGGAAAGAAGTATAAGAAAAAAGTGGTCAAATGAGATAGAGATGTTCACTCTCATAATTAAAAAAAATATATGTTTTAGATCAGACCCCAATTGTTTACAGAAATGTAGCTGGAGCTTAGAGCTAGTGTTTCAGGAGGATACCTATTTCCCCCAGTCTCTATTATGCGAAAATAAAAATCGTAAATATTGTAATATAGTAAAATTATATATATACACAGATATTTATACATATGATTAATTCTATGCATTCATTATGATTGGCGCTAATTAGTATCAGACACAATACCATTATTATAAATTATAAATATTTTAAATATTTATTACAAATATCATTATTATTATTGAAATACTTGGAGCAGAAATTCCACCCATATTGAGTTCAAAGCAGCAATTCAAATTGCTTTGTTTTATCGGTCATCAACAAATGGAACAGATGCAGTTTTTTGTTGACAGATAATATGCAGTGGTATATTGGATCTTGAGCTAGAAACACTGGTGAATATTAAAGTCATAAATAATTCAATCCTTTGTAGCGTCAGTGTATGACCTCAAAATAACCCTGTTCAATCTGAAGCCACTGGTAATGGCCCAAAGTTCGGCAAGGCCAAATCATACCCTGCCATATATAGTAACATACTGTAATATAGAGTTTCAACAAAGAAAATACAGTTAGCATAATAATGAGGCATTAGCTGAAATGCACACGGAGTTGTTGACCTGAAACAAAAAATCTACGGAAAGGATGTGTTCTGAAGGATGCTGACAAAGTAATTAAAATAACTAGAAAAATAGACCTAGCTTAAAACTTAGCAAGTCATAAGTCCTGTCTTGGTCACTTAACCTCTAACTTACGCTCCCTGATCCCTAGACTATTTTAATATTCAGTTATTCAATAGGGTAAATTCAGAGCATTGCTGTATTTAATTCTAACACTCCTGCCACTAGTACCTCTACCCCAATACCAAACTTTGCATGATTTCCATAATATGATAATGTCTTTTCCTCTTTGGGGGCTCTTTACTAACCGCGCTCTTAGCCTCGAATACCCCTCCCTTCCTTTGTGCCTCTGACTTCACTTCTGGGAGCCCTCACTTTATTGACCCAGGTACAACTGCTGCATCCTCTGCTCACCAGTCATTTTGTAGACCCATTTTCTACAGTCCTCACTTCACCACATTGATAGCAATGATGTATTTATTCATCCATGTCTCCCTTTCCACTGGGAGGTGCTTAAAGGCAGGAGCCATTATTTTACCCTTTTACTACCCAGCATGGTTACAAAGCTTGCTGGTCAACAGTAGGGACTTGGAAGTTAGACACCCAGGTTAGCTCTGAGCTCCACCTTTTATTAGCAGTGTGATCCAGGGAGAACTACTTAGCTTCTGACCTCATAATCTCTGAATGGACCATCCTAACAAGGAATGCTCGGAAGATTAAATGAGGGAAAATACAGGCACGGTACCTGTTACACAGCAAGTCCTCAATAAACATGGGTTACTGAATGTAGTTAAGTGTTTGCTGTCACCTGATTGACTTGAAATGTTTATTCTAGGTTAGATCAGACTAATGGGCTGAAATTAGTGTAGTGATACCATTTGTCCTTTCTGGATTAAGAGAACTTCATACACTTATGAATGTTATTCAACACATCTGTAATGCATGGAGATGACTATAAAAGGAACCCATAGAGATATCATTTGACTCAATACTTTCACTTGTTCCTAGACATCCTCAAAACCACAAAACAATCACTGTCATCATAATAGTTATCAATTTATACCAAATTCACTTCCCACGATCTTTATTAATATGGAAGTACATTTAAATTAACTTGTCAAAATTAAATATGAAGATGAATTCAGTATTACCGCCATAGAAGATACTATTTTATTATCTACGAGATATCCAAAATATATAACTATTTAATGTCTTTAGAAATGGTGACTAATGGTAAAGAAGTAGGAACAACAGAGGAATAGTTTTTCTATTGTGTTTTCTTATATAATAGCACTGGCATTATGCTTAGCCTTATTAAATGATGTGAAAGTCAGTATTCCAAAATGGGCAGCTATAGGCACACATGAAGCATAATCATGCAGCAGAGGTCACAGTCAAGGATGTGACATGTTCGGTGTGCAGGAAGGCAAGTGAGCTTGGTATGGAATCTGCTTGTGCTTTTGCTACCGGGCCAGAAGGTTGAAACATTTGGCATTTTTCAATATCAACCTCACTCTAAGGATGAATTTAACCTGGATAATTGCCTGGATATAAATTAACCTTATTCATGGTCCTGGACAGTAATAATAATGAGCTGCCAACTGCTTGAAGCTATAGTCCCGAACTCAGAGCAGTGGCTGAACAAAGTGGAAATGTCTGTGGAGAGCAGAGAAGTACTTCTCAGCCGAACTGGAGAGGGTTTCTGAAATAGAGAAAAGAAAAAAAAAATCAACCCTGTCTGTCCCATCCATGCCCACCTCTTTGTCATCTAAAGACTGAAGATAGGGGTGCCTGGGTGGCTCAGATGGTTAAGCGTCTGCCTTCAGCTCAGGTCATGATCCCAGGGTCCTGGGATCGAGCCCCGCATCAGGCTCCCTGCTCAGTGGGGAGCCTGTTTCTCCCTCTCCCTCTGCCTCTCTCTCTGCTCATGCTCTCTCTCTCTCTCTCTCTCTCTGTATCTCTGTGTCTCAAATGAATAAATAAAATCTTAAAAAAAAAAAAAGACTGAAGATCATTTCCTCCTCTCCACATGAAAATGCAAAATAACAACAAGGACAGCTCCTACTAATTAAAAAACAGCGTGCATGAGGTAGGTGGTGAGAACTAAGCTAAATAATAATACCATTCAACATCTCCCTCCATTATCACTGCTCTTGATTTTTTTTTTTTGTACTTAAGCTCTTTTCAGAAATGTCAAGCAAATAGCCAGAATGATATTACCCTGAAATGCACACTGTATCTACAAATAGTGGGGGGTTTTGATCCTTATTATATATAAACTGTAAGGCTTTTAAAATTCAAGACTCTTAGAAAAGCCTAAATAAATTCATTCATTCTCAAATTTAGACCTTCCAGCAGATGATAACTTAAAAATTGATTATTCTGACTTTAACAAAATAAAATGCGATTTCCTAGCAACTATTAATAAGTGGAATTAAATGTAATGGATAAAAATGTAAATAGATTAAGAATGCTTTGAATTTATATAATTCTTTTCATTACACCTGAAATTATTGATTAAGGGTAGTTTTGTTCTTGTTGCAGCATTGTATAGATATTCTTTTAATCTTAATGTTAGTTATGAAAAAACTATATATACATATGCACATATATATGGAAAGTTAGGTAACTGTCTCTTGGTCATTTGGATGGTGAGTGAGTTAAAAGGAAAACTCAGGAATCCTGAGCAATTCAGGTTAGTAGATTTATAAGCTATCACAAATTCTCAACCAGTAACCCTAGCTAATAACCTTGTTACCCTGTTGACTAACTGAAAAAAGTCAAGGTTTTGTTTTTTTTTTTTTTTTAACTCATTCTTGTAATATCCATAGGTGTCATCAGGTGGTCATACAGAGGGCTCTCTAGAGTAGTTACTGGAATGTGAAGGATTCATAGAGAAATACCCTTTTTATTAAAGGAAATATATTCAGGGACATGCAATCAAAAACTTAACGGGGGTAGAAATAATTTTCAAAGATCTTCTTGGCAGCAGAACTCCATCAAAGACTTACTTTCTGCAATTCCTCTCCCATTCTCACCTAAATCCACTCCATTTTGCCCTATGACACCATTGAAACTGCTCTCATCAAGGTCATCACAGACCTCCACGTTGCCGATTCCAATGCTCACTCTTTCCTCCTCACTCTTTTTGACCTACCCAGCATTGGCATTTAGGACATTAATCTATCAGCCTTGACACTGAGCATAATTAAACACGTCTTCCTCCCTGATACACATTCTTCACTTGGCTTGCAGGATGCTATCCTCTTGACTTTTTTCCTTCAAGAAAGACAAAAACTTCCTAGGAATTGACCCATTTGAGGGGCATCTGGGTGGCTCAGTCGTTAAGCATCTGCCTTTGGCTCAGGTCATGATCCCAGAATCCTGGGATCCAGCCCTGCATCAGGCTCCTTGCTCGGCGGGAAGCCTGCTTCTCCCTCTCCTACTCCCCCTACTTGTGTTCCTGCTCTTGCTATCTCTCTCTCTGTCAAATAAATAAATAAAATCTTTAAAAAAAAAAAAAAAGAGAAATTGACCCATTTGAAAGATAAAAAAATACATCCATGCTCAGGGAGGTACTCTTCATCAGTACCCTATAATCCAAAATGCCTGAGGGGCCAGTGACCTGAAGGTTTGCAATATCATAAAAACAAAATTCTCTGCATCAAACCAGAGAAATGCAAACAAAGCAGGAGGTGGGAAACCTAGCATGAGATGAGACTGGCACTTAAAAATGTCTAATGCTCAGATTCCTACCTGGCATATCTTGTTATGAATTCTCTTCTTGCAAAAGGGGATAATTATTCTAATTGCAGATATTCAGTGGGCTTGCAGCTTGGGGGCTAAAAGCCGCTTAGTTGTTGCCTCTTCACTTGCAGACCATATGTTCACTGCGCTGCAAGACAAAGGCCAAGAGAAAGGCCTTGACACTGAGGTCTGGGCAAATGAAGAAACCGAAGGTAGTTGCTAAGACGTACAAATTCCCTGCCCAGATTCTGAGTTGAAAGACTCTAATTTAACAAGATAAACAGATTTGGTGATTAACCCATGGAATTGCAAACTCAGAGTCAACTAAATTCTTAAACTGTAATTGCCAGAGAAATCTCAAATTTAGTAAACAAAAGTTGGTGATTGCTCAACCCTTAAATCCTAAGTAATCCTTGGACTTTCTCTCCGTGACATTCTGATAAATGGTAAAACTGGCTAGAGGGAGGGCGATGATGATGACTGATTTCTGTGGTATGAAAACTCCCACCATGGCCATTTCAAAATGCTGTGTGTGTCACTGAATACAGAGTTGGGAAGAGATAATACACAATTGGTTTTCATGCCCCTGCCTTCTTTGTCACAATAGGAGGTGGGCTGCTGAGGACATACATCCACCAGAAGAGGACTCTTCCTAATGCTCATTATCTGTGGACGACATAGTCTAGGGAGATCCTTCCAGAGAAAGGACCAGAGGCAGCCAGACTGACCAAAGATTTTCCTTTACTTCCCAAGCACAAAGTGTCCATATTGTTCCTTACCTGCAGGATATGATATGGAATCTGTGACCACTCTCAATTGTTTCCTATTCTATCCTCCTCTCTATGAGTTCTAAATCTAAATTAGCTGATTTTAATCTGTACTTGCCTTAGGAGTACATCAGAAGTGATTAGATTTTACATTTATCCATAGGTTCTCAGACTTTGAGCATTATATCCAGACCTATTTGAAAACATACATCATCCAGTTATCTTAAATTTAGAGTGCGAAGCAGTAACTGGACAAAATGCTGAGTTGTCTCCCTTTGGGAAGGGCAGGAGTACACTTGGAAGTGTGTGCCATTATGTGCAAGCCAGGGTATGTTTGGAAGTTTCTATGTGTGAAGAAAGATATGTATTGGTGTTGAGTCACCAAAGGGTAAATTCCACTTCATTTTCTTTAACAGTCATTCTCCCTCTTTTGCTAACAGTAACATATTTGGATTTTTTGAGGGGTCCCTATTTCTCTCCCACTCTCATCCATAAGGGTCAAGGTACAATTTCATCTCTCATTCTGCAGAAAACTATGGAACTCAAGCCTGGCCAATCAGACCACTGCTTTCTTCTAGAGACTAATTTGATCTAGGATGGGTGTAAGGTCCAGTATGAACAAAATCTAGGACTTTTGCTGGAGTTACTGGCAAGAGATATTTTTTCTTTTCTTCTTGACTTAAATCTTGAAAGATACAAGCCTGGAGATCCACAAGCAACCATTTGGAGCCCTAAAATGATGCTCCACAATGGACAGCATGGTTGAAAGAGGCAAACTGGGCGCCTGGGTGGCTCAGTTGGTTAGGCGACTGCCTTCGGCTCAGGTCATGATCCTGGAGTCCCTGGATCGAGTCCCGCATCGGGCTCCCTGCTCGGCAGGGAGCCTGCTTCTCCCTCTGACCCTCCCCCCTCTCATGTGCTCTCTGTCTCTCTCATTCTCTCTGTCTCAAATAAATAAATAAATAAAATCTTAAAAAAAAAAAAAAAGAAAGAGGCAAACTGATTTCAATGCCTGGATCAAACCAAACCTGAAGAAAGTAGATTACATGAGCCAATAGGTTATTTAGCCAGTTTGGACTCGATTTTTCTTACCTCTTAGGGCCATTTCAAGTACTTAGCTTACTTAAAATTAAAGAAAAAATTTACACTAAGTTAATAGAAGTTTTATCTTTAATATTTATGCCTCCTCAGATTCCCTTAGATTTCTTTAGCCACAATCAGCTTTTTTAATTAAATGGAATACTGCCATTTCACAAAAAAATCAAATCACATTTAAGCGAGATAGAATTCTGATTACTTTATTCCTTATCTGCTACCTTCTTACAAACTCCAGAAAATTAATACATAAAACAAACACATGCATATTTTATGTTTACTAAATTAGGTTGAAAAATAGAGATTTCCACAGTAGCTGGTTACTGTGACATTGCCCCAGCCCTGTTATCTATGATCAAAAATTCTGCTGTCATCAAGATCCTGTCTCCACTGTGTTCCATTCAATTTTATTGACCCTCAGACCTTTCTCTACAGAAATCAAGATGACAAATAGCTCATATAATTAATTTATATTATCATAATAGGAGAAGGACATGCTCCAGTAAAATATCCCTTTTGTCATCACATATAGAAATATTTTGGAACAAGCTGGCATTTGGTGTCCTTCAAATCAAAATTGTACTGGAAACTCCCCCTTTGCCAAATTATTGGCACAATCCCAGTGACTTCTTTAAGTCATAAGTTAAATATGTCTTGAAAGAGCATGGGATTTTGATTATGACAAAGCTTTATTTACATGAGACAATTAAGCATCAAATGACACCAGGAAATTGCAATCCAAACATAAATTAATGTGTCTGTTTCTTACATTCAGTGATCTATAACCTAAAATATTACATTTGATCTTTCACTGGACAAAGATGTTACATTTTCTCTTTCTCTTTTTTCAACTGTATGCTTCTGTAACATTTCATCTTTCCATTCTCAGATTCATAAGGAATGCTTTGTCCCCCCTACTATATGAGGGTCAGATAAATTCCCAGGTTGTTTCCTGAACTATCAGAACCCAGTTGGTAGTCTCAAAAAGTCTATAGTTTGAACAGAGGAAGGCAGAGAATTTGTATAGGCCAGGAAGGAAAGAGATTAGGCACCAAATTTATATCTTAAGAAAAAAAATAGGCACTTAATGGGATAGAAATCCAGGGAACGCCTGAATTATTTTTATATTCTCTGAATAAAAAATTATATTCTGGAATTATTGTCATATGAAGAGACAATGAGTATGCAGCTAAAACGTGTAGGGAAAAAAGTATTAAAGATATGTATTGGGAAGTTCATCAATTAAAAGAATTTTATTAATTTTCTGCATTTTGTGATCTTTATGGTGTTTCAAGCTTTTGAGATTCATAATTTGTCATGATTTCTACTTTCTAAATGAATACTTTCTTACCAGGTTTTATATTGATAATATTATAATTTTTTTTCTTAAAAATCCCTCTCTTCCAAATTGTATGACTTCAGGACACACAAAACCTGGATCCACACATGCCTTCAAAATAAATATCAATAAAATTTTATCTATTTGAATGCAAAGTAAAAAAATTCTGGCTCTTCTCCAGGAGATTCCAAATAACTAGATGATTTGCTGAATTTTTAAAAAATCTCTCATCAAAATGACCGTCTCATCAGATAGTCATAATCAATGACTGACATTATAGGGAAAAAAACACATCAAATCTGGGCGCCTGGGTGGCTCAGTTGGTTAAGCGACTGCCCTCGGCTCAGGTCATGATCCTGGAGTCCCTGGATCGAGTCCCACATCGGGCTCCCTGCTCAGCAGGGAGTCTGCTTCTCCCTCTGACCCTCCCCCCTCTCATGCGCTCTCGCGCTCTCTCATTCTCTCTCTCAAATAAGTAAATAAAATCTTCAAAAAAACCCCAAAAAACCAAACACATCAAATCTGATTTACAGCCTCTGCCAATTCCCCAGGCAATGAAACCTCATTTCTTGGAGGGTTGAATCCCACTGGAAATTAAAGAAAGTTTTAAATTACTCTGGTTATCATGGAAAATCATGTTCTGGCTCTTTGCCTCCCTATCATGTGGTTCTTCTCATCTAAACACAGCAAGTTCTTCCTTTACATTTTTATTCAGTATCTTTTGGCTAAGCATAAAACAGTCGCTATCAATTTCTCACCAGTTTCTGAACTTTCTTAAATTGAAATTATTTTAGAATAGTTATTCATGGGGTTTGCAAGTTGAAATGAAAAAGCAGTGAAAATCAATTTCATTATAAGCTTTGAAGTAAAGGGATGTTGCATCAAAAACTTGACTGGTTGGTAGGTGGTATTTGCTTATTTTATTCTGGAAAGCTACAGCACAGCAGCTTTTAAACCACTGAAAAACCCAGCTGGTGATATTCTGAAATACATTCCCTGTACATAATCAGGGAAGTCTCAGCTTGACTGGGTGTTTTTGCACAGAATTCACTGAAAAGAATACATCTGTATTATTTCATGGCAGTGACTTCATTTATAACATTATGCACTTTACTTCTCATAGTGGATGCTTCAGTTAATGATCCTGTTCCATAGCAGGTTGGATGTTTTCTCTGGTGGGAATCAAAATAGTGAGACTAACAAACGGTTCTCAAAACCCTGAGGACAGTTCAAAATTCAAAGTTTGCAGTACTTAATGGGCCAAAAGCCTAAGGTTTTGAAGATATGCATACACAAGCAATGTGAAAGGGAGAATACTTAAACATTGACACTTAAAAATTTTAATAGTCCAATGTGATACTAACCTCTATGGGAAACCAGAGCTCTTCCCTAACTCCATTCTCTCCAACTAGTGAAAAGAATCAAGGGCAAAGTGGAGTCCCAAGTATACACAATATAGGTCTTGACATCAAAAAAGGACAATTTAGTGGGCATTGCAGAGATATAGTCAATAGAATTTAAACGAGACCATCATCCTTCCTCCCTATGCCACTGGGTTGGCTTTCTTCACTCTCTTCCCTCACTGTGACTAACGTGTCAAGGTAGAGCCTGTGGGTATTTCCTGTTTGGGAACCTCACCCCACCCCAATTTAAACAGTGTAGCCCTTTGGAGTACTGGGATATCCCAGAGCTAACAGAGGGCTGTTTACCAGCAGAATCCTTACTGAGGATGCCTTAACTTTGGAAGGTCTAGTGGGTGGCTGGGTGGGGCCAGGAAAAGAAGATACGAAAGCTCCTCTCCAGCCCTCAAAGACAGGGCTCTCTTTTTCTCTGCCACGCTTCCTAGGTATTGTTTTAGGGGGCTAAGGTCAGTGCTTTAAGCCAAACGAAGAAGATCCAGGCACAACCTCAATGTGTCTCTGGTATAATCTGAAGGAATGGATCTCATGGATCTCTTGTCCAACTACTGCCCCAAGCAGATGGCCAGATAAGGGTTTTGTCCAAAGCCCAGGCATCAGGCTTGCATATCACAGTGCCTGTGGGGATCAGGCAGGTAACGTGACTGAGCCAGGCAGGCCAGGCCTAAGGAAAATAACAGCATGAGTGCCACGATAAATGATCAATGCCACCCACCTTCAAGGTCAGGGGAGAGGCGTAAGCAGTGCGGTTGTAGCAAACTGGAATGCTTGCTCTGTCCAGAGTGAGCCACTGTCTCTCTGCTCCAGCTGATTGCTGTCAGGCATCCTAGATTTCAAGGGAACTTGGAAATTGGGATTTTTATGTGTTATCTAGTGATTTTTTAGCTTTTGTCAATTACTTGAAACTTAAAACAACTACAACAGCATTGCTGGCAGATACCATGTAGGTCAAGCAAATAATAACTGCAAACAGGATATGATTTATGGGCCAACAATTTGTAGTCCCTGCCAGGTGTGTACCACGTGTTATGTGATCTTGATGTCCCTGTGACTCTGTGTGGCAGTAAGCTGTTGTCTGAGGAATCAAGAGATCAGAGGTTCCTATCTCTTTTTATCAGATAGTGAAAATAACACTACTGACTTAAAATAATAGATTCTAAAAACAAAATGGGGAGATTAGAATTCGTAGTAATATAATTATTATATTGCATTGAATTGGAATTGAAAGTGATAATTTTGCTTTCATTTTCATCTCAAAAGTTTGGGTAGAAAGAGAAAAACCAACGGGATATAAGCCAAGCTACAAACTATGGACAACTCAGAAAAATTGAAGTGACACACTTACATTGACAACACCTAATGTGAATGAGATTTTGAGGATTAGTTTCTATGTAATACTCAGATTTATTCTAAAAGGTGATGTTCGCGTCCAGAAAAAGATAAATTATATTAGATTTGGAAATAAGAGTAGGAAGTTCCATTGATAGAAAATCTGAAAGTGTACCGCTATTATATGAGCTATCACAATATGATTTAACTCAGGGTAAAATCCAAAAAACTATAGCGCATTTACTTCATTTTACAAATGTAATAAAATAAGTGCATTTATTAAGGGAAAATTCATGGATTAATTTAAAGGAAATAAGCCACAGGCTCTCTGCAGATAATTTAAAAATAACTCACTGGAAGCTCAAGAAAATGTGTGGCATGAATTAAAAAGATCAGATTTCTGGAAGAAAAAAATTCTTCATGGTTGATTGCAATGTCTAAAATAATGCAATGTCAAAGATGCTATCACAGAAAGGGATAGAGCATTTCTTTTAAAATGTAAAGATTGCTCAAGGGGAAGATCAGGTAAAAATAAAATTATGTGAGGAAAAAAATACCCAGAGCTAACCTTGACTTAATATCTCAATGATGTACAAAAGCATGCACACGCACACACACACACACACACACAAGAAATGGGAAATTTGAGTAAGTCAATGGACTGGTCAATGTTAATATGTAAATATCCTTTTGATATTGTACTATTGTTTTGCAAGATGTTGCTATTGGGGTAGCTAATGCTATTGGGGTGACTAAAGGGTACACCGGATCTCTGTATATTATTTTTTACAACTGTATGTGAATCTGCAACTATCTCAAAATAAAATTTTTAATTTTAAAACACTAATGTAAACTATCAAGGATAAGTTTTTAAAATATGGAAGGGCAGGAATCTTGCTAGATAGACAGTAACCACAGTGTATAACATGTACAGAGCGGAATAAAGAGAGAATATGAGTTGTTTGCTTCAGTGAGAGAAAGACAATGAGGGAACTTTTCATTCCCATATTGTCTTTGGAAAGAGCAAAGTAGATGGTACTATTTCAAATGTTGGCAACATTATGTACTAGCTCAAGTTAGTAATAGTCAAGTTATGGTAGTTCAGAACCTGTGACTTGCAGCTGTTAGCCACTGGGAGCCCTAGGGTAGTCACATTACATTATTATCTTTGTACACTTATTGTCCATGAGAGTAACTGGCGCATACTAGGCATTCAATAAATGCTTATTTTTCTATAAAAAAAGAAAGAAAGAATAAGGGAGTGAAGGTCTGAGGATTAGTGAAACGCCACGGTAAGCAGTGTTGTTGGGAAATGGTATAACTCAATAATTAAGTGAATGGCCACAGGACTTGGACTGAGTTCAAATTCTGGCCCTGTCCTTAACTTGCCAGGGAAGTGATCCAAAGTCTCTAATCCTTAGATAACCACCCTTGAAATGAGGATGATGGCAGTAATACCACTTACTTGATAGGTTTTTGAGAAGCTCAAAAAAGATAATGCAGCAAGAGCACAGAGTCTAGTACACAATAAATGATCCTCAATGAACAGTCGTTGTTACTATCCATAAGCAAGATTCCAATGCTAACTTCAAGGATTATAGGCCAGTAATCTTTCTTCTGTATTGGGCAAATTAGTCAAGAGTAGAATAATACTAATCCTTAGCAACTAAGATCAACAGAGCAAATGCAAGAAGATACTCCTTGCACGTTTACTGGAGTTCTTCACAAATATAATTATTTATTAAATACTTAGTAAATGGCAGGTGTTTTGTGAAGTATTTAACTTAACTTTAATAATAACTCTAAGAGGTAAGTACTATTATTATACCCCACTCACACATGAGGAGAGCAGAACAAAAGAAGTCAACTAGTTATTCAACTAACAAAATCAAACAACTTAAAATTGGAAAAGCCAAACTTTAAGCTGAGGGGCTGCCTCGAGAGCCCCATGCTTTGACATCCACATGACAGCGGGTCCTTTTGGGGAATAAGGACAATTAAAGTGTGATTAAGGACCTAAAATAGATTATCAGGCAGCACATACTTTATTAGGTAGTAAACACCAGAAACTGTGAAAACAGGAGTCTCAATTATTAATAGAAATTATTTCTAATGGCTGTGTAACTGGCATAGAGACAGTTTCTTTTGTTTTGTCTTTAAATTTTATTTATTTATTTAAGACCGCGAGAATGAGAGACAGAGAGCATGAGAGGGAGGAGGGTCAGAGGGAGAAGCAGACTCCCTGCCGAGCAGGGAGCCCGATGCGGGACTCGATCCCGGGACTCCAGGACCATGACCTGAGCCGAAGGCAGTCGCTTAACCAACTGAGCCACCCAGGCGCCCAGCATAGAGACAGTTTTATAAACAGGCAGTATACATGGTTTAACTTCCTAATGCCTCAGTGATTCAAGGAAGAAGGAACTAAAATGATCAAGTCATTCCTGGAAGAATAAACAGAAAACTAGTGACTTGGTTGCCTCTGAAAGAACGTGAGTGACAAGAAGACAGAGAGGAGGCTTACCCTTCACTATATACCCTTTGGGAATTTTCTAATTTTTTTTTTTACCTTGTATGTATCTACAAAAAGAAATTACTAAAAAAAAAAAAAAAAAATACCATGGTCAGGGCTTGAAGAGTATGTTTGAATACCCAGTTTGATACTATAGAAAGCTAAAGTCTCAAAAACATTATCCCTGGGTAGTTACTGGGTTAGATAGAGCTTGGCTTCAAACCAAGTTTGGTTTATAGTTTTTCTTAAACCTGAAATTTACTGGGGAGCCTGGGTGGCTCAGTCATTAAGCGTCTGCCTTCGGCTCAAGTCATGATCCCAGGGACCTAGGATCAAGCTCCACATCGGGCTCCCTGCTCACTGGGGAGTCTGCTTCTCCCTCTCCCACTCCCCCTACTTGTATTCCTGCTCTCGCTATCTCTCTCTCTGTCAAATAAATAAATAAAATCTTTTTAAAAACCCTGAAATTTATTATTAGATTAACTCTAGACTTCACATAATCTCATTATTAAATAACTTAATAATATTTATTTCTATACAACTTCAGTCTTTTGGTACTAAAGTTTAATTAATGTTTTAGAATCTGGTCTCACATTTATATATTTCTTTGCTTGTCTGGTATAACACTAATGAATTTTGTGGTAGCCTAAAAGTCCTCCCCAAAGATGTCCATGTCCTAATCCCGGGAATCTGTGAATATATTACCTTTACCTTACATTTTGCACATGTGATTAAGCTAAGGATCTTGAGATGAAAGATGGTCCCAGATTCTTTGGGTGGACCCAGTGTAATCACAAGGGTCCTTCTATGAGGAAGGCAGAGCGGTCAAAGAAGGAGATGGGAAGAAGACAAAAGCAGAAGTAAAAATGATGTAGCCATAAACCATGGAAAAAAGGCAGTTTCTAGAAGCTGGAAATGGCAAGGAGTAGATTCTCTCCTATGGCCTCCAAAAGGAATGTAATCTGCTGACACATTGATGTTAGCCCCATGAGACTCATTTCAGACTTTCGACCAGCAGAACTGTAAGACAATAAATTTGCACTGTTTTAAGCAGCAAATTTGCGGCGACTTGTCACAGCAGCAATAGGAATGCAAATTATAAGTTTCCAGCTTTCTAAGTATTGTAAATCAGGGAGCAGATAAATGGATAATACCAAAATCTAAAAATAATACAACATAGTAAATAAAGATTTTGCTATAAGCAAGAGGTTTACCCACAAAATTCAAGATTATTATAGCAGGAAGAAACAATTAACAAAATTAATTATATCAATAATAAATTTATAAACACTAAATAATTATCTTAGAAGTGAAAACTCATTATTAAAATTAAATTTCATGGAATAAATATTTACTGACTTAAGCTGGGTGTCCATCAAGGTCTGAGGCCCGGGTGAGTTGAACAGGTCTATAGAACTGAGAAGAGAGCGAGAGCAGAAGGGAAATTAGTGGGTAAGCCCCGAGGCCATGCAGGAGGGAGTGTTTGCAGAGGCAGAGCAGAGAGGGTGGCCAAGACGCATTAAAGTACACGGTGGAGGGAACCCATAGGTAAGAAGGAAGCCTGCACCTCCCCTGTGGGTGAGGATGAAGTTGTTAGGTTTTTTCCAAACAACTAGAATGGCCACAGTGATTTGCCCCATTCGTGATTTCATCCTTTAGCTGCAACTCAATCATCTACAGAAGGCCAGTAGACTTTCCATTTAGACCTTACAGTATAAGAATAATTGATCCCTACAATAGCCATATGTCAGGTCAACGATCAGTATGTGGGGAATCAGAACTCTTGTTCCATCACATGGTTCTATAAAAGAATAAAATAATCCTGATAGTTTATTTCTGTGGGACATTCTATGTCATTTGTTCCCTCCTTCCCCCACTGTCATTTGGTTCTTGAGCCCAAGAGATGGATTGCAGAACATGTGTAAGGACCTATTTGACACAAGTTAGTTAAAACTTTCTTTACCATGAGTTTTTGTGAATATGAGCAATAAATGTTCCAAACATCGTGTTTAGTTTAGAGCAATTTACTAGTAATTACTTAAATTTACCTTCTCGTAGAAGTTAAAAATGGAAAGGAGAAAGTGTTGCTAAGTAGAACTATAATTCATTGGTTAAACGGAATTAACATTTGTAAGGTACAAACATGGAGAGTTACATTTCATATAGACAGACTAATACAATCATTTCTGTTTTACCATCTTGACTTCTCAAACAAATTCACCTAACTTTTGAAACAAAATTGAAAAAGTTGATGTTCTTAACTCATTTAAAAGCAGATTAAATATATTATAATTAAATGGGATAAGTCTAACTATAAGAGATAATTCAGAGAAATACTTATATACACTGTAGGACTGTTAAAACTTAACTTGTATTTATTGTGTTCAAATTAACTACTCCATTATCTTCATTTTACAATTCTCTACACTTAAACACATGGTTCACAACATATTAAAGGATGATATCTGAAAATAAGAATTAGATAAGCTTATGATATGATCAGTGAATCAAATTGACTCTAGATTAAAGATAATGAGAAAAAAAAACTATTCTTTTTTTCAAATGTACAACACTGTAATTTGACATCTGTATGCACTACAAGGTGATCTCCACTAAGTCTAGTTATCATCCATCACCATAAAATTGACTCCCTTCATCCACTTTGCCCACCTCCCATCCCCCTCCCCTCCACCACAGGTAACTACAAATTTGTTCTCTGTATCTGTGAATTTGTTTTGTTTTATTTTGTTTGTTCATTTGTTGTTGTTTTTGTTGTTGTTTGCATTCCACATATGAGTGAAATCATATGGTATTTGTCTTTCTCCCCCTGATATATTTCACTCAGCCTAATACCTTCAAGGTCCATCCATATTGTCACAAAGAGCAAGATTTCATTCTTTTTTAATGCTGAGTAGTATTCCATTGTGTATATATACCACATCTTCTTTATCTATTCATCCATTGATGGACACTTAAGTTGTTTCCAATTCTTGGCTATGAGAAAAACTATTGTTACAAAGAGATGATGAATCAAGAATGTTAAGTGCTTAAACTTTCTGTTATCATTTACAGAGTTTTGTATCCTAAGACTGAATTGACCCTTAACCTTGGCCGTAGTTACATATTACCTAAACTTTTGCTCCTCTGATTTGTATTTTATTTTATTTTATCTTATTTTACTTGTTTTAGAAATAGAAAAAAGTTTGTACACTTTGTGTGTTGGGATGCAAGGAGGTATCTTGCTATGGACTCTTGCTCCATGAATTGACTTCCCAGGACACAGGGATGGATCCAGGCATAAGCACTCAGCCTATGCTAGGCTGTTTATACCACCTTACCTCCCTGCTACAATACAATGGATGAGTGATTCAAGATGATCCCCTGGAAACCTTCCCCAAGAACTGAGGTTTCCTTCCTTCAGAATGATGAAACAGAGAGGAAGTGAACTTTGGGTTGGGCTTCTGTTCCCCCCACTGCCTGACACTGTCCTTGTCGAGAGTCCCATTATCTTCCGATTGCCAAAGCACTCACTTTTCTCCTATGTGACTTCTCTGCAGCATTCTAAGCAGTTGACCATTGTGGCTACAGGTTGACACCTTTATCTTCTGTGGAACATTTCCCTTGCCTTCTATAATTCCACACTTGATTTTTCCCTACATCACTGGCCATTTCTTCTAAGGCTCCTTGGCTGACTTTTCCTCCTCAGCTGCTCTAAATGTTGACTACTCTATTGTTCTTTCCTTTGCTTCCTTCTCTTTTCTGTCTATACTCTTGCCCTGGAAGTTATCTAGACCCTGGGATTAAATATCATCTATATGATAATGGAACCCAAATCTCCCAGTCTCCACATCCATCTTCTCACTTTTGCCTATTTGACATCTCCCATAGATGTCTCCGGAATCTGGGACACCTGGGTGGTTCAGTAGATTAAGTGTCTGCCTTTGGCTCAGGTCATGATTCAGGGTCCTGGAATTGAGTCCTGCATCAGGCTCCCTGCTTAGTGGAGAGCCTGCTTCTCCCTCTCCCTCTGTCACTCCCCCTGCTGGTGCTCTCTCTCGCTCTCTGACACATAAATAAATAAAATCTTAAAAAAAAAAATGTCTCTGGAATCTCAGACCTACTATGGTGGAGCTAATTTATGATTCTCACATTTGACGCATCCCCCAACCTAAACTATTTGTTTCCTTCTCAGTTTTTCCACCTGAGTAAATAATACACCATCACCCCAGGCCTAGTTGGTAGAATGAAAAATACTGGCACTACTCCTAGTCCAAGACACCATCATCTCGTACTTAGATCACTGCAGTAACCTTCCCAACTTGTCACTCCTCTTCTGCTCTCTATGTAAATCATTTCTTGCCATAGCATCACTTGGCATCTTGCCACTCAGATTCAGTTTAAATTTCACCTCCTCAGAGAAATTTTCATGATCAGTTATTGTTAGATAGTCATGCCATCCAGTTTTAATTTTTTGGCATAGCTTTCTTCTCTCCCTTTCCATCTGTCTGTGTCTCTCCTTAATTCACTGTTTCCCACAGTTGGAATCTATGCTCCATGTCCTGCTCACCACTGTGCCTTTAGCTCCTTGTACAGAGTACAGACTTGATAAACATCTATTTCGTGACTAACTGAAGGAGTAACTGTGCTCCCTGGAGCTTTTCTGAGTTATTTGAAATCCTCTTAAATCCCCTGCCCACCCATAAACCTTCCATATATTTAACAACAGCTCTCTATATTTCTTTTTTTTTTTAAGATTTTATTTATTTGAGAGAGAGAGTGAGAGAAAGAAAGCACGAGATGGGGGAGAGTCACAGGGAGAAGGAGACTCCCCGCTGAGCAGGGACCCCGACATGGGGCTTGATCCTGGAACTCTGGGATCATGACCTGAGCTGAAGGCAGACGCTTAACTGACTAAGCCACCCAGGCACTCCAAGCTCTCTATATTTCTGTACCAAGTCATCAACCTTGCCCCCATCATAAACTTATTGAGATGTTTCTAAGAAGCACCCAAGTTTACAAAATTGAGGTCTATCTCTGGTATATCTATCTATCTATCTATCTATCTATCTATCTATCTATCTATCTATCTCTATCTGGTGTATATATATATATTTTTTTTTTTGGCCAATTGTTTCCATTTAATTTCTCTGAAATTTGTTTTGCTATCAGGGGAGAGCTAAGGATTCAACTTTATTCTCTCCCAAATGATAAGCCAGTTGTCTCAATACCAGTTACCCGTAAGTCCACCCTTTTGCCAGCAATGTGAACTTGAGGCAGTATGCGTGGTGGTCAAAAGAATGGCCTTGAGTTCAGAACAATATGGGTTAAAACCAGGCTGATCCTCTTATTTACATGCTGTCTAGTCTTTCTAAAGCTCACTCTCCTCATCTGCGAATATGAGATAATAGTAGTATCCATTTCAAAGAGTTGTGGCAAGAATAAGATAATTGTGGAATACTCAACATGATTCCTGGCACATGGTAAGCTTCATTACTATTCTTATTAACTTTTTAATTTCTTAATTTAGTCCTTCAACTTCAAATGGAATTTTGGTTGAATTTGTATTGAATGTACACATTATTTTATAAAATTGCCATATTTATGAAGTACAGTCTTCCCATTCAGGAGCACAGTGTATCTCTCATTGTTCAAGTCTTTTTTACAGGCTTTGCTTTCTTTTTTCCCATCCTTATTAGGCTTTTTCCTAGGAGATATATATACATCATATATGTTATATGATTATAAATATATACATATATAATTGTTATTTTTAACGGGATCTCTTTTCTCATTCTGTTGTCTAATTGATTAGTACTTACTAATGGTATATATTTGTCTTTCCTCTCTTTTTTCATTGGTCAGACTTATATGATGTTTGCCTACTTTACCATGCTTAAGATTTTACATATCAATTCTATTTTTGTTTTGTCTATTTTATTGTTCCTCTTTTTAATTTATTTTTCCTTTTAGGTTTATTAATTAGTTCTTTCTACTTTCTTTTTTTTCAAGTTTTTATTTAAATTCCAGTTAGTTAACATACAGTGTAATATTAGTTTCAGGTGTAGACTTTACTGATCAACACTTAACATACAACACCCAGTGCTCATCACAACAAGTGACCTCCTTAATACTCATCACCCATTTAAACCATCCCCCTGCCCACCTCTCCTCCAGCAACTCTCAGTTTGTTCTCTATAGTCAAGAGTCTGTTTTCTGGTTTGTCTCTCTCCTCCCCTCTCCCCCACCATATTTATCTGTTTTGTTTCTTAAATTCCACATATGAGTGAAATCGTATAGTATTTATCTTTCTCTGACTGACTTATTTTGCTTAGGATAATACTCTCTAGCTCCATCCATGTCATTGCAAATGGCAAGATTTCATTCCTTTTTGTGGCTGAGTAATATTCCATTACATATATACACTACCTCTTCTTTAGCCATTCATCAGTCTAAGGACACTTGGGCTGTTTCCATAATTGGCTATTGTAGATAATGCTGTTATAAACATCGGGGTGCATGTGTCCCTTCAAATTAGTATTTTTGTAAACTTTGGACAAATACCTACTAGCATAATTGTTGGATCGTAGGGTAGTTTTATTTTTAACTTTTTGAGGAACCTCCATATTATTTTCTAGAGTGGCTGTACCAGTTTGCATTCCCACCAGTAGTGTTAGAGGGTTTCCCTTTTCTCCACATCCTTACCAACATCTGTCATTTCCTGACTTGTTAATTTTAGCCATTCTGACTGGTATGAGGTGATATCTCATTGTAGTTTTGATTTGCAATTCCTTGATGATGAGTGATGTTGAGCATCTTTTCACGTATGTTTTCCTGCTTTCTTTTTGTTTATGTTTTTGGGTCCCCCCCAATGTTTTAGTTGTGTATATTATTTATTTAAAATATAGCATTGATTATAACCCACAGAGTTTTATTTTTTCCCCTCGGGATGTTCTCATTGCTAATTTCTAAATTGTTGGGGATTTTCACTTCCAGTAACTCCAGGCTAGAAAATTCAACATTCCCTGAAAAACAATAATCTCCTTAAAATGTTATTGATTATTGACATTTATATATATTTATGTCCTGTTCTACTTAATAGTGTCATTTTTTATATTTAGGAATTTAGGTTTCTAGGTATGTATTTGTTATTTCTTTCTGTGTAAAAAACTACCACCACTAGCACCACTCAATGACTATATGCAACATATATTTATTATCTCAGTTTCTATGAGTCAGGAGGCCAAACACAGCTTAACTGGATCCTCTGCTCAGTCTCACAAGGCTAAAATTAAGTATGCACCAGGCTGTGACCCCTCCTAGAGTTTGGGATTCTCTTCCAAGTTTACCTGGTTGTTGACAGAATTCACTTCCTTGTAATTGTAGGACTGAGGAACCTCTTTCTTACTATAGCTGTGGGTCACTCTCAACTCTGAAAGGTCCCTGCAATTCCTTGCTAAGTGCCCCCTCCCAAGAGGACCTCTCACAACAGGGAGGTTTGCTTCTGCAAGGCCAGCAGAAGACTCTCTGACATCTAAGTTTTCTATTAAAGGATTCAGCTGATTAGGTCAGGCCCGCCCAGGAAAATCTTCATTTTGATTAATTTAAAGCCAACTGATTAGAGACCTTAATCACATCTGCCAAAAATACTCACTTTTTCCATCTAATCTAATCCAACCACAGCAGTGATACCCATCATATTTCCCGGTCCTGTCCATAGTCAAATGAAGATGACTATACAGGAAGTATAAACTAAGGGGCAGGAATCTTTACTATCTGGTAGGAGCAGTTCTACCTCACTATTTCTTTTTAAAGAATTTTTGGGTTTTATTTTTGCTTTTTAATTTTCAATGTAAAATTTAGGAACAACTTGTCTAGGTAAAAATAAATCTGTTGTACTTTTATTGGGATCGCATTAAATTAGAAATTAGCTAATTAACTTAGAAGAAACTGATTTGAATCCTAACCAGAAATATAATATGTATTTCCATTAGTTCAAATGTTCCATATGTGCCCTTCCTTTGCGTTTAAATGTTTTTGTTTTTGTTTTTTTTTTCATACAGGCATTGCAAACTTATGAAAAAAAAATAGACTTGGAATTTTAATTTTCTTGAAATAGTTCCAATAGTATTGGAGTTCTTTTTTTAAAAGGTTTTACAAAATTCCTGTAAAATTGCCTGGACCTGGTAATGTTTTTAGAAGATCATGCTTCGACAAATGCTATTTTTTTCTTGGAAATTGGTCTGTTTACATAATCTATCTTTTTTATGGTAATTTATTCATTTCATCTAGGTTTTTCAATTTATTTATATAGAGCTGAGCAGAGTAATCTCAGAATTCTTTGTCCTCCTTTCCCTATTTTCCTTGATTAAGTTAAATTGTTTATATATTCTATTTTTTTTCCTCACTCAGGTTTTGGATTTATTTATCAGTTTTATTTTTCTATTTTTAAAATTCATTGATTCTACTTTCATATTTATTAATACTTCCTTCTA
Organism: Mirounga leonina; assembly: GCF_011800145.1. NCBI lineage: Eukaryota > Metazoa > Chordata > Mammalia > Carnivora > Phocidae > Mirounga > Mirounga leonina. Next base: position 44,693,008 of record NW_023270316.1, read on the forward strand.
TTTTCTTTCAGTTTATTTTTTCTTTTTTAAACCTTTTAAATTGGTAGTTTAATTCATTTATTTTTATTTCCTCTTTTTTTTAAGATTTTATTTATTTATTTGACAGAGAGAGAGAGAGCACAAGCAGGGGGAGCATTAGGCAGAGGAAGAGGGAGAAGCAGGCTTTCCACTGAACAGGGAACCCAATGCAGGACTCGATCCCAGGATCCTGGGATCATGACCTGAGCCAAAGGCAGACACTTAACCGACAGCCACCCAGGCACCCCATTTCCTTTTTTTTTAAGTAATACACGTATTTAGGGCCATGACATTTTTTAGCACTGTGATACAGTATTTCCATTATAATTATCCTTATATTTTTTAAATTCTACAGTTTCAGTTTATAGCTCTTCTTTGACCCAAGACCCAAGTTGTGTACAATTTTTTAAATTGTCAGATGAAAAGGACTTTTATTTTCTGAGTTATTTCTAGTTTTATTGTAATCAAATTTATTGGTTGAGGGTTACTCTTTGGTCTAATTATAATCAATTTCCATGACTACTCCTTAGGTATTTGAAAACAAGGTGGATTTTATATTTTCAGGAACAGAGTTCAACATGCATGAAATAGATTTATTTAATGTTATTTAGGTCTTTTAGAACTTACTCTCTTCCATTCGTGTTTGTCTATTTCTCCTTGTAATTCCTATCATTTGTGCTTTAGGAATGTCACCGCTATTTTGATTGGTGTATAGACTTTTATAACTTTTATATTTTCACTATCAAATGCCCCCTTTGGCATCATAAAGGACATGTATCATATAATTCCTTTTATCCTGAATTCCACTTTATCTGATTTTGACTTCTCAAGACTTACTTTAATTTCAACTCTTCTGAAAGTTTTGGATGTCTTCTGCATACACAACAAAGTTTTTCTTTGATCTCTAACCTGAAAATATTTTTTCCTTTAATAGGTGAGTTAAGCATTTACATTTATCAATATGATAGATATGTTTGGTCTTCTGTCATATTGTTCTATGTTATATTATCTGATCACAATTGTTTTTAAAAGTCTTTCCAGTGTAATTTGCTTATTTTTGTGTGCATGTAGTTTTTTGACGTTTAAAAGGGTCTAAATTTTTATTTCTCTATTTACCATTATTTCTCTAGACACTGTTAGTTTCCTATGAGGATCAATGATATTATTAAAATATTTTCTCCTCCCCTTGTTTCTTTTTGTCCCTTTGTGTTCCATTATGAGTCAATAAAATTATATTTCTTAGTGTTTGTTAAATTTTCTTTTACTTCCAGTATATGACTGTCAACTTGAAGTAGTATCCATTGACTTCCAGATACTATTGATGGGGCAACCTACCTATTTCTCCCCTGACTCTTCCAATTTGTTTAACTACTTAATTTGTAAATTGTAAGGACATATGTGGCTTATTTCTGTCATTCTGGTCTTATTTGTTTCAGTCTTAGTTCTAGAGTTAAATATATTTCTCACTGCAAGTTCTTTTACTTTTGTTTCCTAGTCTTTCTTGGTCGATGAAATTTATCCTCCATTAATTTCCTCAGTAGAGGTTCATGGGCATTCTTATTTTTTGAGTTCTTACATGCTTAAAATGTTTCTCAAGGTCTTAAAGGACAATCTGGGTGGTTATAAAATCATTAGCTTAGTAACTTCACTAGGATATGCCTTGGTGTTGACCATTTTAGGTCAATTTTCCATGAACCAGGGTTCCATGAACCCTTTCAACAGAGTGATTCAAAAATTTTTATAACCTTAAAAATTTCTTGAATTGGGATGCCTGGATGGCTCAGTCAGTTAAGCGGCTGCCTTCGGCTCAGGTCATGATTCTAGGGTCCCGGGATCGAGTTCCGCATCAGGCTCCTTGTTCAGCGGGGAGCCTGCTTCTCCCTCTGCCTGCTACTCACCCTGCTTGTGCTCTCTCTCTGACAAATAAATAAAATCTTAAAAAAAAAAAAGAATTTCTTGTATTATTTGCCATTTCTGGTCACCTTTAAGCAATCCAATAATGCATACACTGGCTCTTCTTTGCCTGACTTTTCTATTGTGTTTTTTCTAGTTCTTTTAAACTCTTTACAAAAAAAATTTTTTTTTAATTTTCTCATTTCTATTTCTCTATCCTTTATATTCCCATGATTTTTCCACAGTGTCTATTATTCTTTTACAGTTCATCTTTATTTCTGTAATGGTTTTCCCTTTTCTACTTTTTTTGAGTTCTGTGACCTCATGCTTTATTTCTTTCTGTTATTTCACAATAGTCATACATAAGGCTTCATGTGGTTTCTTTTTACAGAAATAATTGTTTCTTTTTCTTAAGATTTATTTATTTATTTGCGAGAGAGAGTGTGCACATGTAGGGGGAAGGGCAGAGAGAGAGGGAGAGAGAGAATCCCTAGCAGACTCCACGCTAAGCAAGGAACTGGACTTGAGGCTTAATCCCTGGACCCTGAGATCATGACCTGAGCTGAATAAAGAGTCAGACTCTCAACTGACTGAGCCGACCAGGCACCCCAGAAATAATTATTTCTTTTACCATTTAAAAAATATTCATTATGAAGTGCTTAGTACCAAACACCACTATTCCATGGCATTATTTTTTGGAGAGTGTTCAGTTCTTGACTGATATTACTACTCACTTTTATCTTTTTTCTGTAATATCTTTTTATCAATGCTGTGTCAGTTTCTTTTCCTGATCAATGTTTTTTATTTTATTTTTTAAAAGATTTTATTTATTTATTTGACAGAGAGCGAAAGCACAAGCAGGGGGAGCAGAAGAAGGAGAAGCAGACTCCCTGCTGAGCAGGGAGCTTGATGTGGGATTCAATCTCAGGACCTTGGGATCATGACCTGAGCCAAAGGCAGACGCTTAACTGACTGAGCCACTCAGGCGCCCCCGATCAATGTTTTTTAACGAGTGATATTTTCCTGTACTGGCTATTTGCAGTTGTTTCCTGTGGAAGGGTTCAGAGCGTAGCTATTAAAACCACTACAACTTTGTCAAGGATACCTTATTTTTATTTAACACCATACAATTAACAAAGCACTTTGGACATAAGCTCTTATTTTTATTTTCATCCTATCAGTACTCTATGAACTAGATAGGGTAATTATTATACCCATTTCTCAGATGAGGAGATTTGGAATTAAACAGATTATAAAACTTTTCTGAGTAGTAAGTGATTAAAACCTGGTTCCCAAGTCCAGGCTCTATCACCAAATATATTGAAACTGGTAACTCTCTTTGCATAGGTATCTTTCCTTTAGGTGTTTTAGCCTATCTTAAAATTGGCAATGAGACATAAGTTTTGTTTTTGTTATGAAATAACTAGGTGAAGAGTGAACTTATTTATTGTTCATTTTCTTCTTATTTGATCTTTATGTAGAATTCAGGATGATCTTTTTGAAAATTTTTATTTATTTATTTGAGAGAGAGAGAGCACGAGTGGACGGCAGGGCAGAGGGAGAGAGAGAGAGGGACAAGGAGACTTCCTGCTGAGCATAGAGCCCAGCTCAACCCCAGGACCCTGAAATCATGGCCTGAGTCGAAGGCAGACGCTTAACCACTTAATTGACTGAGCCACCCAGGTGCTCCCAGGATGATCTTTTTTTTTTTTCTTAAAGATTTTATTCATTTATTTGACAGAGAGATAGTGAGAGCAGGAACACAAGCAGGGGGAGTGGGAGAGGGAGAAGTGGGCTTCCTGCCGAGCAGGGATCCCGATGTGGGACTCGATCCCAGGACCCTGGGATCATAACCTGAGCCGAAGGCAGATGCCTAAAGACTGAGCCACTCAGGCGCCCATCCCAGGATGATCTTAAGGAAATATTGTATCTATTTCCTGCTCAATGGGTAATTAGCTTGTTATTTAACTTGAAGGTTCTCAGTGTCTTCACCTTAAAGTAAATAGGCTTAAACTCAAATATCTAAAACTAGTATTCAAAGAGTCTAGCTCTCAATATCTTTTGAACTGAGAGAAGACACCTTGAATCAAATATAAGATTGAATTGCAAGATGAAATTCTTACCGCTCTACTTGTCTACAACAAGGGTAAGTAAAAAGCTTCCATATGGGAGGAGACAGCTTGGGAAAGACAACAGAACATTCTACAGACTCCTGATGTGTTACTGTCAACGTTATTTCTCCTCCCTGCAAACAGTTCAATTTTACATAGTATCTCAATCTTAGACAAACTGAAACTAATGTCCTAGGTAATTCCACGGGACAGAGCGTTAGAAAGGCTCTTCTTCCTCTCGTTCTTCTACAGTTGGTCCCCATCTCTGTCTCTCCCCTCACTGTCTTTCTCTGATGTAATGTTGATTACTATTGTACTTCTTTGACTCAACAAGCACATAATCTGTGCCTAACACATGCCAAAACAGTGGTAAGCACTGGGGTTAGTGCTTGAGAAATAACTCTTCCTGAAAGTTATATAACTTTGGTCTATTCTGAGGGAAAAAAGCTACAGAAATTCAATCAATAAAGGAGAGAGGCTGTCATACTACAGCTCATTGTTATCTCCAATCTGGAAATGTAACAACAAACATACTTTGTGGATTGCACAGTTTTTATTTATTACGTATCATTTTCTCCTTCAGCCAGATTTGTGGCTTATAAAAATAACTAAATATTTGCTTACAAATTGTTATAATGAAAATCTGCAGCCTGCTGCAGTAAGATTCATGGTCATAGTAACTTTGAAAGCATTTGTTTGCATTTGGAGTGTGAGGAAATCATTTAAATTTAAAATTTTTGCATAAATTATTTATATGTTGAGTCCAAGATGCAGTGCAATTACAACAACATTTTTTAGAAGTCAGGCAGAAGTTTGAAATTTATAAATACCTCTTTACATTTTGGCGGCACTAGATATAGTTTTCTAGAAAGCTGTATTTTTTGTTGTTTGAATAGCAGTTAGCTGTTTTCATTCTAACAGATGGAACCAAAGCATTGTGAACATTTTTATTAAAACAGCAAATGAAGCTATGAAAGAAGTGTCACATTGCCAAGTATTCATCTTGCAAATTAAATTCTACAATTTAGCAGGTGGTTTAAGTTCCCTTTAGAAATTTAAAATCAGCTTATTTCATTTCTCTGTGGTTTAACATAGATACAGGTTCACTTCTGCGTTCACTTACACAGAATCTGTTTGCACGTTTCTTAGAATTGACAGTTAGGAAAATATTTGCCATCTCTCATTCAAAATGGCTCATGATTGCCACATTCAGATGGTCGAATCTTCAACTTCCTTCACTATTAAAGTCTACTATTTGTCTCTGGAATCTGTTCACAAGGCCCACTGGATCCAAAAATTTAAAGCCCAAATTCAGTTTGTTTTTTGCCTAGTTTGATATACATCATCATTCAGTGTACTGGCACGATGCTACCCAGCATAGAAAACTCCCAATATTAGGTGGTAATTGCTATGAACTGAGAGTTTGTGGACCTAAAATTCATTAATTTAATCCTAATCTCCAGTGTGATGTTATTTGGAGGTGGGACCTTTGGGTGGTGATTAGATCATGAGAATGGAACCTTCATGAATGGGATTAGTGCCCTTATAAAAGAGACTCCAGAGAACATTTTCTCCCCTTTCACCATGTGAAGACACATCAAGAAAGTGTTGTCAGGTGCTTGGGTGGCTCAGTTGGTTAAGCATCTGTCTTCGGCTCAGGTCATATTCCCAAGGTCCTGGGATTGAGTCCTGCATTGGGCTCCCTGTTCTAAGGGAGCCTGCTTCTCCCTCTGCCTCTGCCCCTCTCTCTGTCTCTCATGAATAAAGAAATAAATAAGAAAACAAAGTGGTGTCTATGAACCAGGGAGCAGGTCCTCACCAGACACTGAATCTTCCAAAACCTTGATCTTGGACTTCCCAGCCTCTAGAATGGTGAGAAATAAATTTCTGTTGTTTATAAGCCATCCAGTCTATGATATTCTGTTATAGTAGCCTAGACTTCTTCAAGTTTAGAGAATGATAGTGAGTTGGCATTTCCAAGTCTCTACAGGACTGTACTGATTAACTATGGTAAATCAGACACTAAAGAGCTAGCTTTAGAGGGTATTTCAGAGGTGATGAAGTAGAAGCACTTCTACTGCTTCTAATGACACTACTGTAGGATTAATTTCACAAAAGCATCAGTTTTCCCACAAAAAAGTTTTCAATGTTTTTCCATAACCTACAAAATAAAACTTAATACTAATCATTCACATACTTCTGTTTCACCTGCAAACTGTTTTTATGACTACTTCTTAACAGATCTTGTTCCCAGTAAACCGGTCTACTTATTTGTTTCCCAAGCAAGTTGGTACTACTTTGTCTACCCTTCTGTTCACCTTTACCCTGTACCTTCCTTCGCCTTTTTGATTGCCTACATCCTTCTTTTCCCTGAAGGCACACCTTCAATCAAAATATGGTGAAACCCTCCTTAACCATCCTAAATTGCCCCATTCTCCTTTAAGCCTGTCTAGCACCACTTATTACATGGCAGCTTTTTCATGTGTTTCATGTGTACATTCTATCTCCCCAAATAGAATGTAAGATCCTGACAGTAGACATGTCATTTTACACACTGAATTTCCAGCACCCCAGTACCCAGGACAGAGTAATCAGCAATCTACGTTGATGTTAAGGTAACCAAGATTTCTCCAGGCTACATCAAGAAATATACAACACAATTAGGGCTGACTGATAGTCCTTGGGGTTTATAATTACGGCTAAAGTTTTGCTTGCCCAGCATGCTTGCTCATTTCCCTTCTAGCTTTTCTGGGGACTCCACCCTTACTGTGTGTAAAGTTGTCGATTTTAGTGCTGTATTTGTCAGAACAGGCTAGTAAACAAACTCAGGTTATTAATAAGTTTAAACAAAGTTTGAAATCTCACCCACACCGTATCTGTTGTGCTTCGGTTCAGGACTCTTCTCCACATTATCCTTACTCTGGAACCCAGGCTAAGATCCCAGTCCCTCTCTCTCTCTCTGTCTGTCTCTCATGAATAAATAAATAAAATCTTTTAAAAAAATCTGGAACATTACCAATGAAAAAGCAGAGGAATAAAGTGTGGCAAATTGTGCGCTGGCTCTTAAAACTTTCATGTAGAAGTAACACACATGCACTGGCAGAAAGCTAAACATACAGACCAATGAAATAGAATTGAGAGTCCAGAATTAAATCTTTACATTCATAGTCAATTGATTTTTGACAAGGGTGCTGAGAAAATTCAATGGTGAAAGAATAGTCTTTGCAACAAATGGCATTGGGACAATTAGATATCTACATACAAGAGAATGAAATTGAATCCCTACCTCACACTATATAGAAAAATTAATAGAAATGGATTTTAGACCTAATTGTAAAATCTAAATGTAAAATATAAGTATAAAATGTAAATGTAAAATGTAAAGTTAATTATAAAAGCTAAAATTATAAAACTCTTGATATAGGACTAAATCTCAGGTTTCTTATATATGACACAAACAACAAAAGAAAAGAGAGATAAATTGGACTTCATTAAAATGAAAATCTTTGAGTTTCATAGGATACTATCAAGAAAGTGAAAAGACAACCCAAGGATTGGGAAAAAATATTTTTAAATCATATCTGACAAGGGATCTGTATCCAAAATATATAAAGATTACATATTTATGTAAGATTACATATTTAAGTATGTTACAACTCAACAATAAAAACACAACCCAGTAAAAAATGGGCAAAATATTTGAAAAGACATTTCTCCGGAGAATATGTACAAATGACCAGTAAGCACATGAAAAGATGTTCAACATCATTAGTCATGAGGGAAATGGAAGCCAAAATCATAATGAGGTAGCCACAAGGATAGTTCAATTTAAAAGACAGAAATTAAGAAGTGCTGGTGGAGGAATTGAAACCATTATACATTGCTGGTGGGAATGTAAAATGGTACAGCAACTTTGGAAAACAGTTTAGCAGTTCCTCAAAAAGATAATCATAGAGTTACCACATGATCCAGCAGTCCCACTCCTGGGTATTTACTCAAAAGAAATGAAAAGACATATCCACACAAAAACCTGTAAACATAGCCAAAAAGTAGAGACAATCAAAATGTCCATCAATGGATGAATGGATAGACAAAATGTGGTAAGTCTATACAATGAAATATTACTCAGACATAAAAAGGAATGAAGTATTGAGTCATGCTACAACTTGGATGAACCTTGAAAACATCATGCTAAGTGAAATAAGCCAATCATGAAAGGCTACATGTTTCTAGCAAACATCCAGGATAGCACATTTCTGTAGAGACAGAAAATAGATTAGCAATTGGCCAGGAAGGGGGAAGAGGAAATAGGGAGTGACTGCTAATGGGTATGGGGTTTCTTTTTGGAGTGATAAATATGTCTTGGAATTAGATAATGTTGATAGTTGTACAACTTGTGAATACACTAAAAACTACTGAATTATACAATTGAAGAGGGTGGATTTTATGGTATATGAATTATATCTCAATAAAGCTTTTTTAAAAATGTCAGATCAAATCACTTTGCTCACTTTCATTGGTCAAAGAAAGTCATATGTCCATAAATTTCTTCCAATAGGACAGGGAAGTGCAATCCTACCATGTGCCTGGAAGGCAAGTGGAAATATTTGGTATTAAGGACTAAAAAAGATACCATCAGTCTTTAGCCATACAGGTAGGCATGAGCTGCCGGGTAGGCCAACTGTGATACTACACACTTGTGGATACAATGATTGGTCCAGTTGTGGGTATGTAATATAAGCAGGGCCAACCAATCCTTTTATGGAATGAAGGAATGTTCCAGGAGGAGAAATCTTAGGGTCACTAATACGGGGATGGAGGTCTGGCACTATCTGAAGCTGAACCCTTGTGAAGAGAGGCTGCATCAGCTGTGACTTCAATTCCTAGATGTTCAAGATGCAGAAGAATTCTGATGAATGAGTCATTAACAGCAAAGTGGAATCTAATCTTATAATTCTTTGCCCAGCAGAAGTCTCACATGATTTCCTGAGAAAGTTTGAGAGTATTTCTTCTCTGCCATCTTCTAGAATCTGCTCTCTTCCCTCACTATTTCCAATGCCCAAAGGGAAGGATTGTCCTCCAAGCCAGTCTCTCATGCTCCCCCTTACCTACAACCTCAGGCTCCATCTTCGATGGTGTCCCGCAGTGAAAGGTTTTTAATGGGGCTAATTCTTTCTTTGTTTTACTGCCTGTGCTCAACAGCTTCTAAAATAGCTCCCAGTGGTGTTTCTATACACTAACAAGACAGAAGAAAGAGAAATTAAGGAGTCGATTCCATTTAAAATTGTACCCAAAACCATAAGATACCTAGGAATAAATCTAACCAAAGAGACAGGAATCTGTACTCAGAACACTATAGAATACTCAAGAAAGAAATTAAGGAAGACACAAAGAAATGGAAAAACGTTCCATGCTCATGGATTGGAAGAACAAATATTGTGAAGATGTCAATGCTACCTAGAGCAATCTACACATTTAATGCAATCCGTATCAAAATACCATCCGCTTTTTTCAAAGAAATGGAACAAATAATCCTAAAATTTGTATGGAACCAGAAAAGACCCCAAATAGCCAGAGGAATGTTGAAAAAGAAAAGCAAAGCTGGCGGCATCACAATTCCGGACTTCAAGCTCTATTACAAAGCTGTCATCATCAAGACAGTATGGTACTGGCACAAAAACAGACACATAGATCAATGGAACAGAATACAGAGCCCAGAAATGGACCCTCAACTCTAGGGTCAACTCATCTTTGACAAAGCAGGAAAGAATGTCCAGTGGAAAAAAGACAGTCTCTTCAACAAACGGTCTTGGGAAAATTGGACAGCCACATGCAGAAGACTGAAACTGGACCATTTCCTTACACCACACACAAAAATACACTCAAAATGGTTGAAAGACCTAAATGTGAGACAAGAGTCCATCAAAATCCTAGAGGAGAACACAGGCAGCAACCTCTTCGACCTCAGCCGCAGCAACTTCTTCCTAGAAACATCACCAAAGGCAAGGGAAGCAAGGCAAAAATGAACTATTGGGACTTCATCAAGATAAAAAGCTTTTGCACAGCAAAAGAAACAGCCAACAAAACCAAAAGACAACCGACAGAATGGGAGAAGATATTTGCAAATGACATATCAGATAGAGGGCTAGTATCCAAAATCTATAAAGAACTTATCAAAGTCAACACCCAAAGAACAAATGATCCAATCTCAGAATGGGCAGAAGGCATGAAGAGACATTTCTGTAAAGAAGACATCCAAATAGCCAACAGACACATGAAAAATTACTCATTATCACTCGGCACCAGGGAAATACAAATCAAAACCACAATGAGATACCACCTCACATCTGTTAGAATGGCTGAAATTAACAAGTCAGGAAATGACAGATGTTGGTGAGGATGCGGAGAAAGGGGAACCCTCCTACACTGTTGGTGGGAATGCAAGCTGGAACAGCCACTCTGGAAAACAGTATGGAGGTTCCTCAAAAAGTTGAAAATATAGCTACCCTGTGACCAGCAATTGCACTACTCGGTATTTACCCCAAAGATACAAATGTAGTGATCCAAAGGGGCATGTGCACCCCAATGTTTATAGCAGCAATGTCCACAATAGCCAAACTATGGAAAGAGCCTAGATGTCCATCGACAGATGAATGGATAAAGAAGACATGGTGTGTATATATATATATATATATATATATATATATATATGCACACACACACAATGGAATATTATGCAGCCATCAAGAAAATGAAATCTTGCCATTTGCAACGACATGGATGGAACTAGAGGGTATTATGCTAAGTGAAATAAGTCAATCAGAGAAAGACAAGTATCATATGATCTCACTGATATGAGGAATTTGAGAAACAAGATAGAGGCATAGGGGAAGGGAGGGAAAAATGAAACAAGATGAAACCGGAGAGGGAGACAAATCATAAGAGACTCTTAATCTCAGGAAACAAACTGAGGGTTGCTGAAGTGGAGGGGGTGGGAGGGATGGGGTGGCTGGGTGATGGATACTGGGGAGGGTATGTGCTATGGTGAGCACTGTGAATTGTGTAAGACTGATGAATCACAGACCTGTACCCCTGAAACAAATAATACATTATATGTTAATTTAAAAAATAAAAAACATTAAATAGCTCCCAGTGATCAATTATTCACACAAATGTGTAATCCCATCCTCTCCAGAATGGGCTGGGCCTAGCTACGTGCTTCTAGCAAAGAAAATAAAGCCACAGGGATGGAACATGACCTCCAAAATTTGGTTACAAAATGACTGATTTCTGATCTGCTTACTCTCTCTCACTTTCTCACCTTCTCACTCTGATAGAGGCTATATACCATGCTGTGAGCTGCCCTCCAGAGAGCCCCCATTGCAAGGAACTGAGGGGTGACCTCCAGCCCCAAATCCCCAAGAAACTAAATCCTGTCCATATCACTTGAATGAACATGGAAATGGATATTCCCCCAGTTGAACCTTGAGTTTTCTGCAGCCCAGCTGATACCCTGATTTGCATCCTGCGATAGACCTCGAGCCAGAGGACCCAATGAAGCCACGCCCACATTTCTGACACACACAAACTTTGATACAACAAATATTGTTTAACTCACTAAGTTTTGGGGTAATTTTCTTATATAGCAAGAAATAACCAATATAGTGCCACTTCCTCAAAATCTTGACACAGGTTCTCTATAGGTCAGGGTTAGAATTTGTTGTGTATAACTTTGTTCTAAACTGCTCTCAGAAATTATCCTTACTGACTCCTTTCTCAAGGCCCTGAACCAAACCGATTCATGCTGCTTCTCTTCCTTTCCATGAGCTGCTTCCTCACCCACTATGCTGCCTGGGGAGGTGAAAATGGAGTTTATGCTTCCTCCTTTGCTTGGTGGTTTTAACCAGAGTTTCAGCCCAATGTGCCCCATAGCTTCTTCTCCCAAGGACACAATGTTGCTTTCACACTACTAGAACCTCTTTCCTCCTGGACACTCTCCAAAACCATCCAATTTGCAGTGAGCATATAGTTAACCATCCACTATAGGAACCTCCTTATAATAAGTTCTGGAATTGGATGAGAATCAGGATAGTGGTGAAGTACAGAATAGGCTTTTTTATATAAGCAAGTGACGGTTCTCAGTCAGGATCTGATCATGTGACTGCTAGTTTCAATTCTCTGAAGGCCTATTAGTCTCCACTCATGAAGCCCCAGCTACTAAGTGTACCCCCTGTCCTGCTGTGCCCCACTCTCCTTCCTCACATCCTGGGGTCCAGCCGTGTTGTGTTCCCTGGCATTCCCTAGACTTGTGAGGATCTCTCAAGCCTGGTGTCTTTGGCGTAAGGTTCCTTCTACTAAGAAGGCTCATTTCTAGGTTTCCTTATGTTCAAAATTAGGTCATATAACACTCTCAGAGTCTCCAAGGAGGTCAGACCTCCTCTCCATAGGTACAGGCATATTGTTGAGACTGGTAATTTGAAGGGCATTTCATTGATCACCATGAGGGCAAAGGGGCTTTTCCCTGGGCTGAGCAAAGGGGTTAAGAAGTGAATCCATGTAAGGCGGTCGTTGTGGTTTTCTGATGTATTGCTGAAGAGGTGCGATGAGCCCAGAGACTGCTCTTGCAGCCTCAGCCCGAGGGAGCTTGTGATAGGTGGGAGCCATGGTGAATGACAGGACAGAAGGAGGCAAAGAAGGACACCGGGGTTACTTCAGCTCAAGGTGACCTGGCTTGCATGTTCCTTATGGTCTGTCCTAGCTCATTCATTTCAAATGATTTAGGGCCAAAGCTGATCATTAGTTTCTGTGTATACATTTCTCTGTAGGACTTTGTAAGAAGGGACTACTGGTGGGCGCCTGGGTGGCTCAGTTGGTTAAGCGACTGCCTTCGGCTCAGGTCATGATCCTGGAGTCCCCGGATCGAGTCCCGCATCGGGCTCCCTGCTCGGCAGGGAGTCTGCTTCTCCCTCTGACCCTCCTCCCTCTCATGCTCTCTGTCTCTCATTCTCTCTCTCGCAAATAAATAAAATCTTAAAAAAAAAAAAAAAGAAGGGACTACTGGTTTAAAAAGGATTTAGTAATCCAGGACCCCCGTCCCAGCTATCTGTCTCTTTCTATATGATTGTATATCGACATCTTATTTGATGTGACTTTCTTCCTTTGGGAGGCTGTCCATGGCTCCTTGGCTGAGCTGGGCATCCTCCTCTGGGCTCCCCTAAGATTTTGTACTGACATCGGATATAACACCTTGGGCTTTGATTATTCTTTAATGTATGTGTTTCTCCACCAGACAGCGATCTTCTTGAGAAAAGTGACCATGTCATTCATCTTTGTGTCCCCGGTAGCTATTATGGTTTTTGTCCTATAGTATTTTCTCAACGTGTATTTAATATATGAATTAATGTTCTACAAGGCCTTAGTTCTTACTTAATCTTTGTCATATTATAGCAATCAATCATATATTACCTTGACTTGTTCTTAACAAGTTAGCATTTACAAGTCTCATCCCCCCATTCAGAAATCAAAATCTGTCCATATTGATGTCAATCCTTGTCCCTTTCCAGATGGCCTTGATGATCCCCTGCATCTGCAGTCTACTCTGCCCTGCCTCAAAGTTAAATTAGAAGATATCGAAACTGTCTATCAACTTTCTTATCTGAGGAATCACTAGGGTGTGAAAATATTTAAGCCTAAGCCAGAGTTGCTAAGTGAGCCCATGAATTCACCTAGGAGAACTTCATAAATAATTGGGGGCTAGGCTGCCTCTGGCTTCTTCTGCTTGGGTTTCTTGTGTCCTAGCCAACATCTCCCACACTCAAATTCCTGCTCACACACATGCAACCTTAACTACACTGGTCAGTACCCTGTTTCCCATGGAAGCTCAGCAATGTCTCCTGCCAGCAGTAGGGACCCATCCATTATGTTCCTGACAACCCTATTCCCCCCAGGGGATTGGGTCCAGCCTGCCCTCCCCTCATTTGGTGACACTAATGACATAGAAGACCTAGCCAGTGCCTAAAATACAATAGGCAATCACCATTTCCCTTCTCTTGTGTAACCTAAGGTCACCTGGGACCCACTTTCCCCCCAGACCCAAGAGAAATTCCTGTCCACAGATCACCGCCCTCAAGTCCTCTGGAAGGCTTTCATCTTTGCTTCATTATGTCCTGAACATCCATCTTGACCTTTACACCAGTTCCTACAAGAAATTCAGCCAAATAAAATATTCTGTAATTTTATGTGGATTTTTATTCAAGTTGGGAGGCTCAAGGAGCATGGAGGTCTCCAACACAGCATTCTATCTACTTCTAGGTGTCCCTTTCACCCCTTGGTGTCCTCCCTGGTGATCTAACCTGCTGAGCACAACCCCGGGGACGTGTGTCTGGCCCTCATACCACCATGCTCCTGCCAGCACTTTTGGTTAAAAAAGTTTCCCCTTCCTCATTATATTTGTTTTGCATGCAATTTCTCACATGATCTGGCGCCGTGTCTCGTACCAGTTCCTTCTGTGTAAGTCCTTCCATTTCTCACCTATTCACCCAATCTCTCCCCAGGAGCAAAGCATCGCTTTTGGTTCCCACACTTGTTCTAGAACTGGGCTGCCTCTGCCATGCCTTGTGTGTGCTTCTGCGTTCCCTGAGATTTGGCCTCCCTTCCCCGAGCTGATCCTGCGTTACCACCAAACCCCTGCTTGGGGAAAACCTTAATAATTGACTGGGACAGCAGAGCCTGTTCCATTCCAGAGATGCGTGTGCTGAGCCCGAGGTGGTGTTCCCTCCGAAATCTGCAGGCAGGGAAGCAGATTAATCACAAAGATCTGAAGCAGGCACAGTTTGTTTTGCCTGAACAAACAGCAATTGCTCTTTGTTTAAATTTAATAGTTAAAAATGAACAGTTCTAGTGATAATTACCACATATTTATATTGACATTTTACTTTTTAAGTTCCAGAAGAACAGCAGTTTAATTCAATTGAATCATATTTATCAAACCAAAGGTTAAATACTTTTAAAATTAGAGAAGACTGTGAACTTACTAAGAAAATGCCCCAACTTAATGGTCATGTGCAGTATACACATCTTTTGTTGAGGGGTGGGTAGCGAAGAGAGAAATAAGAGGAATTAAAAGTAGATCAAAGGAAGTAAATATAACATTTGTTGACTAATATAGGGGGACATATATAGAAAGTCATCATTGCTGTTAATAGTCACACAGGCTGACTTTGGTCAATGGACCAATGAAACAAGTTTGTCATAGAAGACACCGTAGTACAAATCAGACAATAAAAACTGTTCACACCACACAACTAATCCTGCTGATGTAGCACTTACCACACTTATAACGGAGAACGTTGACAGTGGCATTTAAAAAAAATTTTTTTAAAGATTTTGTTTATTTATTTGACAGAAAGAGAGAGCGAGAGAGGGAACACAAGCAGGGGGAGTGGGAGAGGGAGAAGCAGGCTTCCCGTGGAGAAGGGAGCCCGATGCAGGGCTCAATCCCAGGACCTTGGGATCATGACCTAAGCCGAAGGCAGACACTTTATGACTGAGCCACCCAGGTGCCCCAACAGTGGCATTTTTAATAAGAATATTGTTTGTGATAATTTCATGATTTACAAAATGCATTACTGTCTTATGAATCATGCTTAATTTTAATCCTGTTTCTAACCACTGCAAAGAGGAAATGGCCCTTTTTCATTGTGAGAATCTATTTGCACCTCTCTTGAAAATGTGTCTTTTTAGTGCATAGTACATGGACATTTTAATTAAAATTCACCTATGTGGGAGCTTCCTACCTGCTTCTAGAAAATCACTCCAAATAGGAATGTTGGGACAATGACCAAGTTATGAATTGAAAGCAATGATCAATTTGGAATTAGAAATAAGTACATTTTATATAACGTGTTTATTTAAAAATGCCTTTAGTTATTTTACTTTCAAAATTGAAGACATAATTTAAATTATGGCATTGTAGGACTGGAAGAGCTTTATATGAGAGATCAACCTCTCCTCACTTTCCTAGATAAGGTAATGAGAGGTTAATTATGTACCTGAGACCAACAATCAGTAGAAGGGCTGGAACTATACAAAAAGCTCCTGATTTCTAGATTCACATTCTTTCTACAACCTGTCTTCCACTAGTAAATAAAATTAATCTGAAGTAGTAAGCTTCATTGTGCTTTAATAGATCAATTTTCTAAATGAAATTAAGATATCAATATTTCAACCAGTCAAACCATTGACTTTGTGTGGCTATATTTTCATGTTTATACTATTTTGCATATTTAATATTCAGGATGGTCTTTCCATAGACCCAATTTTCAATCCCTACAATCACTGAAGGTTGAAGGAAGGATAAAACATAGACTTTCAATATTTGCATCTTTTATGCCAAATGAGAGCTCAAAAAATTAGTTTCAGTGAGATTTTAGTATTAAAATGTGACTTGAATTGTGGAAGAATACATTCATAGGAAATATATATTCATTCCCAGATAAGTAAAATGCTTAATCCATTATTTCTAAGCTGATTTTTTTTGTTGTCTTATAAGATTAGGTTGCTGATTCCCTTTTATTAGAAAAGTGCTTTACAATATTCATTGAACAGTACTTCATACAAATAATCTTTCTTGAGAATTTGTAATAAATGGGTGACTTGTTGACAATTATAAATAGAAATAGCCTTCATCTATCACTGTATCAGATAAGCTGCTTCCAGCTACAAGTAACATAAATCCTAAATTAAACTGACTAAACAACAGGGGAATGTATTAGCTCACAAAAACAGCAAGTTTCCTTTGGTGGATCAGCCACTCAACCGCGTCACCAAGGACTTTGGTTCTTTTCATCTCTTTGCATGGGTATCCAAAATGCCAGCTTCATCCTCTGTGAAGTAGGTTTTAGCATTACTCCCATTTTACAAATGAGGAAATTTATGGCCTTAAAATGATACCCGCATGGTCCCTTCATGGTCATAAAATGCCTGCCAGTAGCAATAAGGTTATATCATTTACATCCAATGGGCAAGGCAGACATTAGCTTCCTGTTGTTCTCTTTTAAGAGAAAGGAAGAATTTTCACAGATGTCTCTATTACACTTCTTGCATCTCATTGACCAGAGCTGAGCCTCACATTCATTTTTGTACCAAATGTTGGCAGGGGGTGGGACAACTTTTGACTCAGTGTGACCGACCCTTGAGTTGGGGGCCAGTTCTCCAACAATTCATCCCTGCTACACTATGGGGAGGGGAGAAATTCTGCATTGAGCAGAGGAGGCCCCAACTCCCACCAAAACATCCTACCCTCTTGACTTCCATGACATTACACTCTTAGCTTGCCTTCTGGCTCTCTAGTCTCCATATCTTGGACTCCTTTTCAGGCAACTCTTCTTCTTCCTTCCTAAATATTGGAGCTATGCATGCCTCATTCCTACGTCTCTTCTTTTTTCTTTCTCTAAATCTCTCCCTGGGTTATCTTACCCATCCCTGTGGTTTTGGATATCACCCTACATTGATAATCTCCCACTCAAAACCTTTTCCTGAGCTCCAGATTCATATATCCAGCTGTATTCCAAGTGCCACGTTTAGGGATTCATGTTGCTTTCATTTTGTATCTCCTCTTTCTCCTACAACCAGTGGTTCTCAAACTTGAGCATGCATCAGAATCATGTGGAGGGCTTGCTAAAACACAGTTGCTTGTTCTGTCGTCAGAGTTTCTGATTCAGTAGGTCTGGGTTAATACTAGAGAGTCTGCCTTTCTAACAAGTTTCTGAGTGATGCAGCCACTACTGATCTGGGATACCACTTTTCCCAGAGGGTTGCCCTGGGACTGTCCAAAGCTGAGTCACTGCCACAAAGAAGGTGCAGCCAGTGGGAAGGGAGGAAAAGAGAGGATAAGGAAGGTACATCCACTGCTTGAGACATTGGTCCTAAAGTATTATTCATCATTCCCACTGACATTCTATTGGCTCTACTTAAGTGAAGGGAAACTGGGAGATATGATGCAGTTGGACAGTCATTTCCTGGCTACATTCTAGTGCCATAAAAGAAGAGAAAAATGGGTGTTGGTGAACTGCTAGAAGTCTTCACCTCTCTCCAGTCTTCTAATACCAACTAATGAGCAGCCATGCTTGCTTTCTTTTATTCTCTCCAGTGTTCACCAAGGGTTTTCACACTTGCTTCCACACTGTTCTGTGCCCAGGTCTTAATTTATGAAGGTAACCAAGTGACACCATGGAAAAGCCAATGCCACTGAAAGAAGATTTTTATTACTTACATTTCTCAAGAGAAAAGGGCACACATACTACACCACGCAGGGCCAAAGGGGAAGTGCTGGGTTTTGGTCATGGTGGAAGACAGGAGTGAGAGGAAAGCCTAGATCAAGGTCTTTATTGAGGTTTCCATGGAAGGCAAGGCAGGACATACAGTCAAGGACTGGTTAGTTTGAATCATCCCAGCTATAGAGGTGATCTCTAGTTGGCTGGTAATCTTGACCTGGGATGATTTAGGGCAGGGGAAACATTGGCTTGGTGTGCAAGAACTAGATAAGGTACAGTATTTAGGAGTATAGATTCAGGCAGGTTGGTTTGCATATGAAAGGAGTGCTCCTGGTCGGGCCCTTTGCTACCTCTTAAGAATTGGCTAGCCTTGAGAGGGATAGTCTTTTCCTATGCCTATAAGGTCCTCAAAATGTCAAAACGTAAGATGCAGAAAATCAAAAACGTTAATGTTTAACACGTTCCTCTCCACTCTGCATATGGCTGATTCATCCTCATTCTTTTGTCTCTGTTTACATGTCACCTCCATTGAGGGGTCTTTCCAAAAACACTTTGTTTAAGCAGGTATCAGTCTACTTCATAGATCCTGTTTATTTCCTATTTATCACTCAAAACAATGCATTATTTTATTTTATTTTTTAATTTAGTATCTCTCTCCCTTGCTAGGAATCAGCTTCATCAGGACAAGAACCATGCCCTTTTTGTCATCTCTTTATTACTTATATAAGGAGACCATTTTTGTTGGTGACTCAAAACCATGTCCCTTCCCTTCCTTCTTACTAGCAGAATCCTAATTTAGTTGGGGAATGGGAGATTCTTGTTCTCAGGGAAGATGGGACTAGAGATCTAGGGATAGGCATGTAATCCAATTCTAGCCACTGAGATACAATGAAAAATCTGGAAAATCTTCTGTGAGTTGTGTGAGGATGTGATGTCTGGAGTTGCAGCAGCCATATTGCAACCATGAGGGAATGACAGGAGAATTGCAGAGATACCCATCCTGAGATCTGACATCATTAAGCTGCTATACCCGCCTTGCAACTACTTATCAATTGTTAAGGGAGATAATAAAAAACACTACATATTTAAGCCACTTTCTGTTGAGGTGGTTAGATGGAGCCAAATGTATTGTGACTTAGCATACTACTTGACAATATAAGCAATAAGTGCTCAATTAATCCAGGTATTTGTTGCTGTTGAACGAATAAAAGACTACATAGCTAAGGTAAAATGAGAAAGGTTGGGGTAGATATCCAGATATTTTAACTCACCTAAAAGACACAATTTTGTTTTTTGGGATTTAAATTTAGAGGGGAGAGATGTGGATGCAGGGGACATATTATACAGACTGGCTACCTTTATTAGCAACTTAGACAAATACTCTTTTGTTCATTTAAATAAAAATTTAATGAGGACTTATTACTTTGAAAAGAACTACATTAAGGAGTCATGTAGCATACTGTTTGAAAACACAGGCCACATAAATACTTAAATACAGCCACTTAAAACATGGTGACCTTAAGGCAAGTCACTAAATCTCACTTAACTTTAGTTTACTCCTCTTTAAAAAAGGAAATATTTACACTTTAAAAAGAAATATTTACACATTTAAAATGTTAGTGTGATAAGATAACAAAGTGCTCAATGTCCTACATGTCCAGAAAATAGTAAACACCTGAAATACAGCTTTATAATTATTATTAAGCATATTTGAAAGAAACATAGCATATACGTGAAAAATAGATAGCCCTGTTCCATAGCTAAACTATCAGAGAACACTTAGGTAATATAAAACAGCATGAGGAATGTAAAAGAAGGAAAGGTCTTTCTGCTTGGATGGTCAGACAATGTTTCAGTAGAAAAGACATTTGATTGGGACCTTTAAGGAAAGGTTGCATTTTAACCTGCAGAGATGGGCAGGGAAGCACATGTGTCATGGGGAGCTAGAAGAGGGAGAACTGATAAACATATCACAGGCAGTAAAACATGGGGAAAGGAGAGCAGACAAGTATAAAGCAGTTTAGATAGTGGCTGATAGGATAATATGGCTCTAGGATAGGCTTACAGAGGAGACCCATGGAGATGAGCACATGAAAGGGCTACATCATGGAGGAATCTCAGAACCTGAGAAGGCTAGAGCTTTTGGGGTCGACAATGAGGTGGTACGAAAGGGTTTTGAAGCCAGGTAGGAAAGTGACATGACAAAAGTATGGCAGACACTTAATTGCCTCACCACCGCCATCCTACCTTTGGTTTGTCAAGCTTTAATGGATGTTGACCACTAGCTTTGACAATGAAACACAAGTCTGAGCAATGAGCTGTGAGGCAAATCTACTGGGTGCTTTGGGAAAATGATTTTTTTTTTTAAGAGAAAGATAAACATGGAGAAACTCATTTTGCTATCTCCTTTTGCATCTGGTTCCCCTTGTTGAACTCATGTTGTGAATTCTGTTATGAAGGGATATGGTGCTTAGAGCTTCAGGAGCAATCGTGGGTCCATGAGGAAAGATCTCTCTCAAACACTGAGGTTGGGTAAGTGGGAAGATTAAAGAAACCTGGGTCTTTGATGACATTATTGATTTCCTAAATCAATTCTGGGTCCACCTAGTCCCAGATGACCAGTTAAGTAAGCTGCAGATATATTATGATTTTAGCCACTAGTGGTCAGGTTTCCTGTTATTTGTGGTCAGAGCATTCTAACTAATGCTGAGAAGGATGTTGGAGGAAGACTTGAAGGGATCAATGGGAATGGATTGAGGCAGTGATGAAAATGAAGGCAGGCAGGGCGCCTGGGTGGCTCAGTTGGTTAAGCGACTGCCTTTGGCTCAGGTCATGATCCTGGAGTCCTGGGATCGAGTCCCGCATTGGGCTCCCTGCTCAGCAGGGAGTTTGCTTCTCCCTCTGACCCTCTTCCCTCTCATTCTCTCTCTCAAATAAATAAATAAAATCTTTAAAAAAAAAAAAAAGAAAAGAAAGGCAGGCAGTAGAAAAAAATTACTGAGCACATCTTGTGAGCAATTTTTAAATTAAGAGACATGTATAGTGCTTAAATGTACCAGGCCCTATGAATCACTGCATTTATTTAATTCTCATAAAACCTCATGAGGTAAACACATCATTATTACCATTTTCAGATGAGGAAACTGAGTTATAGACAGGTGACATGATTTCCTCAAGGACACACAGCTAGTTGGTAGCAAACATTTATCCAGGCAGTCTAGCTCCAGACCCTGTGCTCTTAAACACTAATATTTATCTTTAATTTACACACAAACACTATCTTACTTCCACATAAGAATTCCTTTATTTTTAAGATCTATTTATTCTAGAGAGAGAGAAAGCATGAGAGTGTGAGTGGTAGCGGGGGTGGGGGGGGAGTGGCAGAGGGAGAGACTCTTCAAGCAAACTCCTTGCTGAGCAAGGCGTCCAACGACGTAGGGCTCAGTCCCAGGACCCTGAGATCATGACCTGAGCCGAAAGTAAGAGTTGGCAGCTCAACCGACTGAGCCAACCAGGCGCCCCCATATAACAATTCTGTGAGGAAAACGCCACCAGTATTGCCATTTTGCAAATGAGGAAACTGAAACAGAGAGGTTAGGAAACTTAAGGTCACACATATAACAAGGGATGAAGCAGAAAGTCAAGCTCAGTTCCACCTGACTCCAGAGTTCTGACCTTGATGCCAAAGTGCCAATGAGAAGACTGTTCTGGACATGTGGCTGCAGAAATGTGAAGGGAGAACCTTACGCAAGACCGATTGGGAAGACAGGTTAGCAAGGCTTAGGGATAGATGATATGCAAGGGGAAAGGATGAACAGTGATTGTTTTTACAAAGCTAAGTGAACACACAGGGGTACAATTTTTTAAAAAGGAAGTCTAGAAAATAAATATCTTAAATTTATAGTCTGAGCAAACACTTCAGAATCATTGCCGGCATCTCCAGTGAGTTAGGATCAACCCCAGAAGCAGACATGAAGATGAACTGTTACTTCTTTAGGTAGCAATTTCTACATGCATCTAAAAATGTGGTCCAGGAGAATGGGTAGGTACCGCTTCTACTTAATCATTTTTCAAATTAAGATCCTTGAGTCGGTCCCCTAAACAAAGCTCCCTGATAACCCACCTCCCCCAGAGGTGGGGGGGATTGTCTGTACCCCCAGCTCAGGCTTCTGCCATTGTCGCATATAGTCTCCCTTGGCGAAGGACACAAGACACCATTTGTTTTCAGAACACAACATATCACACTGCTATGGAAGGAGTTCATGATATAAACTATACTCACGGAGTCTCTGTGGGCGATTTCCAGGGCTTCCTTCCCCAGGGTCCGCTGCAAAGTAGCTCCAATCCTTAATCACTTTGTTTTTTCCTCTTGTAGAACCCTACTTCTATCCCTTGGTCAACACAGATGATTTTCCTAGTTTCTGTAGTTCCTGTAGGAGTTTAGCTCTAGGTCAAGGCTTGGTCTTGGGTTAAAAAATTACTTTTCTTGGGACGCCTGGGAGGCTCAGTCAGTTAAGCTTCTGCCTTCAGTTCAGGTCAGGATCCCAGGGTCCTGGGATGGAGCCCCACCTTGGGCTCCCTGCTCAGTGAGGAGCCTTCTCCCTCTGCCTGCTCTGCCTGCTACCGCCCTGCTTATGCTCTCTTTCTCTGACAAACAAATAAATAAATAAATAAATAAATAAATAAATAAATAAATAAATAAATAAATAAAAATCTTTAATATAAAAAAATTACTTTTCTCATCACCTAAAGCTCGATTTGGTGGCCTCCATAAATTCAACTTAATTCATTCAAAAAATAAATATAATCACGCATTTGCTAAGTACCAGGCACCACAGTAGAAGCTTAAGGCCTAAGAAAGTGGTGCTTCTCAGTCTGTAATGTGCAGAGGAAACACCTGGGCATCCTGTTAAAAATGCAGTTGTGAATGCAGTAGGTCTGGGGTGGGGTTGGAGATGCTGGATTTTTAAAAGGCTCTCAGGTGAGATCCATGCTGCTCCCAGGTGAGATCCATTTTGATAACGATGAAGGAAGATGGGAATATAAATAATTAAGTTCAAGCAGTAAAGATTTATAGATACAATGATACATATGTGAGAAACTGAGAAAGGAAGGGGGCTTCCCAAATTCCTCTGCTCTGCGCTGCTTCCTCAGGAACCTCCCTTAGACTGCCCCTGGTTCATTTCAGTATTTCTGATTCAACTCTGTGATCTTACCCTATGAATGTTAGTAGTGTATAAACATATACATGCTATAAGCTTACATTTATATGTTGGTTCTTTATATGTTATAATAATAATAGCTAACACTTCCGGAGAGCTTCAAGGATGCCAAGCACTGTGATACTCATAAAAGTCTATGAGATAGGAACTAATATCATCTCATTTTGCCTACTGAATATAATTGAGACTGAGAGGTTGAGGTCACATCGCATTTAACTGGTGGAGCCATAATTTCAGTGTTGTATCAGCAGGTAGGTCTTCAGAGAATGGTGCCACTTAAAATAAAACTAGTTACCGTACAATCTACTCACTGTTGTGATAAGGTTGGGAATGTGTGCTAGCCATTCCTGCAGCATGGAAAATCTCCATCATATGGAAGCAACTGGACATATTCTCTGCCTGCGAGTGGATGAGCACTGGGGAAGTTTGGTAGCTAATCAACATGCTTTCAAACCTGGTTAAGTGGCTGTGCCATGGTAACTTACGGCCCTAGAGGGGTCTCTTAAACTCTTAATTCCCTTCTGCTTTATATAGATGAGAGATTCACTGTTATCTGATGCTTTAGGTTTTGATCAAGACTTCCAGTCAAGTGTCTCAAAATGCAAATACAAATTTTGGTTTTATACAATCATCTGGGTTTAGCAGGAAATCTGATCTCACTAGAGAACTGTATCATGTTCTTTTTAGGCTGTCACTATAATTCAATTGCCTTTTGCCAAAAGGATTATTTTGAACTCATGGAAAACTCCTTAAAAAAAAAAAATAAATGACAATGAAAGCCCAAAGGACATTCAGTATGAAACCAAATTATTATAGCATTAAAGGATCTAAGTTAAATCCACAAAGGCAGGAAAATTCAAAGCAAGGTTTTAGGAATAAAATTCTTTCAGTTTCATGCCTCGCTGCATGTGCATGACTACTTCCTTAAACATATAGGAGGGAGTAGAAGCAGAGAAATTATTTAGCTAGCAACTCCCACGGACTTTTAGATCAGTTAAGGAACTCAAAATATTGGTAACAGGAGCAGGATCATAAGGAAATAATCCAATTTTTTCTTTCTCCCCCCCCCGCCCCCAAATGAGCCCTTTCGTTGTTACTATTCTTTCATCTTTTCCTTGTCCTTGGTATTTCTTTAGCAGACTTCCCAGAAGCTATCTTTTGGCCATCAAAATGATACCACAAAAATGTGATTCCATCTCAACTGCTATTACCATCCCTTCACCTGATCACCTAATCATCTCCCGCCCCCAACCATTACTGCCTCCCAGATTCTATCTCCTCGTTTTCATTTTCTTTCTCTCTTTTGGCTTATCCTAACAAGAACAATCTGTTCGTTTCCTTTGGGTCCCCTGTTAAACCTCAAATACAATCCATTTCCCATGTCGGTGCCTTCACCAGATCTCTGTAGTGTCCTGATGACCAGGTACGACTGTTTCAACATGCACGCAGGTGGGGTGTTCTCATACAAGCAGGCAAGGGGAGAGCTCCTCAATCAGTGGGCACGTAGCAGCCTTGCCTCTTGTACCAGATCACTCAAAGAGCCTTGAACTTAGCTATAATATGCTTCATATTGAACCTACCAACAAATGTTTCCTGGTCTTCCTATAACAAACTAAAATAAATATTCTGGAGTCACTTCCATTCGTACAGGATAACTCTTTTCTATAAGTGACAATAACCTCTGGCAGCTCCCTGGATTCTTTTTCTATGACAACTAAAGGATGTCCCTGCTTTAGTAAAGGCTCCAGTGAGTACACAGTGCATTATTTATCCAGGGTTGGGAACAAATTCTTCTCCTCTCAATTGTATGTAGCACATCTTTGGCTCAATCACATATATAGCTTTGTAATTCAGAGAATCAGGCATAATTTATTCCTCTCATTCTTTCTCCCTTTGCAATCAAAAAGTTCTGAAATTTGGTAATTCCTCTTGCATGGTTTCAATTCAGTACGTTAACCTTTCCTTTCTGGCTATTATCCATGCTACAGCAAAATCTGGGAGGGTGGCGAACCCACCTAGATTCTATTTTTTTAACATTAAATCTAGCTAAGTTAACAGAAATATGCGGATTGATCTTTACTATGCACAACTCTTTAACTCAGTATCCCTTTCCCCACCTATGTCAATTTATTCAAATGTTAATACAATGCAATTCTGCATCTTTTTCACAAGATGGCACTGTAACTTTCTGTATTTATTATCAAGCAGGGAAATACAAAAGAATTCTAAAATTTATAGTTTAAATTACATAAATTGTAGCTAAATATTAAAAGGACTATAATAGCACAAAACTATATGGTGATCTAATTTTCTTTAAGATATTTTAATTCCCTTGAAAAAAGTAATCAGTGAAAATCAGAATGAACTCAAGGAAATTTGTGTTTTTATTTCTCCCTTGTTTTTAATATCTATTAAATCAGGAAAGTCTTTTTCTCTTCTTTAGAATAACATGATATGGTTTCCACTGGTGTGAAGATGCTAGGCCTCTATTTAGGTTCTACTTTCTTGGTTTAATTTTTTTAATAATGCAGTAAATACTTACCTGGAGATCAACCATTCCATTGTTATTAATATGTAAGAATATCAGAATTTTTGTTTTCCAGAAATTTAGTCTGGGTAGAACTATGAATTAAAATTGGGATCTTATTTGCCATCTATGAGTGTGAACCTATAAAGAGTAGACATCTTTTCAAAGTAAGATCTAGATAATGGAAGCAATAGGGGAAACAAAAGAAAAAGTAAAGCGAATACATTAATTATTTAAATTCTTCTATGCAAAGGCCCTGAAATATGCATTTCATGTAACTCTATGGAATCATAATAGTTAACATTTGCTGAGCTCTTACCCTATGGTATACACTATGCTAGATTCTTTACATGCATGAGCTCACTTAATTCTCAAAACCTCAGGAGGTGGTTACTATAACTATCCATATTTTACTTGGGAGGAACTGACATTTAGTAAGATCATTCTTTCCCTCATTCCTTCCTTCCACAAGTGATTACTGAGTACCTACTATGTGAGTTGAACTTTTGAATGGGGAATTTAAACCCAGAATCTGCTGAGACCAAAATCCAAGACTCTTTCACTTAATTACAGAGCTATAAAGAATCAGTTTCTCAGTTAAGCGTAACAGGCAATTAAATGGTGAAAAAGAGAAAAAAATTCCACTGTGAGTAAGCAATTTGACACACCAACAACAGCATTAGTTTCTTGCTCTATGTGTTTTCCATAATGTTGATTTAAAGCTTCTTTATACAAGGCTCAACTTGGCCAGAATATGATATGTACTTGAATTATATAACAATTCAACAACCATTTCTTGAACACCTAATCTGTACCAGAATAAAAAACACTTTCCAGCTAAAGATAGGCCTGGCCTAATTTTGTCCTTCTGCTTAGACTACCATCTAGCCTACCAATTAAGATGGTAGGCTAAGCAGAAGAGCAAAATTCCTCTATCCTTCTAACAACAACAACAAAATACATAGAAATCTTGATAAAACACTAAGTTATTTTAATAGTGTGTAGCTAAGCTCAACACTAGGGAAAAAAAAAATCTCCGGGTTATATAAATGAGGAAGGGATTCAAAGGCTCAGAGTAAGGAGTTAAAGCTGCACAGCCCATGAGCCACCAGATACCATAATTGGGACTTTAATACTTTGTGGAGATAAGAGTAAGGTGCAGATCCTATAGACAGCAAGAACTCCATCTTCCACCTTAAGAGAAAAGACGAGAAAGAATTGTTTGGTCATGTGACCAATGGGGCTTAGACCACAGAGGCAGCCATCTGCCTGGGGATGAGGAGGAAATAATCCATATGGAAGAGTCTAATCTTTGCTCAGATGAAAGGATCTAAATCCACACTACCTGCATTAGTTAGTTTGGAACCTCAATAGAGGTGATGTGAAACCAGCCCTGAGGGGTCCTCCCAGGTCCGTGAGAAACTGCTAGGAAAGATAACTCTTATGGAAGATGAACTCAAGTGCAGTAATTACATGACAAAGCTTAGTGGCAAACAAGAGAACCCCCAGTCCTAACAAAGGGGAGATTTCACAGCTGTAATAACAAAGCAATCTGAAGGGGACTTGAATAAAAACATGTTTTAAATGTTTAAAGAGACAGAATATATGTATTTTAAAATGAACAGATCCCTAAAGCTGAAAGAAATTGGATCATTAAAAAAAAATCATAGAAAGGACACAACAGAGTCACTTTTAAAAACTCTACAGACTTGATAAATAATGGTTTAGTTACAATATAAGAGAAAATTAGCAAAATGAAAGATAAATCTCTGGAGATAACCCAGAACACAGAGAAATAAAAAGACAGAAACCATGAAAGAAGAGTTAAAAGAAGTAGAAGATAGGATGAAAAGATCTGGGTATGAAGAGAAGATGGCAAAGAGATTTCCAGAAGTGAATCAGGACATGAGACATCAGACTGAGGCAACATACATTATTCTAAGCAACATAAATAAAAACAAATTCATTCTTAGACATATAATACAATTGCAAGATAGAGTGTTAGAATAATGAGAAAATCTTAGGAGCAACCAGAGAAAAGACAGTTTAACTTCTAAAATGGACAATCAACGTGGACATTGACTTTCCATCAGCGAGAGAAGATTTTTGTTGTTGTTGTTTGTTTCTTTATGTAGGCTCCACACCCAACATAGGGCTCAAACTCATGACCCAGAGAGTCACATGCTCTACTGACTGAGCCAGCCAGATGCCCCAAGAGAAGGTGTATTTAAAAAAAAAAAAAGTACCATAGACAAAAGGGATGTTGAATATATTACAATTTATTGTAAAGTGAGGGCAAATTAAAGACACTTCTAGCTTTATTTATGACATCTGAAAGAAGTATGAGTTGGTCAACATGTTCCTCTTGTACAAGGTTGGCTTTCTCTTTAAAGCAAAAGTTGCCCAAAGTGGAGGTGGGAATTGACAAGTACAAGAAAGCCCACTCTGGTTAAGGAAATGTGTAACAGGTCAAATGGTGGGAAGTATTTCCTCTTTTACTGTTTGTCCTGCTAAAGGTTGTTACTTGCCTAAGGAACCTCCTGTTACATGAGTGAACAAAAAATTAAGAAACAAAACAAAACTTCTGTTTCAGTGAAACAAAGAGGGTTAGAAAGCCATAGATTTTTAGACTTAAAAATATTAACAATTGGGGCGCCTGGGTGGCTCAGTCATTAAGCGTCTGCCTTTGGCTCAGGTCATGATCCCAGGGTCCTGGGATCAAGCCCGGCATCAGGCTCCTGGCTCAGCAGGAAGCCTGCTTCTCCCTCTCCCACTCCCCTTGCTTGTGTCCCCTCTCTCACTGTGTCTCTTTCTGTCAAATAAATAAATAAAAATCTTTAAAAAAAAAGTCAACAATAAAAGCTTTCCTTTATGAGTTTTCTTGTAACTTTTTTTGTGTGTATTGTTTTTTTCTCCAGCTTCCATTTCTATCCTTGGGTCAGGGGTAGATCAGGGAAGTACGACTTTAGACATTTTAAATTCTGGGCAAGCTAATCCCTCCTTGTGTGGGTCTGTTCTGCACATTGCAGGGCATTCAGCAACTCTGGCCTCCACCCACTTATGGCCAATAAATCTACTCATGCCAGTTACTTTGGCAGCTAAAAATTCCCACATATGTTCTGAGGACCAGTTCCACGGCACTGCAAGACTAATTGCTTTTCTTTTTCCAGTCATCATCAGAGCTACCATCAGCCCAGTACCGATCTAAAGACATGCTCTTCAAAATTGCTAGAACTCATACAGGAATTCAGTCAAGTGGCAGGATATAAAATCAATGCACAGAAATCAGCTGCATTTCTATACACCAACCATGAGGGAGAAGAAAGAGAAATTAAGGAGTCGATCCCATTTACAATTGCACCCCAAACCATAAGATACCTAGGAATAAACCTAACCAAAGAGATGAAGAATCTTTACTCAGAAAACTATAGAATACTCAAGAAAGAAATTGAGGAAGACACAAAGAAATGGAAAAACGTTCCATGCTCATGGATTGGAAGAACAAATATTATGAAAATGTCTATGTACCTAGAGCAATCTACACATTCAATCTAATCCCTATCAAAATACCATCAACTTTTTTTCAAAGAAATGGAACAAATAATCCTAAAATTTGTATGAAACCAGAAAAGACCCCAAATAGCTAGAGGAATGTTGAAAAAGAAAACCAAAGCCAGTGGTATCACAATTCCGGACTTCAAGCTCTATTACAAAGCTGTCATCATCAAGACACTATGGTCCTGGCACAAAAACAGACACATAGATCAATGGAAGAGAATAGAGAACCCAGAAATGGACCCTCAACTCTGGTCAACTAATCTTCAACAAAGCAGGAAAGAATATCCAGTGGAAAAAAGACAGTCTCTTCAACAAATGGCGTTGGGAAAATTGGACAACCACATGCAGAAGAATGAAACTGGACCATTCCCTCACACCATACACAAAAATAGACTCCAAAAGGATGAAAGACCTAAATGTGAGACAGGAATCCATCAAAATCCTAGTGGAGAACACAAGCAGCAACCTCTTCAACCTCGGCCACAGCAATTTCTTGCTAGACACGTCTCTAAAGGCAAGGGAAACAAAAGCAAAAATGAACTATTGGGACTTCATCAAGATAAAAAGCTTTTGGCCAGCAAAGGAAACAGTCGACAAAACCGAAAGACAACTGACAGAATGGGAGAAGATATTTGCAAATGACATAGTAGATAAAGGGCTAGTATCCAAATTCTATAAAGAATTTATCAATCTCAACACCCAAAGAACAAATAATCCAATCAAGAAATGGGCAGAAGACATGAACAGACATTTCTGCAAAGAAGACATCCAAATGGCCAACAGACACATGAAAAAGTGCTCCACATTACTCAGCATTAGGGAAATCCAAATCAAAACCACAATGAGATACCACCTCACACTGGTCAGAATGGCTAAAATTAACAAGTCAGGAAATGACAGATGTTGGTGAGGATGTGGAGAAAGGGGAACCCTCCTACACTGTTGGTGGGAATGCAAGCTGGTGCAGGCACTCTGGAAAACAGTATGGAGGTTCCTCAAAAAGTTGAAAATAGAGCTACCCTATGACCCAGCAATTGCACTACTGGGGATTTACCCCAAAGATACAAATGTAGTGATCTGAAGGGGCGTGTGCATCCCAATGTTTATAGCAGCAATGTCCACAATAGCCAAACTATGGAAAGAGCCCAGATGTCCATTGACAGATGAATGGATAAAGAAGATGTAGTATATATACACAATGGAATATTATGCAGCCATCAAAAAAATGAAATCTTGCCATTTGCAACAACGTGGATGGAACTAGAGGATATTATGCTAAGCAAAATAAGTCAATCAGAGAAAGACAATTATCATATGATCACACTGATATGTGGAATTTAAGAAACAAAACAAAGGATCATAGGGAAAGGGAGGGGAAGTAAAACAAGATGAAACCAAAGACAGAGACAAACCATAGACACTCTTAATCATAAGAAATAAACTGAGGGTTACTGGAGGGGTAAGGGGTGGAGGGATGGAGTAACTGGGTGATAGACGTTGGGGAGGGTATATGTTGTAATGAGGACTGGGTGTTATATTAGACTGATGAATCACAGTCCTGTACCCCAGATACAGATAATACATTATATGTTAATTAATTGAATTTAAATTAAAAAAATAAAAAAAATAAAGACATGCTCTTATCACCTTCATCCCCCATTGTCTTACCACGTAGTCATGAAAACAAAGATGGCTGCAACCAGCATAGCAATTTTGTTCCAACTAATGCTAATTCCCAGTCTTAATCCAATAAAATAGAATGTTCTCTAATCAATCATATTAAAGTCAAGTTATGAAAACTCATGTTAAAGCAGAGAGGCTTGCCCCCTTGTCACTCGTGCACCCTTTCTGTTCCCCTGTCCATTGACAAATCCTTTGGCTTGTTCTGAATTATGAGCCCTGAGTACAAAGTCTTTCAACCTCTTACCCATATACACTGCACCGAGAAATTCAACTGCAGGTTCACATTGCGTAGTATATGTGTAGGTCAGAAGTCTGGGAAAATTACTATTCAAGCCCATTTGGAAGTCAGTGAGAAAATTTGGGAAGAGTCATATTACTTCTTTCCTGGAGACAGAACATTTTCAAAACCATAACTAAATAACAGGCAGAAAGGAGTAAAATGTTTTCTGCTGACCTCCTTATCCCAGACATAAGTAACTGAGCCAGGCAAGAAAGAAACCAGTGAGAGCCTTAGAAACGATGAGTTCTCTTGGTATCTTTTCTGGATGTGGTAAAGATCTTCAAATAGGAAACCAGTCTGCTTTTTCAAACAAAGTATTTTCTCATGGAGCTTCTATCCCATTGGAGAACAAAGTGAGAAAAGTGGAATCAGTAAAATCAGTAACAAAACAATGAGGCAAGAAGTTGGCTTGCTTTAGTGGTCAAGGCCTCTTTGCAGCCCGTTGAGACTGTGTAACCTTAGCATTGGAAGCAGACAGCAGAGAGGGACCCTCTGTCAGTGCAGGGAGAGGAAACGCAGTAAGGTGTCAGACTAAGCCTGAGGCTTAGGAAGAATCCTACAAGCAAGTGACAATGGACAAAGCAGCCACCCGGAAAGCAGGCCCTTAGTCCTGGGCTAACAGGTAAGATAAACATCCAGAGAAAAATGTGCAGGACAGCAAAACTGCCAAAGAAAAAAGAAAGAAGAAAGAAAACCATGCCTGCGTCCAGGACATTTATACCCAGGCCATTGAGGATTGAGGAAGGATCCATGATTCATTCTTTCATCTCTCCCTTTATGCACTTGAGATTTTATGGCGTTATTATTACATGCTTGGTGCTGTGCAAGGTGCTGCACAAAGATGGCAAGATAAAATCTCTGTCCTTCAGGGTTTGGTGAGGAAAACTGACAAGTAAGCCAGCAGAATCAAAAGAATGTGATAAAGTGCTATAGCAGAATATAGGAGGCTGAGGGAACTTCGAGGAGAGAATGACTTTTTCTTTTCTTTTCTTTTTTTAAGATTTTATTTATTTATTTGAGAGAGAGAGTGAGAGAGACAGAGCACAAGCAGGGGGAAGGGCAGAGGGGGAGGGAGAAGCAGACTCCCTGCCGAGCAGGGAGCCCAATGCGGTACTTGATCCCGGGACTCTGGGATCATGACCCGAGCCGAAGGCAGACGCTTAACCGACTGAGCCACCCAGGCACCTTGAGAATGTTTTCCTAGGGTGATCAAGAAGGCTGGAAAATACTTCACAGACAGTGTCTTTAAGGGGTGAACAGAAAAGCTAACACAGCAGTGCCTGGATGGCTCAGAAGGTTAAGTGTCTGACTTGAATTCAGTTCAGATCATGATCTCAGGGTCATGAGATCGAGCCCCATGTAGAGTTCTGGGCTGGGTGTGGAGCCTGCTTGAGAGTCTCTCTCTCCCTCACTCTTTGCCCCCGCCCCCCAATGTGCATTATCTCCCTCTCTCTCTCTCTCTCTCAAAAAAGGAAGGAAGGAAGGAAAGCTAAGACAGAAGTATAGGACAGGATGCTGTGGTGTAAGAACAGCAATTGGCCCATAATGGTCAAAACCCAGGTTGCCTGTGGGATAGGGTGGGGGTGGGGGATGAGGCTAAAGAGGCAGACAGAGGCCTGTTTATGAAAGACCTGTGCCATGATAAAGAGGCTTGCCTTCATTTTGTAAGAAAACCAGACAAAGTAATGGATTCCAAACACAGAAAATATGACCAACACTTATTAATGAACTATCCAATAGCCATTTTCAAATTCCTTCTTGCTCATTTCTCTTTCTAGAAGCTGAAAAAAACCAATATATCTATCTTGCTGGTCTCCCTTGCAGCTTACTTAGCCATAAGACCCAGTTTTGGTCAATGTGGCAGGAGAGGAAGTCTTCTTGGTAGGCTCCCACCCCCCACCCCAATAAAAGCAGACAGGCAGGAGAGAGAAATTTTCTCACCACCCTGGCCATACCCTTGCTTCTTGTTTTTTAATTCTGAGGCCTGAGCATGATGTCTGGTGCTCCAGAGAAGACCTAGAGAACACAGATCCATCAACCAAGTGCCCTAAAATTTGGAGCTGCTGATCTGACCCCCAAACCACATGCATGCAGGCTTTTGTTACATAAACTGTATTCTTATTTATGGCTTCAGCCACTGTCAGCTGGAAGTTTTCTGTAATATGCAGCCCAAAGCATTCCTTAGTGTTACAGAGAGTGAGTCATTAAGAATTCCTAAAATGTGGAATTTATGAACTAAATTACATTGATTCTAGAATTTACCAGGGACTCCAAATCAGTATTCTACTGGCTGTTCAACAGGTTTGCAAAGTGTTTACTACTTATGTGTTGCAGATACTTGAAACTCCTCCTACTTTCTGAAAGTATCCTTTATCATCAGTATCTCAATGATGTTATATTGGATTGGTCACAGCTCTTATTCACCATGATTCTTTTTTTTTTTTTTAAAGATTCTATTTATTTATTTGAGACAGAGAGAATGAGAGACAGAGAGCATGAGAGGGAGGAGGGTCAGAGGGAGAAGCAGACTCCCTGCCGAGCAGGGAGCCCGATGCGGGACTCGATCCCGGGACTTCAGGATCATGACCTGAGCCGAAGGCAGTCGCTTAACCAACTGAGCCACCCAGGCGCCCCATTCACCATGATTCTTACTCTTTAATTACACAAGACTATTAGCTTTATCATTACCAATTTAGTTTGTTTTGCATTCTTTGGTTACACTTACAGCATAGGCTTATTTTCTTTTGATCTTTAATTTTCCAAGTACTTGATTTTAGGTTCATGTGTGCGCTGCGGTTCAAATAGAACTCAACCATGTTGCTCTTGATAAAGCAGTAACTCTCACCAAAAACTCGTTTGTACAAGGTGATTTTTAATATGGATTTGTGATTTTTAATATGCAAATGCTATCAGGGTGTCATAAAACTACATATGATTACAGAAGCTTAAATACAAAATTGTATTTGTATTCTTCTCCTAAAGTATAAACAATTCCTATGTGTTATGAAATACAAGAGTTTCCTAGTTCCCTCTTTTCCCCATTCCTAGCATTCTCTACTCTATATGGTAGCCAGGTTTGGCCTTACACTTCTCTAGAATGCTTCTTGACAATTGCTCCCACTGGGACCACCCAACAGTGCTGCCAATCACTCCTTGGAACCCTGACCCACAGTCTACTTCCCTGAGGCCACCATTTTTCTTTGGTCTCTTCAGACAAGTACATCATCCTGTGCAGGTAGCTGCAAATTTCTCTACTAGAGTGCTAGCAGGGAAAGTGTAATTTTCTAGCTAACATAAAATTTTTTATTTTGGTATCAAAAGGAAGGGCACCAGAGACATCTACCTTCGCAAGGAGGTCCATCTTCCTTCATAGCCAGCCCCTCCTGCTTTCAAGATAAGTCATGCTCTCTTCTTCAGTTCCCTCCACCGTAGCTCTTCTCTCTTCTCCTGGGAACACACAACATCTTTGCACAGTAAAAGACCCCATTTCCTGGTTCCTTCCCCCTTTCCCATTATATGATACCCTATATATATACGAACATCACGATTAGGGTTTGAGTCCATTTCCATGTGTGAAAGTGAATGTAGATTTTCTCTTCTGAGGACCTGTTCTATTTTCTTGGTGGTGTTTTCACTTGTAGCATGAAGACAATAATAGTAACCACTATCAGAGAGTGGCTAGGAGGCTTAGGTGATAGCTCACAGCTTGTAACAGTGACTGACCCGTAGAAATCACTGCAGAGGAGTTTGTATTGAAAAATAATGTGGGAGTTCCTTTGATTAGTGTATCTAATTAAGATGTATATATCTCCTAATGAAAAATACTGATTTCTGAAATAGAATGATCCAGTCCTGCGCCAGGGCTATTAGTTTGTTTAAAAGAATGAATACATAAATAAGTACTAAGATTCAGATAGTATGATCCCAGAAAATACAAATGCAGGGGGGAAAAACTGAGACTGGGAAAGGGCACTGGATTATTTTAAAAACAACATAAAAAGAAAATAATGAAATTCAAGGTGAAACACGGAATGAGAAATATAGTAAGAAAACAAACTACGGAAACAAAGAGAAAAGAGGATGAAAATCAAGTTGTTTGTCCCATTAAGCAAGCCTCAGAGTTAATGAATCTGGTTTCCTGTGGATTATGGCCAGGAGAAAATGAAGAGTTTAGGTAACAGCCAATTCTCATTGGATGCAGAGGTCCAGAAAATTGCCAAGGCAATAGCAGCTATTGATGACGTTCTGTGAAGAAACGGATATTGGGAATTTCTTTTTATTAAGCAGCTGAGACAATGGCAGGATACTATCAAATGATGGAGGTGAGGAACAAAACGTGTCCCAAACTCGCCAGAAATGCAGTCAACAGCAATACACCTGTCAGGAACGCTCTAAGTGTTTCTTGAATTCAGTTGAGTTGAGCAATAAAAGAGATGTAAGAACGGTGCAAAGAAATATGGAAACTAAAAGAGAAACAGGAGGAGAAACTCTGTGCTTTACAGCCTCTCTAAAGACGGGACATGGCTTTTAGTGCCAAAAGCAAAGTTGGCTTCTAATCTGGACTGTGTGTCATTGGGCAGGTTACTTAAATACTGTGAACCTCCCATTTCCTCACCTGCAAAACAACAACAAAAAAGAAGATAATATTAGAGAATTGTTATGAATCTGAGTGAAAATGTTATATTGTCCCTGCCTGTTTTATAGCAAGTGCTCTATAAATCATAGACTTCTTCCCTTTTCTGTAACTAAATAAGAAACCTATTTTATAGTGGAAAATTAGCATACTAAAAAATTAGAGGTCATAAAACAGAAAAACATTTTTAATGATATTGGTTTGTGTTTGGATATAATTAAAAATGTAAAATTGCTGAAAGGGGTCTGAGATTTTTGTTGGTTCTTTAAGAAATCAAAGAATTAGGGGCACCTGGGTGGCACAGTTGGTTTGATCGATGATGGACTCTTGGTTTTGGCTCAGGTCATGCTCTCAGGGTCACGATCTCAGGGTCGTGAGATCAAGTTGTGTGGGGCTCCGCGCTCAGCCGGGAATCTGCTTGAGATTCTCTCTCTCTGCCTCTGTCCCTCTCCCACATCCCCTCCTCCCCACGCTCTCTCTCTCAAATAAATATAATCTAAAAAAAAACAACAACAACATAAAATTGGCTTTATACTTATATCCAGCTCTAACTTCTATATCCCATTTCCTAAATTATATCTTTACTTGAATCTCTTATAGACATCTCAAACTTCGCATGTTCAAAACCAATCTCCTAAGTGTCTCAACACAGAGATCTCTTTAGGGATTTCTCAGAACAGTACAGGGCACCATGTTCACTTAATCCAAACACCAAACCAAAGAGGTTCCCTTGATTCATCCTTTCCTTTAGCTTCCACACCCTTTTCATCCTGCCTCCAAAATCTGCTCATTTTTCTTCATGTCTATCGCCATCCTCTGCTCCAAGCCAGTTCCATCTCTAGCCTGGAATCTGGCTGTGGGCCTCTACCCAGCTTCTGACATCCAGTCTCGCTTGCTTACAGTCTGTTCCTGGCACAGCCATAAGAATGATCTTTTGGGAGCGCTTGGGTGGCTCAGTCGGTTAAGCGTCTGCCTTCAGCTCAGGTCATGATTTCAGGGTCCGAGGATGGAGCCCAGCGGTGGGCTCCCTGCACAGCAAGGAGTCTGCTTCTCCCTCTCCCTCTGCCCCTCCCCTGACTCGTGCTCGAACGCACTCGCGTGCTCTCTCTCTCTCTCTCTCTCAAATAAAACCTTTCAAAAAAAAAAAAAAAAGAATGATCTTTTGAGCACATAAATCAGATGATGCCATTTGGAGCCTAAAAGCCTTCAGCAGATTCCCTTGAACTCAGAGTAAAATTGCACTCCTTTCCAGAGCCTACAAAGCCCAAAATGATCTGGCTCATGACTACTGCTCTACCTCCTCTCATCACACTCTCCCCCAGGCTCACAGACCTTTGACCATTTCTAGAACATGCCATGCTTGTTCTTATTTCTGGGCTT
Organism: Mirounga leonina; assembly: GCF_011800145.1. Taxonomy (NCBI): domain Eukaryota; kingdom Metazoa; phylum Chordata; class Mammalia; order Carnivora; family Phocidae; genus Mirounga; species Mirounga leonina. The sequence continues at coordinate 44,730,586 of NW_023270316.1, forward strand.
TTGTATTTGCTATTTCCTTTGTCTGGAAAGCTTTCCCCCAGCTCCTGACATAGCTGACCCCACCCTTCCTTTAGATCTCAGACAAGCCTTTTCTGAACATCCAATGTAAACAATTCCTCCTTTTCACTTTCAATCACTATCACAACTTGTAATTATTTATTGATTTATTGCTTTAGCTTTTACTTATCTGTCTCTCTTACTAGAATTTAGGCTTTATCAGGGTAGAGACTGCATTTGTCTTATTCTGCAGTGTATCTCTTACATTCAGAACTTGCCTGGCAGTTATTAGATGCTCAATAACTATTTGTGAAATGAATGAATGTTCCATGTGTTTCCTATATTTCTCTTTCTATAAATGTATATGCGTGGGTGTATACATTCACACATATACGCACTGCTTTTAAAAAAAAAAAGTTAAGTCCCCGTGAGAATGCAATCAAAAGTTTTTCTTCCTTTAATTTTCCCATCATTTTTAAAATATTTGCATTTTGTTGTTTCTGTGGTTATTCAAGCCAAACATGAAGATTACTTTCTCCCACAGTAATTAGCTCCTTCTGGGAAAACTTTTTAGAAAAATTCTTTGTGGTCTTGCCCAATCTGAGCACTGGTCTTATGTAAATTTTTTTTTTTTTTTTTTTTGCCCTTTATATTTCATCTCAACAGGCAAAAATACTGATTGACAGCTTAAAATCCATGTCCCTCTCCTGGAGTGGGAATTGATATAGGGATTAGGAAACCCCAGTACAGGGTAAGAAATCCAACTGGCTGCTACAAATTTGAAGTCCAACAGAACACCCAGGCCAGATGGCTTAAACGTGCCTTGTTACTAATAACTTAGTATAAAGGAGATAATAACTCCCTTGCTAGATAGCATGTTTCAAATGGTTTTAGAGATGGGAATTAAGGCACTAAAAGCCAGGTGAATAAACCAATATTTCTTGTTGAAAATGCAGGTGGTACTTTCAAGTGCAGCTGCTATGTTCTAAAAGAAGATAATAATAATATAGTTTCCTAATTTTATTATTTTGAAATTTGATTTTTCTTTGCAAAAATTTGAGACATTACACAAATGCAAGATATTATGATAGTTAATGTTATCAACGTTGACGTTATCATTTGTATTAGTTATCAATGGCCATTTAATAGATTGCTCCCAAAACTTGGTTGGTTAGAGCAATAATATTTATTATCTCAGTTTCTGTAGGTCAGGCATCTGGGCACGGCTTAACTATTAGGTCCTTTGCTCAGATTCTCTCACAGGTCAGCTGCAGAAAGCTCAAGGCTCAAGTGGGGAAGGATACACTTCCCTGCTCGCTCACATGGTTGTTGGTTGGCAGGATTCAATTCCACATTCCTGGGCTGTTCCTCAGTTCCTTGCATTGTGGGCCACTTCATAGAGCAGCTCACAACATGGCAGCTTTCTTCATCAGAGCAAGACAGCAAGGGGGCAAGAAAGAGCTCTATTAAGACTGACATCATAATCTTTTAAAATCTGTCCAAGTAGCATCCTATCATGTTTGCTATATCCTATCTGTTAGAAGCAGGTCGTGAGGTCTATCCTACACACAAAGGAAGGGGATTCTATTAGGGAGTGGATACTAGGAGGTGGGGATTGTTAGGACCATTTGAGAAACAGACCATTATATCATTATTGCTTTCAGTATGCTGAAGCCAGGTCATCTCGTACTTAAGAAAACAAGTTTTGAGGTTGGAGAAAAGAGATCGAACCCCAAATTTGTTCTTTATTAGCCATATGGCTGGACAAGGTGCTTAACCTCTGTAAGTGTCCATTTCCTAATCTCTAAAAAATCTTTCCATAGGATCAGAAGGAGGATTAAATGAGACATCAAAATAGAGCACTTAGCACAACACTTGGCAACCAGTAAGTACTCAATTAGTATTATCAGTTATTCTCAGTATAATATGAGACCATACAAGTGACAGGGCCATCAATATTTAGGACTCATATGTGAAAAGCCCAAAAACCTGAAATGATGTCGATTATCTCAATATAAGCTATACATTTGATCCTGACCAATATGAAAGTTAGGGAGTTGACCCCTCGTGCAGTCAAAAATCCACAAATAATTTTTGACTCCCCCCACAAACTTAACTACTAGCCCATTGTTGACTGGAAGCCTTACTGATAACATATATAGTCAATTAACACATATTTTGTATGTTATACATATTATATACTGTATTCTTACAATAAAGTAAGCAAGAGAAAAGAATGATATTAAGAAAAAAAATCATAAGGAAGAGAAAATACATTTACAATACTGTACTGTATTTATAAAAAAAAAATCTGCATATAAGCAGACCTGCACAGTTCAAACCCACATAGTTCAAAGGTCAACTGTATTAGATAAACAATCCATCATTAGGTTCTGCGGATTCTACCTCCAAAATATACCTTCAATTTATAGGCCTCTTTCTTTCTTCTTGGACACATTCTCTCTTTCTCTCTCTTTTTTTTTTTAAGATTTTATTTATTTATTTGACAGAGAGAGACACAGCTAGAGAGGGAACACAAGCAGGGGGCAAGAAGGGGGAGTGGGAGAGGGAGAAGCAGGCTTCCTGCGGAGCAGGGAGCCCAATGTGGGGCTCTATCCCAGGACCCTGGGATCATGACCTGAGCCGAAGGCAGACGCTTAATGACTGAGCCACCCAGACGCCCCCTCAACACATTCTCTTGCAATATCCTCCTAATTGGTCTTCCCAGTCCCTCTCTTTAAGGTCCTTCACTGACGCTTCTGTAGAGCAACCATGATCTTTAAACTATTTTAAAAGACTAAATCACTCTCCAGCTTTAATACCTTTCAGTGGCTTCTCATTTTACATGAAATTCAAGTATTTCAATATGATCTATAAGGATCTGCCTATTTTTCCAACCTCATCTTCTCCCACTTTACCTTGCCCTTCATACTTATCCAGACTCACTTTCCTTTGAGTCCTTGAACTTGTAGAACTCTTGCATGCCTCAGGGCCTTTGCACATGCTGTTTTCATTGCCTGAAACACTTCCTCAAACACTTCATCTAGCTGACTCTGGTCATCCTTCAAGTCACAGTGCATATTACTTTCTCACAACAGACTCTGTCACCTTCCCCTTCCAATCCAAGTGGGGCTTTCCCATAATTATTTCTTATAGTATCTTTCTCTTTCATAGTTTCTAACCTTATGTTCTAGGGGATTAGAGGTTTAATGCCTATCTCTTGTGAGAGGGCTGAAACTGTTTTATTTACCATTTCGTATTCAAGTCTAAGACAATACCTGAATCACAGTAGGTGTTTATTTTTTAACATTAGTTCTATTTTGAGAAGTACTTTAGAGCACAAAGGAATTGTGTAATGCTAGAAGGAAAATGTGAACAATATTCGTGGCTCAGCTGATGGAGAATCCAGTGTCCTCTCAGGAAACAGAAGACATTCAAAAACTGCTCCCCAGTTTCTATCAACAATTCTCTAAAAATAAACATCTCCATTGGATACTAACATACAAACTTAAAATAAATGTGTAAATCAGAATTGCTTGCCATTTTCAGATTGCTTATGTGCCAGAAGATAGGCAGTCAATAAAAAAAAAATACCAGGGAGGTGGGGACAAAGACTCTCTGGATCTGTACGGCAAAAATGAGTATCACTTCCATAGGTAGCAATTAGTGAAGAAAGAGGTACCCTTGGAAAGCAGTAGCACTGAAAGATGGCAGGTCACAAATCTGGTGATGGGGGATCAGATGTATAGTAAACCCATTTTCCCCAGCATTGTATTCAAGGACAAAAGAACAAAATCTCAATACTTGAACTGCAGCATATTTCCTAGTACTAAATCTCCTCACTTGTAACCTCACCCTACCTTCAATGAATATCCTCAGTTAAAGAGGCACCTAGACTTTCTACATTTCAGGACACCTATATGCATCAGACAACAGCTTTCTCCCTTTTTCATTCCACTTTAAGATATATTATTTGATTTTTAAAAATTAAGTGTTTAAAGCGTGCCTGGGTGGCTCAGTCAGGTAAGTGGCTGACTTTTGATTTCGGCTCAGGTCATGATCTCAGGATCCCAGGATTGAGTCCTGAGTTGGGTTCCACGCTCAGTGGGGAGTCTGCTTGAGGATTCTCTCCCTCTCACTCGGCCCCCCACCCTGCTCACATGCTCTCTTGCTCTCTCTCTTAAAATAAAGAAATCATATAAAAAAAATAAAAAACAAGTGTTTAAAGACTCAGAATAGTCTCATTTTTTTATTTTATTTTATTTTTTTCTGAAATAATACTGAGCTTTTAAAATAGAGTCAGTATCTTTTAGAGATATACACAACACTTATAGATGAAATAACATTTGTCTGGGGATTGCTTCAAATGATTTAGGACAATGGTGGGGACTGCAGGTTTAGATAAAACAAGATAGGTAATTTTTGAACCTGGATGATGATATATGGATGTTCATTATACGATTCTACTTATTTTTATTTGTTCGAAATTGTTAATAATCAAAAGTTAAAAAAATCCTTATAAAATATCTTTTCAACCTCCTAGATTCAATTCTCCCAATCCCAAGATTATAATGGTGACCATACTGCTCTTAAAACCCTCGTCATAGAGAGTTTGGTCTGGTCCACACTGCTACTGTTGGGATCTTGACTCTGCCACTTACTAACATGTGTTATTGGTACATGCTGGGAGAGGCAGCATAACCTTTCTGTGACTCAGTTTCCTTTTCTGTAAAATGGGGAGAAAAATGCCAATCTCAAACTATTGTGAAGGTACAATGAAATCATAAGTGTTAAATGCACATAAATGTTAAAATGGCACATAATAAGTGCTTATTCAGCTAATAATGACAATCATTTATACATTAATTCAATCGATTATTTATTGAGAACTTACTCTATGTCCGGCACTATTCTAAAGGTAGCTATTATTATTCTCAGATTTAGCTATCAGCTAAAATACACAGAAACACTGAGTAAGAGGAGAGATTTGCAGAAACTGAAGAGTTGGACTGAAAAAGGAAAAGCATTGAAGAATCAGAATGAGGGAATAGGAAATAAGTCATGGGTGTTGGTATGACTATGTTTTCCTCCTTTGTCCCTGTTGCTTTAAGCAAGAAGGGAGTGATAAGAGGACATCTTTGGTTTCTGAAGGACATAAGACTCCATGGGCAGAAGATGTCCTTTGAGGGTCCTTTTTATAATGGATAAGAACACAATTGCCTGGTTAATTAAAAGAAAAAATCTATTGGCTGGGAACCCTTATCCACTCAGTAAGGACAAACCCAGGAGAATTTTTATCTCAGATTCAAAACCTAAGGGAAAAGATTCTTGAGGATTTGAGATGCATTTGCTTTTCAGGCTGCATCTAAAGGAAAAGCCCCTCACCTGGTCTCATGTCTGTGTTGCTTACTTACCCGTAGCCACTGTGGCTTGGGAAAGACTCTGACGCGAGGGCAGGAGGAAAGTTTTTTCCAAGGATAAAGTTCCATTGACATGTTGAGTGCCATGCTTCGCCTCTCCATTTGCAGTTGCCTGGTGCTGTTCCTGCTTCTAGTTCTCCCCAGCCTCTGCCTCTGGTCAGAGACCGAAGAACCCATGGTGTCCCAGGCCTGATAGGGATCCTCCTTATTTCCTTGTTTTCTGCTGCCCGCCCATCCCCTGGCCCACCTGCTCAGGCCCCGCAGTCCTCCTGGCCTGGCACTGTCCACCTCTCCGCTCTCCAGGTCTGCAGTTCGTGCACCTGCTGCCACCTCATGCCTCGGTGCTGTCAAGAGAAAGCCAGAGCAAGAACTGTGACCTTGGAGACTAAGACTTTTAACAGCAACAGAATTACTGGGAGTTGTATTATACACCAGAAGGGGAGACAAGCATATCAGGTTTTTTTTAAATGTGGAACTTTTGTGTAGGCTCTTTTTAAGAAGTCTTTTAGAGTGTATTTGAAAGACTTAGAAACATTAAAACTTTTACATAACTCTCAATTACATTATCTAATTCAGGGTGAATGCAGGGCAATTCTGGTTTAGATGGGGAGTCAGGCCTCCCCTTGTTGCCCACTGTATTTTTTGGAGTCATGTCCTCTTTGACAATGTGTGTCAAGGTCTGAATTAAAGTCTATTTATTTTTTAGAATTTTTTTCTTTTCTCTATTTCATTTCTTAAGCGAACAGCTAGGGAGAAAAGAAGAATCATCCCACCATATCTACTAATGGCATTCGTAGCAATTACAGGGGAGAATTGGAAACTCAGTTTGGCTGATGTGATCTTTTAAAAATTGCTATGAGTTTTATAGAATAACCAATGCTCCCCAGTGACTTTTTTTCTAATTTGGGTGTGTGGGGGGTGGGGAGTTGGCAGAATCCCCACATTGTGAATCCTGGGGGGAAAACTGGCAGAATCCAGTTATCTAAGTGCTCCGTGTTGCACGGTAACTCTACCCATCCCACGCTGATTTCCTGCTGATGTCACCAAAGCAGTCTTTGTGGACATTTGCCACTTTCCCAAACACCCCTCAAACCCCCACTTCTCTTTGAGATCATCAGGACTCTGGAAGGGGAGCTTCCTCAGCTGTCCTCCTTCCCACTGTGACACTTGGTATCTGTATCATCTCAGCGAAAATTAAAATGTATGTGTGTTGGGGATGGCAGGCAAGAACGTTGCAGAAATGCTAGCACTGGTGTTCTCTGGTAGGGAAATTATAAGCCATTGCTACTTTCTTTTTAACATTTCCATCCTCTGCAAATTGTCAGGAAAGAACAGTTAAAAATATTTTGATGAGAAAAAAAACTTTTGCAAATGACTGAAAGAAATTTTTTTTCTCTTCCCTTCAATTTTTCTCCTCTTTTCCTTCTTTTGGCACCCCCTCCATTCCTTAAAAGAGAGCCAGTATCAATTTCAGAGAAACAGCAGGGGGAAACATTTATTTTTGAGACCTCAGAAGAAACAGTTCTTTCCCCTCAGCCTCACAGTTTCCTCTCCATTTCTGTCTGTGGTCACAAGACTCTCTCCATTTTTTATCCTTCACCCTCTTGTCTTGTTCCCTGTCCCTTTTCCAGACTCTACCCTTCACACAGTGCCTAATCTTATGTAGTCCTTCAGCCTTTCCTGACTTCTGTTAGCCCTTCCCATGCCTTCTAGATCCATGATCAGCAAAATCCCCCGAGTCTCCACCTTCTGGAATGTACCTGACTGTTCCCTGAGGATACCACTCCCCAGCAACCCTCACATCCTCCTCTCACCTCAGGGCTAGAAGTAAAGCAGAAAATGCTCCTCAATTCCATACCCAAGCCATTTCTCTTCCTTCACAGACCAGATCTTTTGATTCTCCTGCCTTCTTATTTGCCACATTTGCTTCCCTTTCTTGGCTGTCATTTACTGACTCCCTTCCTAGAATCCTCTCTTAAGAGACTTGTATTCACTGTCTTCTCCGCCCCTACAGTTGTCATTATTCTCAGCGACGTTTGACATCCACAAGGATGGCACATCCTGGACTCTCTGGTCTTGGCAACCCCCCCTCCACCACCACCCCCAGTTCCAGTACACTTTTTCTTTATCTCAGCCATCCACTCCCATGGTGATGACTCTGGTCATCACCAGTAACGGCGCCCCTCGGAAACTGCACTTTCACCACACTACTTCTTAAATACCACCTCCTATTTTTCCAGCCCACTTGTTCCTCTACACACCGTACTAATTCTTTGAAGCCCCTCCCTCCCACCAGACATATTTAGGTAACCACTTTCCACTATTCATCATTCCTTCTCTGTTTTCACATCCCTGTTTCCCAGATAAGATCTCATGGTCCATCACTCCCTGGCAACCACCCTCAACAAACTTGGCCCTCTGATGAAGAGATCGCATTCGTCGGTCAAAACTCCACCTTGCTTGAACACATGTCGGCACCAAAGTTGCTGAATGTTGTTCATTCAAGAAAAATGAAATGCAGGACTTCTGGGGTGACCGGTTGCATCCAGATCATAATGACAAACCCCAAACAAACACGTGAGGGCTACCCAGCAATCCTAGTACATTTCTCTAGTGAGTGTGCTTTCCCACTAGGTGAAACCACTCTCACACCTTCTTACTCCCTCAGTCCCGCTTTCTTCGCTCTTCACTGAAAAAAAAAATTAAGACTCTTTCTTAAGAAAAAGACTTTTCTTAAGAAAAAACCTACCCACTACTCATGTTCTCTGCCTTCCTGTATTCCCTCTTCCTCTTCCTACCTTCCTCTTCTTGCATCTTGGCTCCCATCTCTGTCCTTCTCAAAGACTTCGCTCCTTGGATTATTTCCTCTCACCCCAACATTATCAGTCTCTCTTTCTACAGGATCATTCCCGTCAGCACACCAGACATGCTCGGCTGCGTCCTATTTAAAACAACAACTGCCCTTTACCCCGCATTTCCTTTTTGCTTTCTCCTTATTTCTCATTTGCTTTTCTCTGCAAAATATTTCCAGATGGGTTCTACACTTACTGTTTCTACTCCATTATTATCATTTTTGTCTCCCACTAATTTCAGTCTGGCTTCTGCCTCTACCATTCCTCTTCAGTGTCTGCTGTGCATCTAAAATTTCCTTGTCCCAAGTATCCTCCACCCCTTGAAATCATCTGTCTTCCTGTCTTCACTGTTCAGGTAGTGGAATCACTGTCCTTCCAGACACTCAAGCCAAACATCTAAGGGGCATTTTTTTCCCCCATCTTGTTTCTTCCTCTGCCTCACTTCAACAAGGATCTAGAATCTGCCTAGGTCTTTTTCTGTTTACTGTTGCCCCTCTCTTCCAAGATAATGCTCTCTCTCTGTTTTTTTTTTTTTTTTTTTAAGATTTTATTTATTTATTTGACAGACAGAGAGCACAAGCAGAGGGAGAGAGAGAAGCAGGCTCCCCACTGAGCAGGGAGCCTGACCCGGCTTGATCCCAGGGCCCTGAGATCATGACCTGAGCCGAAGACAGATGCCCAACTGACTGAGTCACCCCAGCGCCCCAGGACCTTGTTCTCTTAAAAGGGTTTATGCTTCCACCTCTGACCAATTCCAGTCTATTTTGCACAAAACAGCCAGGAGGAGTTAACTGTTTAAATGTAAATTGCACGGTTTAGCACACCCTTTAATGGCATCCATTATACATACAATACTCTCTTATTCACCTTACCTCCCACTCTTCCCTTAGGGCACAGCCCAGAAGTCACTCTCTCCAGATAAGTGTTCTTCCCTCCACCCTCAAGTCTGAACCTGTAGCCCTTCCCATAGCCGCAGGGTAGTCGGCTCTTCCCTTATACTCTATCCCACTCTTTCCTTGTTGTCTCTCTCATAATGCTGCAAATTCTTTCAGAGCTGGGAATATGCTTATTGTGTTCATGATGATGTCCCGAGCTTCTAGCACAGTGTCTAGCAGATAGGATTTCCTTAATAAATAATGATAAATAGATGAATGACTGTCCCTACTTTATATGTCTCTCCCTTGTTACCATCATAGTTCACGTTTAACATCTCTCTGTTAGACTACTCTCCCCACACGTAATTCATAAAGAATCCTGTTACTGATTTAAGTGAATTTTTTAGTCAGTGCAGGCTTATTGACCCTTATCTGATGAACACAAGGCAAATAAGATAAGTCAGCAATTTCTGCAGTCCGTAGAAGATTCAGAGATAAGAAAGGTTCTGTGAGGGAACTTTCTCCTATAGGGCCAGTCACCAAAATTATATGGGGAGTGGTGACGGATATGCAGGACCTTCAGCCTCAAGTTGCTGATCACACAAAGATCTATTCCAAGGGTCTACATCCAGGCAAGATACACAGCAAAAAAAATAAAATAAAATTATAGGAACAACTAGGAATAAGAACTTTCAACATCACAGTTTTTCTCCTAGGTATAGCTTAAAATTAATCCAAAGCTCGGTGTAAAGTATATTTCATTTGAATTCTTTTGAACTTTATTGTTTTCAAAACACCTGCAATATACATTAAAGATGATAAAGTTTATTTTAATTTAATTAATTAATCATTGAGACCTCCAATGCATAAAGCACTGGGCCAGGTACCAGAAATGCTCAGAGAAAAAGACCCAAAGCGTATCTGCCCTCATTGAGTTTACATTTGAATAGAAAGATAGACCCTAAACAACTAATTATGTAATCCATTTTTTAGTTATAATTGTGACAGGAGCCATAAATAAGAAACCAAGAAACTATGAAAGCACATAAGGTAAATCTCCATTGGCCCTTCCATGTGCATCTCTGCTTTATCTCTCTGCTCTGTGGCCTGGGAGGTTGACCTCTTTGGGCTGTACCCAGGAATTTCCTTGCTGTCTGGCTTCCCTTTGGGTTCAGCAGAAGACAGGAGGGCAGAGGGGGATCAAGGTCATGGTAATTACCTCCCAGCTCCCTCCCAGCCCCACCATGGTGAGGCAGTGGTTGCATTGGTCTCTGGGAACCACTTCATTTTCTTGTCACTCAGGCCTAGGGACAGTCACAGCTCCCGTGTACCAGTCTGGCATTCTTCACCATCCCTGCTGGTTCCCCTCAACCCTGCAGGTGTCTTTGAGAATCATCTCCTTGTTGAACCCAACAGTTTTCCAGTTTGTGTGTGCCACCTATGTCCTTTTGGGATCCTGACTAACAGAGCGGAGGGCTGGGGAATCTGACCTAGTTTAGAAAGAAGGGGTAAGGACAAAGAAGACTTCCTGACCAAGTCATATTTAAGCTGAGGGCTGACAGAGTGCTTCCCGGTTGGTCCTTCTTTCATCTCCTCTGTTCTCTCTGCATCAACCTGGAAACATCTGCATGTCCAGAGGAGAGTAATGGCATATCCCCTCAATTGTTCTCTCCTTTATCCCTTTTTTTTCCACTGCCGCCCCCCTCAACCCTAGCAGTAAACACTTCCTCTTTCTGGCTTCTCTAGAATGGTCTCTCCTTGGATATCTTTATGTCCTCTGAGATCTTTCCCTCTTCCTTACTCTTCTTCCCCAATCTTTCATGTCCTGCCAATATCCCTAACGGATGTGCACCCTCCCCAGTGTGACCCATGATGTGACCAGAATATGCCTTCTCTCTCGCTGCTCCTATGTATTCAGCCACGTGAGATACTTGCTGTTTCGTGCCTTTGTTCACAGTTTTTTTCTTCTGGATCATCCTAACCTCATCTGTCCCCTCTGTTGAAATCCTATTCAGTTTAAATGCCACCACTCCACAAAGCCTTCCTAAAGGTCTCAGCAGGAAGTATTCACTTCCATTATTTTTTGTTCCCATAAATACTTTTTAACCTTTCTTACGCTTCCCACATGATTTATAGTTTTGATATTTGTGGAACTGTCTTATTTCTCTCCCATGATCATTAGCTCTGAGAAGGCAGGGACTAGTTTATCCATGGACCATCTGCACCAGTGCATCTAATGCAATGTCCAGCACATAGTAGGAGCACTGTGGCATTTAGTATCCCTTTACACATATTCTACCTTCTTTGTTGTAGAAAATCATTCTAGGATTATTCCCGTATACAACAAGATAAATGAAAGCATTAGTGTGCTCTCTTTGTATGTGGTCCTTGGCACGGTTACTTTCATAATGTGCTTTTTTATTGTGAGGTAATTAAATTATACAGTTAAGCCAAACATAGCTAAGGGAAGCAGAGCTAAGAATATTTCTTCCAGTTACAGCTTGAAAGGCCTTTCTCCCTCCATTTCCAGTCTTTCAACATTCGAGAATCAGTCATGCCAAAATATTTATCATTTCAGGAAAAAGAAAATAAAAATCTTTTAAGGGCCTACAGACACCATATAGCTGCATGGAGCTAGACAAGTAGGAATGGGGCATAGACAGATTAATTGAGGGGGAAATGAAAAAACACGTCCCCTAGCTTCATGTTCCACACTTCAAATTGAGATCTCTAAAAGTTCTCCTCCAGGAGCTTTTTGTTGTGTCTATTGTTCGGTTTGATGATGTTGGAAGATGAGGAATTGGGGAATTTTAACTCCAAAAAGACTTCAATTCTATGTATTCTGTGTAATTAGATTTGGTTTTAAATGATAGTTCCTTTATTCTAAAGATATATTTAACATAGGGGCACCTGGGTGGCGCCATTGGTTAAGGATCTGACTCTTGGTTTCGACTCAGGTCATGATCTCAGGGTCCTGGAATCGAGCCCCGCATAGGGCTCCAGGCAAGCGTGGAATCTACTTGAGATTCTCCCTCTCCCTCTGCCCCTCCCACTCTTGTTGTCTCTCTCTCTCTCTAAAAAAATAAATACGTCTTTTAAAAAAAGAAGATATATTTAAAATAAAATGCTAGTAATACCATATATTTATCATTCAATAACTCTTTTAAACTTATAACCAGTTCCAATGCAGAAATTGTCCCCATTTCACAGATGAAGAAACAGAGGCTCAAGATACTGTCTAATTGTCCTGGCCAAGGCCCAGTTGTCAGATGACAAGTCTTCCCGGTCTGGTGCTCAGGTTCTTAGATGCTATGCAGCCCTCCTCCCAGCATTATCACCGGAGTGAATGCACGTTTTTGGCCATGCTCTGTGTACGCCGCAAATGTTCCACAACTCTCTGAAACCTATATTGCAGCAGAAAGCCTCTTCCTTAGGGAGGAGAGCTGCACAGAGAGCTAGAGAAGAGATGGCCTGGCCAGAAACATGGCGGGGAAATGGATGCACCCAGAATGGGCCAGTCCTATTCGGAGTCCTGATGGGGCTTCCTTTGGCTTCTAAGCCAACCACGGCTGGGAAATGAGTCTGATAATTTTCTGGGAAGGAGAGTCTGTGGGAGGACAATAGAAGAACTTTCGGCCCTGCACACACAAGGAAGCATGCTCTGAGAGCATAAATCATTCTTCTATTTTAAAAATCACTCCTGTGAAAGTGGGTTTTAAAGTGGTGGGGTGGTAGATTTTTTACATTGCTCTCTATGCCTATTTAAATACATTCCCTCCCCACCTGTTGTTACAGACGTTGTTTAAACCTCAAAAGCCTCAAAGACATAGAGACCCGAGAAAAATATTTTTTATTGCATTGAAGCGATATTTTTTTTAATCGAGAAAGCAGTCATCTAAGTGGTTTTTCCTATTTTCTATCTCACGTATAACAAAACACCTCAACAGTAACATGAGAGACAGTATTCAGAAAGCAATTCCAAACACATTAAAAGAGCTGCTTTGGAAAAATAAGTCAAGTGAGTATTTCCCCTTTAAAGACCACAAAAAAAGAAACACCCTTCTAACAGGTGCTGGGTTGAAAGGGGGATAAGAGGGGGAACACAATATCTCATCTAAAATCTTGCAGGCAAGAGCGTTTATTACTGCAGGAAGCAGAAGGTGAGTCTAGCTTATAAATGAGATCCTGCAGACAAGGGAGATGTATCTTTCTGAAGTATTACTGTACAGAACGAACCTTTAAAGCTTGGACTCTGAAGGCATAAACCATTGTCAAATAAATCTAAACCGATGTATTCATTTTTAACAAAAGAAAATGTGACATAGCATGGCCACAATAATATGTCATTTCATCCCTGCATTTCAATTCTCAAGGGTTATTTAATTCTCCTTAAAACATTACAGAAAGCTGCAAGAGGTGAGATGAAAATAAATATTCTCACCTAGAATGATCTTCATTTCATCAGCAGTTTCCCTGCCACGGAGAAACAATAGTGGAATACTCAAATATGAAGGCCCATCTATGATTTATCTATATAATAATTTTAAATACCCAGTTTGACACCTAAATAGTTAGGAGAAGGGATGGCTAATTAAAAAAAAAAAAAACTATTTAAAGGCCTTTTATTGGGATATTTAAATTTCCAACAAAGAAGGTAACTCCCACAGGAAAGATATAAATATTAATTGTGAAAAATAAAGAGAATTGAACAGACAGGGGAGTATTTTATTAAAAATGATTCTCAATATGAATAATCCATGGGGTTAATTGACAAAGCTGTTTTTATTTTTTATTTTATTTTATTTTATTTTTAAAGATGTATTTATTTATTTGACAGAGAGAGACACAGCGAGAGAGGGAACACAAGCAGGGGGAGTGGGAGAGGGAGAAGCAGGCTTCCTGCAGAGCAGGGAGCCCAATGTGGGTCTCGATCCCAGGACTCTGGGATCATGACCTGAGCTGAAGGCAGATGCTTAATGACTGAGCCACCCAGGCGCCCCGACAAAGCTGTTTTTAAAAAATATTTTCCTTCATGTGACATTAGGTTTTTGACCTCAGGGTTTTTTCTCTCTCTCTTTTTCTCTTCTCTGTTTTCCTTCTTGCATTCCTCCCCTGCTGTCTTCAAAGTAGGATTTGTTAGTTATATTAAAAACACATAAACAAGTTGGTAAATGAAATAGAAATAAAAATTACTTGAAACTAAGGACCTTACTACAATCCTCTGTGAAACTGTAGACTCTTTCTTCACTGACAATGCAGCTGAGTGAGTTTTATTGGTGACCCTGGCAATTGTTCGGCCTTCTTTTTCAATGACCAGAGTCATTAGTTACGTCCCCTCTACCAATGCCCAACACACCAGAGAAAATTCTAGCTTCTGTTATATAACCGTGTTTAATGTAAGGATGCCTTTCTTGAAGCTCATATTATTCAAAGGAACAGATAACAATAATCAAATAGTTAATGAGTTTGATTCAAAAAAATTCTGGATGCAATTCAGGAAATGCTAACTTTCAGGGATACAGTGTCTAAAACTTTAGTTTCCATGTTGAAGAGAATCTCAAAAAGTTAAGGAGGAAAAAAGTTTGGCAGGTGCCTCAAAAAGTTAAACATAGAATTACTGTATCACATAGAAATTCCGCCCCTACATATATATCCCCCCAAACTGAAGCACATACTCCAACAAATACCTATACGCACATGCTCGTATCAGCACTCTTTCTAATAGGCAACAGGTGGAAACAGCCCAAATGTCCATCAGGGATGAATAGATAAATAAATTGTGGTCTATAAATACAATAGAATATTATGCAACCATGAAGAGGAATGAAGTACTGATTCATGCTGGAACATGGACAAACCTTGAAAACATGCTAAGTAAAGGAAGACAGAAATAAAAGGTCACATATTGTTTGATTCCATTTTTATGGAATATCCAGAAGAGGTCAATCCATAAAAACAGATACAGACTGGTGGTCACCAGGGTCTGGGAAAGAGGAGCAGCTGCTTAATGTACACAGGATGATGAAAAGGTTTTGGAACTAGGTAGAGGTGGTGGTTTCCCAAAATTGTGAACATTCTAAATGTCACTGAAATGTTCACTTTAAAGAGGTTAATGTAATGTTGTGTGAATTTCACCTCAAAAAAAAAAAAAAGCAGGCAGCCTTTCAAAAAAAAAAAAGTTAAGGAATGAAAACTCAGAGCCACTGAAATCATAGCTCAGAAAAAATATGAACAGGAAGCACTGGACTGTCAGAATTTGATGTAAATGAACATGTGATAAGATCAGGAAACAGAAAAAAAGTGAGCCCAGTGGCAAGTATATTATGAACAAAAAACTTCCATAGAAAAACATTCTTAATAAAAGCAAGCCCTCTCTAAAGCAAACTTAGGAGAAGCTCTTTTTAAATGAATGAAATGTAAATAGTAGACATTTTTAAAATGTCTCTTTTTGAACCAGTTACCTAGTAAAGGTCCTAATTCGATTGTTTTGGTTGATAATACATAACTCACTTATAGTTCATTAAATTATATAATTATCATCAAATGTATGGTGTATTTCAAGGAGTTTAAATATGCTCCCTCAATCTTATTTACAGTAGAGTTTTGGTCTGTATAGCCCATTTTCTGAAAGTAATGCAAAGGAAAATTTCAGTCTATCTTTGATCCGTTGTTAAAAAAAGAAAAATCTGGGGAGGTTAGGTTTAAATAATTTTAGCATGCGGAACAAAGCACTCTATCAGAATAAGAGATGTGGGGCCATTCTTCGGTACAAAAAGAAGACTAAAGATGTCCACATGTTGGGTCTGAGTTATGGAGATAGCACGATAGAGTTATTTCAAATAATTTTAATGATTAGGGTAAGTTAATCTGAAAAAAAGGAGAAAAGCAATTTGAAAAAAAATGGAGACCATGTTGAATACAATACAGCAGGATAAGAGAGCAAATAGGAAAAAGAAATGGAAAGTGTTCAGGAAGCAATTACTCACTATCCCAGGGTTCTGTGAGTGATCTAACAGTAGGTGCCCCGGGAGTGGAAAGGGGCCACGGTGAGTGAATAGGACCTGAGGGAAGTAATCAGAGATAAGAATA
The DNA here is from genome assembly GCF_011800145.1 of Mirounga leonina. Lineage (NCBI taxonomy): Eukaryota > Metazoa > Chordata > Mammalia > Carnivora > Phocidae > Mirounga > Mirounga leonina. Next base: position 44,746,819 of record NW_023270316.1, read on the forward strand.
ACGAGTATCAGAGGCACAAGACACAGAATAGAGAGAGAGGATGACAAAGTTTACAGCCTGAACTTCAAAGACATGGCACACTAAGAAAGAAAGCTAAAGCTGAGAACGGAATAAAGGGTCTGCTCGCAAATATTATGAAAATGTAAGATGATGGAATACAAGCTTGCTGAAGGAGGCAGTGAGGGCATGTGACAGAAAGTCCAGAGATGAGGTGCAAAAAGCAGTAACATTATCAAAAGCATAAATGAGTTTTTAGCCTTCACGTTCAAATGTGTAGATAGGGGAGGTGAATAAGTGCTGCAGTTCAGAACATAATTTTCAGAAGAAACAAGTTTGGAAAAGCACAGTCTCATTTTGACTGCAAAATAGATAATTAGTCACTGGCAATCAAGGATATACACAGGGGCCAGAGTTTCTCTTCTAGAAGTTTCAAGGAGAAACGGTTAACAGAAACTAAAACAGAAACTTAGAGCCTTTCCCAAACACTGACTGTGTCCGTGGGGAAATACCAAATAGCACAAAGTAAATAACCGTAGGGGAAGAAAATCACTAAGAAAAATGATAAAAGAAATCATTTGTTATCTTGTATCACATTTAGAAACAAATGTGAATCAAGGAGCACATTTAACTATTTATTTGAATTACACCAAAAACAGATATACCTCTTCAGAACCCATTCAAAAATATTTGTATTTATGTATACATATTGGTATCAAGCCAAGAGTGTTGTTTTAATGACTGTTAATTACGATTTCGAATGTCAAATGATATGGTTTTACATCCAATTTTGTGTCTTCTAGCTCTGTCACTTAAATACTTCTAAGTGTCAGTTTTCTGATCTGGGAAGGAGCTAAGGACACCTCCAGTATATGCCACTTGGCATTGGAAGGACGGTATGAGATAATGTTGTGATGCACTCTGCAATTAGTCAAACACTATATTAATATTAATTTGGTTGTCACTATTATTATTACTTATCATAATGGTCATATTGCCAGTATGTCTCGGTCAACATGGAAAGGGGGAAAAAAGGTTATGGTCAAAAACGATATAAAACTTATTGGGGTCTAGATGTAACATGATGCTAGAGAAAATAACAAGCTCACTTTTTTCCTCCAGAATTTTTTTAATTAAATGCTATATTTTATTAACAACCATAGTTTTGTCATAAAAGAGGAAAATGCACGTTAAAAAATGCTTCAAACAGAAATTGGTCCAGTGTAATTAGTGTGAATTATCAAAATACCAGCATATAAGGGCACGTGTGCCCTATTATAAAAACCAGGTGTTTAAATAAGATAAAACTGCTTCCTGAATCAATAGGGGATTTGAGCTGAGTTATGCTTTTCAAATATAGAAAAGATTGTTTCTAATTGCTTTTTCCATAGGTACCAAATTTGTGAGCATTATAAAAATGTTTCAAAAAGAATTTATCAATGTGATGTGAACATTTGTATGCATTTCAGCCACTCTCAATGTATTTTTGGCCCTGACTAAGAAAGGGAATTTCAATATCAATCTAGTATAGAATAATAGAAGGGAAGATGCTAACCAAAACGGAAGGGAAAACATTTCTTCCAGAATCTTGAGTTTAGCATAGAAATTTCTGCATAAATTTTGAATCCTGAGAAGGGCAATGGAAAGATGGAACAAGGTCCTGAAAGAGGCAGAGAGGAACTGGCTCAAGAAACAGGTGGTGGGTTTGGCCTTAAAAAGAAGGGAACGCAGGAGCCTCTGAGACAAGAGGGAAGGAGCAGAGTGCAGGGGTGAATGCAAAGAGTTTATAAATAGGGGGTCAGGATTTAAGAAAGGTCATACTAAATGGCCTCAATTTTCTTGATTAATTAGGAGGCAAGGTTATCTTCTGAGAGTGGGGCAGGCAGGGGCAGGTGGGGGGAGCTAAAATTAAAAGCAAAACCAAATGAAGCATTAGTCATTGTCACAGATCCAGGACTGGGATTAACCCTAAGAAAAGCGAAACTTTTTTTCTTTTTTACATCTTTCCCCAAAGATGTAAAAGATCTCAATCTAGAATCCTAGACCTTTCACATGATTGTCAGATTATCCTTCAATTGTCTATGTCACTTCCATACTCTTTCTCATACATATTCTTCATTAAGCTGCTAAAGACATACATAGTGGGGCACCTGGGTGGCACAGTCCATTAAGCATCCAACTCTTGGTTTTGGCTCAGGTGGTGATCTCAGAGTCATGGGATCGAGCCCCATGTTGTGCTCTGTGCTGAGCGTGGAGTCTGCATGGGACTCTCTCCCTCTCCATCTGCCCCAGTCCCCTGCGTTCTCTCTCTCTTTCAAATAAATAAATAAATTATTCTTAAAAAAAAAAAGACACACACAATTTGTGTTTTGCTCTGGTTGAAATAACTGAGCCATTAATTTAATTTCCAATTCTCCCAGGTTACCCATGCTTGCAAAAACTGGTTCTCCTCAGAGCAATAGCAATAACATCATTACGAATCCTTCATTCCCACTAAATATCTTCATCTCTGAAGATAATATTCTGGGGGAAATGCCTGCAATATCTACTCTAATTACTACAGGGTTTTAAAGGAAGTGGTCTGAGGGTGAAGTCAGTTTGCCCTCTTCCTTACATTTGCCAAGAAACAACTTCAGGATCTTGTCCCTTCCATTTTTACCAAAAAATGTAGCAGATAAAGAAAAGTTTGAGTATCTTACCAACAAAGCTCACCTGTCTGTTTGGTAATAATAAGCATTTTTTACAACGCAAACATTGGCAAAGATTCTACCCTTGGCCCAAACTCTAATCAGGTTCCTCCCCTGAGTTTTCCTTTCAACTAGGTCTCAACTCTTGAACTTCTGTGTTCATCTCTGCATTGCCCAATTTCAGCAAGAATCCTGTTAAGTTAGTTTATCCCTCATCCTCTATATTTTGTCACCCTGGGTAGCCAATTTCATTTTCCACCATCTCCCAGGTGACATCCAATCGCCCCGGCCTGCCTTCAGCAAGGATCCTGGTAGGTCGGTTTTGCCAGAATCCCCTTACCCCTGATGTTTCCTCTTAGTAATTTTCCATCCACTGACCCCCACCCTGCTCTTGACTCTAAATTCTCACCTTTCCTGGTTGTAATCAGAGTTGAGCCAATCCGTCTCCTCCACTGCAAGACCCCACTGCGAGGGTCTCCACACCTATTGTGATAGTCCCCCTAAATAAAGTCTGCCTTACCATTCTTTAAGTGTCATGAACTTTTCCTTAACAACATCAACAGTTAGACGTAGACTTAGAAAGGTGACCAAAGCTTCAGTCCACATAACATAAATCTGCCAAACCACAGTGAAGTGGGACCCATAATATCACAGCATCTGGTGAAATAATTGTCTTACTTTTGGACAAGTTTCCTAGGTGGATCCAAAATAGTTTTACTGGTTTCTGGCTACATTAAGGCAAACATGTTGGTGGAACCTCCAGAGGGAAGTCTGCTGCCAATTCTATAAGGAAGCCCCCTTGACTCTTCGGTTAACCTTTATCAAGTCCTGTAAGAGTTGTTCAAAACAGCTGGTCAGGAAGGATTTTGGACTCCTGGGGCTGGACTATATATGAAACTATCAAGTGTAAATACCATACATGCATAAAGAAGACAGGAGCATATATGTCCACTAACCCATTCCGAAGGCAAAATTTCATCACCTACTCTTATCCATAGCCAATCCACAAGGAAAATCAAACTTGTGGGTTGTCTATATCACAATAGTAAAGCCCTAAATGTATGGGCTGGAGAAGGGAAATGATGGAGCTGTGTGATGTCCTGGAAATAGCCGGGGCTGCCTCAGGGAGATAGAGGCTCTATTACCCAGGGCACAGCCTGTCTGCTCACTAACAATCTGCCTGAGAAAGGCTGTTGTTGGGGCTCCTACATGTGTCGGAGCATTGAGAAATGGGGGCTTGATAGCGAGCATGGAGTTGAAAATTATGCATCTCAGACATCAGCAAAAACCCAGGAACCAATCAAACGTCAATACCTGAGGACAGGCAAAATGGGATGGCATGATTGGATTTAAGCACATTTACTAACTCACACTCCAACCACCCAACTATTAATAATTGTAGGAAAATGCATTAAAGAGGCTGCTGTGAGTTACTTTGTTTTATCCTAGGTGAAAACAAATGTAATCTAAGAAACTCTTCCTTTGTCATTATAAAATAACATCCTTCTATCTGTTCATAGCAGTATATCTGTGTCAGTTGCATGATTTTAACAACATATTATAGTTACATAAGAGGTGATTGTTGGTGAAAGCTGGGTAGGGGATACATAGGAACTCTTATGCAACTTCTTATGAGTCTCATATAAAAAGTTTTTAAAAACAACCAAAACAAAACAAAAAGGTCCTTCTGCATACAAATTTGTCTCAATGTATTTCCAGTGATGGATGAGAAAAAGATTATCTACACTATTAGCAAAGTGCTTCTCTTTCTATCCCTGTTCCAGATTTCTACGTTACCTACTGTTTCAAGGTCGTCAGAGAGGAGGGGTGAGGACTAGGTCCAGTCGATGCAGGTGCAGTATCGGGACAGAAATGTATTAAGACTTCTGGATATTTGTCGCCTGGCGGTCACTCGCTCGCTTCCTTCTCAGTACCTGCTCCCGGTGGCCCCACGGGCATGCAGGCTGGGGGTGGCCCCAAAGAGTAGGAGGCAGAGGGGGAGCAGGTGCGTGCGTCTAAGTGTCATGGTGGTGCACTTGCATCAGAGAATTGAGAATGGGGAGGAGGAGGAAACTGCAAGGATAGGCCCAGAAGCAATGGCGTCCAAAGAGGAATAAGCAGTAAAAAATCTCAACATGGACAATGCCAACCAGGAAAAGGAAAAAAAAAAAAAAGGATGAAAAGGAGCAAGTTGTTAATAAAGGAAAGCCCTTGGTCCTCCCTTTGGAAGCTGGTGACTATTGTGTGCCTAGAGAAAATCCTAGGCATTTCAGTGTTAGACAGCCCATCCTGCAGTGTAGGTGGGACATGATTCAGAGGCTTGGAGCTGCAGGCAAGGATGAGAGAAGAGAATATGGAAAGGACTGGGGAGGAGGTGAGACAGCTGATGGAAAAGCTAAGGGAAAAGCGAGTCAGTCACAGTCTGTGGGCAGTTAGCCCTGACCCTCCTCACCGTGACCATCATGAGTTTTGCCTTATGCCTTGAATCCTGATGTTTTCCCTGAAGCTAATAGGAAGACACATCTGCTTCCTAAACTTACATGTGCTCGATGTACCTTTGTTGTAAACCTTTTGGTGTTACATGTCTCCTGTGGGTCTTCTATGCCAGCTTCTAACTGAATGTTGTATTTTGACCCAATCTGTAAGATTCTGTCAGCCACAGAGTTTTACCCTATTGCATGGCAAGATGCTCATTATATATTATGAAGTTAATAAAGCAGTTTAAAAGGCAAAAAAGAAAAAAAGAAGAAAGGAAGGAAGGAAGGAAGGAAGGAAGGAAGGAAGGAAGGAAGGAAGAAAGAAAGGAAAGAAAGAAAGAAAGAAAGAAAGAAAGAAAGAAAGAAAGAAAGAA